>NC_045599.1:15144920-15451378 GCF_009762305.2 Zalophus californianus
GTAGAATACATTGTAAAAGCATTATTTATTCGTAGCATTACATTTTAATCTGACCCAAGGGATGTGTTGATGTGGCCTATTATGTGTCATTTCCATCCTCTTCTGTGCCAGTCCATCCTTGCTATGTTCTCTCTTAAGTAGAAACTTCCGACGAGAAACCATCATTTTGAGGTTGTAGACTTTAGAAATTGTCTAGAACTCCATTTAAGTTTTTAAGTTTGTCACAACTTTCTTATCTGTCATATGCTTTTGAATCGGTTTGAGAGGAAGCTTTTTCTGGCCGTGAGAACTTGATGCTTTTTAAGAATCAGCATTTCACATCTCTTGTGACTGGATACAGGGACAGAAACTTTTTCATGAGCCTGGAAGGGTCAATTCTGGGTAATTGCACCTTATTTTTCATAATGACACCTCATAGATGGTGAGATGTACCCATAGCACACCAATTAAAATTTTTCATCAGCACCCATTTCCGACATGGCAGAAATAAAAACATTTTCAGGGAGATACTGGTTGCTGCTTCTTACACGAAATTTGTGGTGGAATAAATGGAAGTCTGCAAGGAGGTGAGTGGCATGCAACCACTATGGCACCTTTTGATAGAGCACAGGTGAGGTTTTTAAGTCTTTTTACATAGAAATTAATAGAAATAGGAGTTGTAATCCCTTTAACCAACGATGAATGTTCTTTCCTCCTGTGTTCTAAGAAAGTGTTTAAAATTTGAAATCATGTATAATTTATAATCCGTCTTAGAAAACTGGTCAGCACGGAAGATGAGGCTCTCTTTCCTGGCATCCTGAGGTTATCTGAGCCCCTCCTAGGCTCCTCATAGAGAGAACAAGGGGGAGGGAAAGACCATCTAAACCATGAAGACTTTGTCCAAAAGAGTCTGGCAGAGAAGGTTGTAATGGGAAAGGGCTGAAATCATTAAGCACACGTCAATCCTGCCCACCTTTCTCAGGAGGAGGACGATTGGGTCACTTACAGAAAATAAAAAGCCCCCCTTGTTCCATTTCTGTGCACTTCTCAGTAACTATGTTCTTTTGTCCTGTTAACATATCACAGAGCGTACAAGCCTTTCTGTTGCAGAGAAGCATGTTGTCCCCACAAGATGTGGGAACACACTTCAGTGGGTTTCGTGCATTTGTGCGCACAGCGCTGGATTTAGATGCACTGTCTTGGCCTCTACAGTTGTGGAGAGCCAGGCCAACCTAAGATTATAGGGCTCTTAGTGTTAAACTGCATCTGCAATGGCCAGGCCTTCTGTTGGCCAGGTTTCTTGGATGTCCCCCCTTCTGCCAGTCCTTCGAGACACTTGTCATCCATTTCTATCCTTTCTAACTGTGTGGAGGGAACTAAATTATATTGTTCTCGATCCTCTTCATCTCCTCCCTTCCTTTCTCTTCTCAACCAGGTAAGTGTTGTCACCGCTCCTCTTTCCACTAAAGAGAACTATAAATATGCCTGGAATTTTCCAAGGGGAAAAATGGGGATTTCCCTCTTCAATGCAGGGGAAGCTTGACTGAGCACGTTTGAATCAAGATAGAAGCACAGAAATATGAGAAGTTTCAATTCTCTAAGAATATTCAAGGTTAAGAAAAACTGTAGGTTATATGAACGAAAATTTTTTGAAATTGGTCCCGATATGAGATGTTTGAACAAATTGTTGAAATCTGGTGAAATTTCAAATCTTTAGGTCATTTTGAAGCAACATTACTCAAATTTAAACTATTGTACATTGCCTATTAGTATTGTTTTATTTATAGATTTCAATGAGTGGGTCTTTGTATTGCAAAAATTAATCTCACGGTAATATGAGACAAATGAATGTGTCTTAAACCAGGCCCAAGAATAATAAAGGTATTTTAAGCAACCCAGAAGGCCCTTTGGAACAAATGGAATGTGAGCTTCTGTTCCTGGGTTTTGTCAAAAGATTTAGGCTAAGTACAGCAATAACTAGTTTCTCTTATCTTGGCTTAAAATTGATACGTACAACCTTTTAGTGAATGATAATGCTAGTTTTTATTTTTCCAAATTTCCTTTTTTTAGAAATATTCTAGTAACTAGAACTAGTTTAAATTTTTTTAAAGATTTTATTTATTTGAGAGAGAGAATGAGAGAGAGAGCGAGCACATGAGAGGGGATAGGGTCAGAGGGAGAAGCAGACTCCCTGCTGAGCAGGGAGCCCGATGTGGGACTTGATCCCGGGACTCCATGATCATGACCTGAGCCGAAGGCAGTTGCTTAACCAACTGAGCCACCCAGGTGCCTGAACTAGTTTAAATTCTTAGGGACAACGAATCCTTAGGAAATAAAGTTAAAAGAATTTACAAAACTTACTAAAGTCAGTGATAAATTACATCCTAGCGGTATTAGAGCTCATTTAAGGTGGTATTATTAATTTGAAGTACATTTGAGTATGTGCCAGCAATGGGTGTGACTGGTGTTGAGCATTTGTTCATTTCAGACACATCTATAAGGAGTTAGTTCTAGTTTTAGCCGTTTCATTGTGAGCTGGATTTTTATGTAAACTGGAGCAGCATTTCCTTTTCTTTTATTCATCATAGCACTCAAAGTAGTTTCTTAGCCATACTTAGACACAGGTTTTAAAATACACTGATTCTCAGCCTGCATTTTTGCCACTTAAGTCAGAATTTGATGAGTAGTACCCAAGCAGTGATACTTTTCCAAAGCTTCTAAAGCCTTCTATTGACTTCATCTAAATTTCAGAATTGTTGCATTGAATCTTACTTGTTATAATTAGAACATTCTGATGGAAAAAAAAATCCTTATCAGATAATTTTCTCACCACTGTTTCCTCCACCTGTATTGTCATACAGTCTTAAAAGAGTAGTAAAATAGACTCTGCGGGAAACTACTGTATAAAAGATTGTTAGGTGTTCATTTTCTTAGTTTCTAAAGTTGTGACACTACTTTTGGCCTGTCCTATTTCATGTATGAATTTCACAAGATGACGTGAAATGTCTGCATCCAGTGTTTGTGATGAAGTTAATTTTATTCACTAAACTGGTTTGTGCCAAGAATATTTTGTTAAAAAATGAAAATATTTAATTTCCCCATAAACCTGTAAAGTTGATCACATGTAATAAAAAAGTTATTATGCAATATAGCTTCATGCATATTCACTCTGATGTATTGAATAATAAACTTTGTCTTAAGTTGGAGTAACAGTCTCTGCAAATTAATACACATTTCTTGGCATAGGAAAATCTAAATCATTTGTAGGGGAGAGGAGAATATTCTCATTTTCCCTGTTTTTTTTTTTTTTTTTTTTTTTTAAGGACAACTGGTAACAGCATATTAGCCCTCCTCCCAGCCACGTTAGCTCATGTGGGTAATAATCATTGAAAGCTTCAATGTTTATCAGTAGTCCTTTTTCATGCACATGCAGTTATATACACACAAATTCTTGCACTGTGCCCAGGCCTAGCTACAAAATGGCAGAGCCAGTGCAAAATGAAAGCGTAGAGTCATTAGTGCAAAAATTATTTGACCTCTCTTGATAGCTATAGCAGAGCATTAAACCAAGCACAGCGCCCATCTGTACAGGGTCCTGTCAGACTGTATGGGTCACAGGCCCAGGAAGCAGCTCTAATGTGCCCCCTACTGTAATACAGGTCTGGGAGGGTAAACAAGAAAGCTGAGGGGTATCCCCGCAAGAAACTATGTGCCCGTGAAGTAAACAGGACATCACTGGAGGGTAGTTCATGGTAATACATATCCCAGTGATAAGCTTGACAGCACTATTTAAAATGTGGAGACTAGACGAAGGACCCCAGAGAGTCTCACTAGCCTGGGAAATGTCATTGGTGATTTACAGGATGGTGATATGTATGATCTCGGACAAGAAATTTACCATCGCTGGACTTACTCATTTGTAGAGTGGGAATAAGGACCTGCTGCAGGAATGTCAAGACAATTAGGTGGGACAATTGAGTTAAGTTTTTCATGAATGGTAAAGTTGGTCCTTTTTTGAGCAATAGGAAAAGATTTTTTAACCCGGGCATATTTTAAAATGCCTACCCTGTGCTTTCCCTTATTCTTTATAACTTCTCATCTCTTTTCCCTTTGATACCAATATGTACTTTCCACAAACGACCTAACCTTTCCACAAATTTGAAATTACTGTAGTTTATTATTTCATTAGCATTAACATATAGCAATTCATCTTGTTGAATCTATTGTTTTTAGAATACCATTTATGTTTTGTTTTTTTTAGTTGTGCTGGCCTAGTCTAGTATAAACTTGAAAGTGTTATTAAGTTTTAAAAATTAATGGTATACATTTCCTTGCATTGTGCTTCTTAATTTTTTCATGGGATTTGGGAATGACTGAGTCTGGTGAAGGCTATGGGATTTCTGTACCAACCCAGTTTTGCATAAAATTCGAAATGGTTTGTAATCTTCTTAAAGCACACTAAACTAAAATTTATGTAAAGAATTGCTATGTTACCTAAGTGTAGTAGTTAATGAAAATGTTATCTCCAAGATAGCAGAAATGTGACTTTATCCAGATTAATTGTCCAATTTAGTTACCTGTTTTGTGGGTTGTTGGCCACTTGATCAGGCTGGCACCTTCCTTTAAGAAAAAAAGAAGAGAAAAAAAGTACTTTAACAATTCAGAAGGGAAATACAGTAAACTGTGCCATTTGGTTTTTGAATTGTTGAAAATGATACAGGGGTAAGAAATTGAAGAAATGACAATACTTCATACAGTAGAATAGGCAAAGAGTAGCATCCTGAAGTCAACTTTTCTAAACGAAAAAAACCTATCCTTGAAAAACATTGGAACCTACTAGAAAAAGTGATAGTCAAACCATCCTTAAGATTTTCAAAATATTCCTCACTTGCTCTGCAATTTGATGGATGATACAGCATTATGAGAAAGGTATAAAATTTTGCTGTTGTAATTTTTAGAGAAGACGTACAAATCTGTTACTATAATAAAGCAAGCACTCACGAGTTGGCCATATGAAGGTATGAGTGCTAAATTTTCAGGGACTAGGGCTTATTTAGAGAAACTACATATCTCAATTTTTTTTTTTTGAGAGAGAGTGAGTGAATGAGTGTTGGGGGGCAGTGGAGAGGGAGAGAGAGAGAATCTTAAGCAACTCCATGCCCAGCACAGAGCCCAATGTAGGGCTTGGTCTCATAACCCTGAGATCGTGACTTGAGCTGAAATCAAGAGTCTGACGCTTAACCGACTGAGCCTCCCAGGTGCCCCTACATGTATTTCTAACTATTTCTAATGTATTTCAAAAGTTTAAAGCATTTTCTCTTTAACTAATTCTTGGAATAAAAAATGATCAGGTTACTTTAAAGCTTTAGGGTTTCCCTGATAGCATTTCATATCCTCATTTTATCCTATTGCATTTATGGGGTTAGATTTTTATTAAGTACGGTTCCTAGCACCTTTTGTTCTCTTTGACCTTCCTGGAATGGTTATCTTCCAGTCAAACTAATGTTTCTTCCATATGTAGTGCGTTTTAAATCACTTTAATTATATTCTGCCTCTCAGACTGAGCTAGGGGACTATAGTCATCAGTTCTTGGTTGATTTCATTCTAATAACTCAGCATCACCAAAGTTAGACTCCTAACATATAAAGTTAGGTGTTGATTCCATCTTGTCCCAGCCACTGACTTTGTAAGTGAGAAATTTCATACCCAGTGTGACTAAAAGACCTCCTCAATCCTCTTGCAACTTTCAAAACTCCCTCCGTTAATGAATTCAAGTATTTAATACACACTTGTTAAATAGCTGAATTTGTCCTATAATGAATATGATGGGCAAAGGTGATTAAAAACTGAATACAGAATACCCTGCTTAATAAATAATTCAACATTGGGAAAATCTGCTTTTATTTGCTTTACACCAGGGAAGAATCTTTGCATAATTGAGCAGCAAAAATTACTGGAAAAAAATACGAGTGTTTTTACTTGGGCAAAAAGGAAAGGAGACAAGGTGAAAATTAATTGGCAAAAGAAGGGCTCAAATTGGAATAAAGGTTGAATAGAAGGAGACTAAGTCTAATTTAGTTTGTTGAATGGGGGGAGAGGAGAAAAGTTTGAGGCTTACCTAAATTAACAAGTACATACTGTTTTAAAGATGTAATTTTTTAAGAGAAGTTTTAGGTTTATAACAATATTTAAGAGGAAGGGACAGATTTTCCATCCATAGGGATCCAATACATAGTCTCCCATATTACCAATATCACTTACCAGAATGGTATTTTCATTTATTCATTTTAAGCCTAGCTTGAACCTACATTGACACATTATAATCATCCAAAGTCTACAAGTTTACTTTAGGGTTTACTTTTTTTTAAATTTTTTAAATTAACATATAATATATTATTTGTTCCAGGGATACATGGCTTACTCTTGATGGTGTATATTCTGTGGGTTTGGGACAAATGCGTAACGACTTAAGTCCATTTTTATGGTATTACATAGAGCAATTTCACTTCCCTAAATATACTCCCTGCTCTGCCAACTAGTTTCTTTGCCACCTTGCTCCCTGGCAACCACCAGTCTTTTTATTATATCCATAGTTTTGCCTTTTTCAGGATGTCATGTAGTTGGAATTGCATGGTGTGTAGCCTTTTCACATTGGCTTCTTTGACGTTAGTAATATGCATTTATGGTTCCTCCATGTGCTTTAATGGCTTGAGAGCTCCTATCTTTTTAGCATTCAATAATATTCTATTGTCTAGGTGGACCATGGTTTGTGTATCATTCACATACTGAAGGACAACTTGGTTGCTTCCAAGTTTTGGCAATTATGAATAAAGCTGCTATAAACATTCGTGTGCAGGTTTTGTGTAGACATAAGATTTTAGCTCCTTTGGGTTAATGCCAAGGAGCATAATTGCTGGATCATACAGTAAAAATATACCTAGTTGTAAGGAACCACCAGATTGTCATCCAGAGTGGCTGGACCACTTTGCATTCCCACCAGCAGTGGATGAGAGTTTCTCTTTGTTGCTCCACCTCCTCATCAACATTTGGTATTGTTGTCTGGGATTTTGGCATTCTAATAGGTTTCTAGAGGTGTCTCCTTGTTTTAATTTACATTTGCCTTATGGCTATGATGTGGAATACGTTTTCATGTGTCTGTTTGCAGTCTGTTTATCTTCTTTGATGAGGTTAAGGTCTTTTGCCCAGTTTTTAAATTGGGCTATTTGCTTCCTGTTGAATTTTAAGAACTGTTGAGTTTCCCCCTGGTTTTGACATAAAATTGATATATAACATTGTGTAAATTTCAGGTGTAAGATGTGTTAATTTGATACTTATATATTGCAAAATGAGTACCACCATAATGTTGGCTGATATTTTCCTCATGTAATTACTGCTTCTTTTTGTGGTGAGAACAACTGAGATAATTTTTTTTTAACAATCTGTTTATAATACAGCATTACTAAAGAGTAATCATCATGCTGTACTTTAGATCTCCAGAACTTGTGTTTTAACTAGAAGTTTGTACTTTTTAAAAAAATTTTATTGGAGAGAGAGAGAGCACGCAAGCATGTGAAGAGGGAGAGAATCTCATGTAGACTCCCCGCTGAGTGTGGAGCCTGCTGTGGGGCTTGATCCCATGACCCTGAGATCATTACCTGAGCTGAAACCAAGAGTCGGACACTTAACGGATTGAGCCACCCAGGTGGCCCAGGAGGTTTGTACTCTGAACGATATTTCTCCATTCCCCCACCTCCACCCCCTGGTAAACACCACTCTACTCTCTGTGTCTGCGAGAACCATTTTTGGATTGCCCATATAAGTGATACCATGCAATACCTGCCTTTTTCTGTTTGGCTTATTTCAATTAGCGTAATGCCCTCAAGGTTCATCTGTGTTGTTGGAAATGGCAAGATGTCCTTCTTTGTCATGATTGAATAATATTCCATGTGTATATGTATGTGTGTTTGTATATATATGTGTTTCTATGTATCTCACATATTCTTTATCCATTTGTCTGTTAATGGACACTTAACGTTGTTTCCATGTCTTGGCTTTTGTGAATAATGCTCCTATTAACATGGAAATGTAGATACTTTTCTAGATCCTGTTTTCATTTCCTTTGGATATACACCCAGAAGTGGGATTGCTAGATCATATGGTGGTTCTACTTTTAATTTTTTGAGGACCCTCCATACAGTTTTCTTTGGTGGCTGTACCAATTTACATTCCAGCAACAAAGTTCCCTCTTCTCCACATCCTTGCCACTACTTGTATCTTCCCTTTTTTTGATAATAGCCATCCTGATAGGTATGAAGTGATACCTCATGGTGGTTTTGATTTGCATTTCCCTGATTAGTAATGTTGAGCTCTTTTTTATGTACCTGTTACCTATTTGTATGTCTCCTTTTGAAAATGTCTGTTCAGGTCCTTTGCCCATTCTTTAATTGGATTGCAATTTTGTTATTGAGTTTTTTTTTTTTTTTTAGATTTTTATTTATTTGACAGAGAAAGACACAGCAAGAGAGGGAACACAAGCAGGGGGAGTGGGAGAGGGAGAAGCAGGCTTCTGCTGAGCAGGGAGCCCGATGCAGGGCTCGATCCCAGGACCCTGGGACCATGACCTGAGCCGAAGGCAGCCGCCCAATGACTGAGCCACCCAGGCGCCCCGAGTTCTATGAGTTCTTAATGTATTTTGGGTATTAACCCCTTAACAGATATGATTTGCATATGTTTTTCCCCCTACCGTGGGTTGTCTTTTGATTTTATTGATGGGATTTTTTTAAAATTGTGCAGATGCTTTTTTAAATGTAGTTTCACTAATTAACTTTCTTTAATCCCTGTGCTTTGGGTGTCATATCCAAAAAGTCATTGCCAAAGCCAGTGCCATAGGACTTTTTGTTTGTTTTATTATAGGAGTCTTATGGTTTCAGGACTTAAATTTTAGTCTTTTATCCACTTGAGTTAATTTTTATAAGTGGTATAAGATAAGGGTACAGTTTTAGTCTTGTGCATGTGATTTTCCATTTTTTTTCAACATTGTTGAAGAGATTTTCCTTTCCCTATTGACTATTCTGAGCTCCTTTGTCACATATCAATTGACTGTATATGTGAGGGTTTATTTTTGGGCTCTCGATTCAGTTTCATTCATCTCTGTGTTTGATTTTATGCCAGTACCATACTGTTCTGATTACTATAGCTTTGTTATCTGGTATAAAATCAAGAAGTGTCAATCCTCCAGGCTTGCTCTTCTCTCTTAGGATTATTTTGGCAATTCAGGTTATTTAGTGGTTTCATACAAATTTTAGGATTTCCCTCCCTCCCTCCCTCCCTCCCTTCCTTCCTTCTTCTGACGTTTTGAAAATGCCATTAGAATTTTGATAGGAGTTGGACTGTGTCTGTAGATTGCTTTGGCTACTTTGGAAATTCTTAAAATAATAACTTTTCCAGTCCATGAACATGGGATAGCTTTCTATTTGTGTCTTCTTCATTATCTTTCATCAAGGTCTTTTAGTTTTCAGTGTACTAATCTCTAATGTACTTGGTTAAATTTATTCCTATTTTATTATTTTTTGGTACTATCATAAGGAGGCTTTCTTTATTTTTGTTTCAGATATTTCATTATTAGTGTATAGACTTTAACTGATTTCTGTATGTGAATTTCCTATCCTTCAACTTTACTGAATTTGTCAGTTTTAATAGTATTTTTGGTGGACAGTTTAGGATTCTCTACATATAAGATCATATTGCTTGCAAACAAAGACAGTTGTACTTACTACTTTCTGGTTTGGATATCTTTCATTTCTTTTTTTTTTCCCCTCAATTCTCTGGCTAGGACTTCCAGTACTGTATGGAATAGAAATGGGGGTGAGAGTGGGCACCCTTGTCTTATTCCTGATTTTAGAGGAAAGGATTTCAATCTTTCACTGTTGAGTATGGTGGTAGGTATGGCTTCATTATGTTAAGGTGTGTTCCTCTGTTCCCAATTTGTTGTGTGTTTTTATTATGAAAGGCTGTTAGCATTTTGTCAGATGGCTTCCCTGCGCCTAATTAGATGATCAGATCACTTCTAATCTTTCATTCTACTAATGCAGTGTATTATATTTATTGATTTACATATATGGAATCATCCTGTATTTCAGGGATAAATCACTTGATCATGGTGTATGATTGTTTTAATGTGATGTTGAGTTCAGTTTGCTAACATTTTATTGAGAAGGTTTGCATGTATATTTATCAGGGATATTGGTCTTTAGGTTTACTTATTTGTAATATCCTTATCTTGCTTTGGTATCAGGGTATTGCTGATCTTGTAAAATGAATTTGGGAGGGTTCTCTCCTCTTTAGTTTTTTTTTTTTTTTAAGAGTTTGAGAAAGGATTGGCACTAATTCTTCTTTAAATGTTGGGTAGAATTTACAGCAAAACCACCTGATCCTGGGCTTTTCTTTGTTGGGAAACTTTTGGTTACTGTTTACATCTTACTTATGATTGGTCTGACCAGATTTTCTACTTCTTCATATTCCCTCTTGATAGGTTGTATGTTTATAAGAATTTAATTACTTTTAGACTATACAATTGGTTGGTTTATAATTGTTCATAGTAGTCTCTCATAGTCCTTTGTATTTCTCTGGTAACAGTTGTAATGTCACCTGTCTTTTCAAAAAGCTCATATTTTTATTAAACTTTCCTATTGTTTCTCTGGCCTATTTTATTTCTGCTCCGATCATTGTTATTTCCTTCCACCTAGTAAATTTTGACTTGATTTGTTCTTCTTCTTTTACTCCTTTGAGGTATAAAGTGAGACTGTTCACTTGAAATATTTCTTTTTTCTTAATGTAGTATTTATCACTATAAACTTCCCTCCTAGAATTGCTTTTTCAGCATCCTATATGTTTTGGTATGTGTGTTGATTCTTTAATTTGTTTGTATGTTTTGTTTCCCTTGTCATTCTTTGAGCCATCACTTGTATAAGATTGTGTTGTTTAAATTGCATATAGTGATTGATTTTCCAGCACTCCTTTTGTTACAGATTTCTAGTTTCATACCATTGTGGTCAGAAAAAATATTTGGTATGACTTCAGTCTCCTTAAATTTGCTAAGACTTGTGTGACCTACCATGATGGAGATTTCATGTGCACTTGAGAATTATGTATATTCTTTTGCTGTTGGTTGGAATGTTCTGTACATATTTGTTAGGTCCATTTGGTCTAAAGTATGGTTCTAGTCCAGTGTTTCTTAATTCTTTTTATGACTGGGTGATCTTTCCATTGTTGAATGTGGGGTTTTAAAGTTTTCTATTATTATTGTGTTGTTATCTATCCCTTCAGATCTGTTAGTATTTGCTTGATATATGTAGGTGCTCTGAGACTGGGTGCTTATAAATTTATGATATATTTTCTTGATGATTTGATGCCCTTATCATTATGCAATGATCTTCTTTGTCTCTAGTTATTGTTTTTGTCTTACAATTTTCTGCATTCTTTATCATTTTTTCCTCTCCAAATGAAGTTTTCGTCTTCAATCTCATTGATTCTTCTTGTTTAAGTCTGATGTTGATGTTCCTTACTGCATTTTTTATTGCATTCATTGGGTTCTCAAGCTCCAGATTTTTGTATGGCTCTTTCATGATTTCTTTCTTTTGGTTAAACTTCTCATTTTGTTAGTGTATTTTTCTGAGTTTGTGAAATTGTCTTTCTCTGTGTTCTTGAAGCTGATTGGGTTCCTTAAAACAACTTTTTTTTGTATTCTTTATCTGGTAAATGATAGATCTCCATTTCTTTGGATTAAGTTAATGGAAGATATTTTGATACTTTGGTTGTGTCCTATTACCCTAGTTTTTCATGTTTCTTGAGGTTTTCCTCTTAGCATTTGAAGTAGCAGTTACCTCCTCTAGTCTTTACTGTCTGCCTTTGGGAGAGAGACACCTTCTGTCAATCTTAATAGATGTTTTGAGGCTGTCTCGCAACTTTTATGGGCACATATACTCCATTCTTCTTGCTCTGTCTTGGGGAGAATTCTTAAGCTTGCCTGCCTTGTGTAGGACCTGAAATGCCCATGGCCAAGTGTTGACAGCCTCTCTTGGTGCTGGAGCTTAAGTTTGTTATCTCTCCCTGTCGCACAGATTCAACTGGATTTCAGCATACTCTCTAGCCATCTGCCAAAGCCTACTTTCACTGCTGCCATTGGGAGCATGCATGCGTGAGGGCATGTGTGGTGAGGCATGCAGAGTGCTGAAGGTGCATATAGACAATTTGGGGATTTAATGGGTTGGGGCATTTCCAGTGGCTCTTTCTTGGGCTTCTTTATGGAGTCTGCCATGTAGTTAGTAGGCTCTGTGTTCCTCTAATGTCTCCCAAGCATCTTATCTGTTGCTTTACTTACTCTATCATCATACAGCTCATGATTCATTACTCTGGATGGAATAAGAGAGAAATGAGCCCCTTTGACAGCATCCTGCAGAGCTGAGGAAGCCAGATGCTCACTCATACGGTTTCCCTTTTCCCCACAGGAGAAGTTAAAGGCTGAGGAAGATCTCTCTTGGCTCTAAGCTGTGCCACCTTGGGCAAGGGGTGATGCAGGTAAAGTCAAACTGTTTTTTTTGCCTACTCCAATGAACTCATATATGTATTTTTTGTTCCATTGGTGTGCTGGAGCTTTCTGAAAACCTGGACTTCCACAAAGGCTTTCTCATTTGTGGGTGATTGTCTAAGTTGGGGTTTTCCAGGGGCTCCTGCAAGCACAGTGAGAGGCTGAACCTAGTTTATGGCCCACATCCAGGTTTGAGGTCTATTTGACTGTTACCTCTCAAATGGATGGGTGACATTACTTCCATGTTCCTTTGCATGTTGTAATAGATCTCACATCTCCCTTAAAGGCAGTTTTGTCCATGAATCATGCCAAATCTTTGTTGTCAAGTGGGGGATAGAATAAGGGATGTATAATACTACCATGATGTTGATGTCAACCACCATAAGTTGTGTTTTCATTGTCACTTAGTTGAAGATACTCTTAAATTTCTCTTGAGGTTTTTTCTTTGACTCATGTGGTTACTTAAAACTGTGTTCTTGAATCTTGATGTATTTGGGGATTATCCAGTTAACTTTGTGTTACTGATTTCTAATTTAACTCCATTGTTGTCTGACAACAGATACTGCTTATGATTTCTGTATTTTAAATTTGTTCATTGTTAAATTTGTTACTGGTGTGTGTTATGGCCCAAATGTGATTTATCTTGGTGAATGTTTGACGGAGGCTAGTGAAAAGTGTGTATTCTCTTGTTTTTTTGGATGAAGTAATCTATAGATGTCACTTATACACAATTGATTCATGATGTTGTTCAGTTCAACTATATCCTTACTGTTGTTCTGCCTGCTGAATCTGTCCAGTTTTACAGAGAGTTGTTGAAGACTCTAACTGTAGTAGTAGATTTATTTATTTCTCCTTGCATTTCTATGGGTTTTGCCTCATGGAGTTTGAGGCTCTTTTATTAGCTCATTCACATTAAGAATTATTATGTCTTCTTGGAGAATTGACCCATTTAATATAATGAATACCCTTCTTTATCTCTGACAACTTTCCTACTTTGATGTCTGCTGTATGGTACATACAGTTTTTACAGTCCTCAAGTTTGTTGTAAAGAACAGTTTGGGAAGCATTGCATTTCTTCTTGACCCTTCTTTGTTAATTTCACTTATTATCCAAGGAGACCTAAGGTCTGGAAGCTGACGGCCCTGAGAAGTATTTTTGAACTAGTCTTCTATTGGCTGTGGCAGAATTATTAAGTGTTACTAAAACGATGAACAGATGCCATGTCACTGTAATTACTCAGGATTTCTTATTCATCCCTACCTCCTTGGGTTTTTTATTTTTCCTTTCTTATCTATTTCCCTCTTTTTCTCAATAATTATTACCGAATAACTACAGCACACAATGGGAACAGAAAACTATCTATCAAAAATATAAATGATGGGGGCGCCTGGGTGGCTCAGTCGTTAAGCGTCTGCCTTCGGCTCAGGTTATGATTCCAGGGTCCTGGGATCGAGCCCCACATCGGTCTCCCTGCTCCGCGGGAAGCCTGCTTCTCCCTCTCCCGCTCCCGCTGCTTGTGTTCCCTCTCTCACTCTCTCTCTGTCAAATAAATAAATAAATAAAAATCTTTAAAAAAAAAAAAGTCAACAGCTTTGTTCCCATTAACCCCTTCTTTAAAAAAAAATATATAAATGATGAATCTGAATTACCCTAAAATGGGAAGAAAACAGTAAATGTCCTAAATGTAAAACATAAGATTCTTTAGAGCTTCTATTGGAAGGGAGCAGAGAAACGGGAAAGAATATTTTGTGAATACTGTATCATGTTGGAAAATAACAGCTTTTTTGGGAAAGTCATCAATTTAGAACTTTTTACATACATGCACAATTTCAACTTCAGATAGATAAAGTTGACATGTAATTCTTTCTAATACTCATTGTTTTCCTGATGGTCTATTTGTATTTAGATTTGTTTTCTTTCTTAAATATTTACCTAGGACACCAGTGTAACATAGTTTATCCTAAACCGTATGTAATTTGGCAATCCTACATTCATTCTGGTGTATAGTTTTGTTTTTTGAAATGTAATAAGGTTTTCACCATTCTGTGTGTATTTTGTTGGACACAGAAGTTGATGTCCAAGCACCATTTTATTCCTTGCTTTAGTAACCATGCAGTTTGGGAGCTGATTCCACCTCTACTGGTGGGTCTTAAGGACTCTAAGCCGGTGGTTCTAATTCTAGCGGTTCAGTTAGAATCACTTGGGGAGTTTGCTGAAATTACAGATACTTTAGCACCACTCAAACAGATAAGGCCTGATTATGGAGATAGGTTTTTATTTTTTGTTTTGTTTTATTTTATTTTTTAATTTCACAGGTGAGTTTTAAGTGCAGCCAGAGTTGAGACCAATGGACCCTAGGCATCTATTCGTTTTAGGCTCCTTGGCTCAAGCTCTTGAGCCTACGTCTTTAATGACAGCATTGTCCTGGCCACAAGGACAGGTCAGGAATGCACAGATGATTTGTTTAGGACATGGAACCAAAGAGGAAATTGCTATGTACTTCTTGGTAAAAATTTCTCACTTTAGACAGAAAGCTGTTGAAATGTTTGGTCTCTAATATCTGAATATCATCATTTCTTTGGGTTAAGGCCCATTATTTCTGCATCCACGTTGTTACCAACCCCTATAGAAATACAGAGTGGGATGGACAGGTCACTGCATTTATCAAGCCTGTAACTAGACTTACTGCTAGTGTTTATGTACATGAAATTAACCATTTGATGTCCTCCCATAAGACTTTGGGGACTCCTAGTTTTTATATCTTTGGCTTAGTAGCTTAACTATGCCTGAGGCAGTAATGAATTTTGTCTATAAGCACTTTTCCTTAAACTTGGACTTCTCTTTAAATTATTTAATATATGTATGTCAGAGTAGTTATTCCATCATTGACTGTATTTACAGTGACTTATAAATCAGTTTATTTTTTCTTAAAAAATAAATTTTTTTATTTGTTGTTGAGCGTATGTCTTCTCTACCATCCTTGTGAAGTTCTCAAAGTACAGTGGAGATAGAATCTGAGGAGTTAGAAAGGACAGTATTTTTTTCTCCAACTGCACATCAGTTTTTCCATAGCATGCAACCTGTTTGAGTACTGATACTTTTACATCTTTGGCAATGTCCTTACATGCCTTTTGATAACACAGATTGAAAAAGCAATGCATTTTTGCTTGTTACCTTCTGTTTTCTATGTGTTTCAGCCAAATAAAATGTAGTAGGGAACAGTAGGTACCATTTTTCCTTCTTACTGTTAGGAAACCCCAAAATAAGTTTCTAATCATAACATCAACATGCAGTTTTATAAAGTACTGCTTCAAACCATTTGATTTTCATCAGAGTTCTCTTATTTTATGATGAAGCCAGTTTTTTTTGGGGGGAACTTCTGACGTCTAAGTGTAGTTAAGGCAGCTAAACAACACACACGTACTGTGTGAACCAAACAAAACACATCTGGATTGCTGGCTAATAATATGTACCCTTTGGGATAGGAAAACAATTACAGCCATGAGCCTGGGCTAGGATTGAGGGTCTCCTCTTTGCCCCACCCCCAGCTCTTGCTCAGCGTGGATTTCCCATCCTAAGATATAGTGGTCAACTACCGACAACTAAGGCCCACCCTCCTGTTGTTTGCTGTGAATTATTAGGTATGAGGGATTAGTAAACAAAGGTTTTTTCCTACCTTCTTAAGTATGTGCGTTGTACATTTTGTTTCCTACGTTTCAGCTTTAAGGCCACCTAAAGTAGAGCAATGGATTAATTTTCAGATTTAGCATTTGGTGTTATTTTTAAGCCTTTCTCCTAAATCTTTGTAATTATTATTATTTTTTATTATTTCTTAAAGACTTTATTTTTTTATTTATCTATTTATTTGTTTATTTGTTTAGAGCCTGAGCAGGGGGAAGGGCAGAGGGAGAGGAAGAGAGAGGATCTCAAGCAGACTCTGCACCAATCACTGAGTCTGATGCAGGGCTTGATCCCACGACCCTGAGATCACAAACCTAGTCGAAATCAAGTTGGACAGTTAATTAACTGAGCCACCCAGGTGCCCCAAAAGGACAAGGATTTTTTCTTCTTTTTTAAGTAGGCTCCACACCCAGCATGGGGCTTGAACTCATGACTCTGAGATCAAGACCTGAGCTGAGATCCAGAGCTGGCTGCTTAACTGACTGAGCCACGCAGGCACCATAAATCCTTGTAATTATTTTTGTGACTTCCTAGGACCTGCTGCCTATTAGTTATATTCTCTTGAGAAGTGAAAGTTCCACCATGGAGCTCTTTTGCTATTATAGATTACAAATTAAATTATGTTGCATGTGTGTATATGAACGTGTGTGCATGTACATTTCTGCGCAGATTTTTTTTTTTTTTTTTTTTTAAAGATTTATTTATTTGAGAGAGCGAGAATGAGAGAGAGAGAGTACATGAGAGGGGAGAGGGTCAGAGGGAGAAGCAGACTCCTCGCCAAGCAGGGAGCCCGATGCGGGACTCGATCCCGGGAGTCCGGGATCATGACCTGAGCCGAAGGCAGTCGCTTAACTAACTGAGCCACCCAGGCGCCCCTTCTGCGCAGATTTTAGGCTAATTTCCAATAGTACAGTAATGTCAAAGAAACCAAGAAATACTTGAATCTTCTAGTAGAGTCAATGACAAAATTGTACTTCATTACAAAAATGTCAGTATGTTCCAAATTTTAGAGTACAAGCTATTTTTAGCTGAAAAATTCAGTCAGATGTGTTCCAAATGGATGACACCTGAAGCTGTGACTTTGATGGCATGAGATAAGGAAATTGTCAGTGCCACTTCCTCTGTTGTTCTTTGGCCTGGCACCGTGGTAGAAGGGAATAAAACAATAAACAGTTACCTTTATAAAGTGTGTACCCTGCTTTGGCAGGAGTGGAGAATGTAGTTGTCAGGTTTTCTGGAGGACAGACTCCCAAGGGCCTCTTCAGATGTTTTCCACAATATTGTGGAACAGCTCTGGTCACATAGTCACTACCACAGTTTCATATTCAGTTTTGGGAGAAAACAACAAACAAACCTACCATTAGATAAAGACTTGGATACAGCAGTGATTTTCTAAGGGCTTAATTTCTTTGGGTAACATGAAATGACTAAGGATATTTCTTGTAACTCAGTAAAAAGGAGTCCCAGTGAAATCCTGATCTCCTTTATCTAAAAAAAAAAAAAAACCCTGACTTTTTAAATTAAAAATACTACCACTTCATTAAACAGGGTAAAGGAATTTATGATGAAAAATGCATATCTTTCCCACCCTAGATGCTGATGGTTGCGCATGCGCGCGCACACACACACACACACACACACACACACACACACACACTTGGAGTTTGAATGGTTTTTCTTAAGGTTTTTGAGTTTTTAATAAAGCCTCCAAACTGAAAATAAATGTAAGTGTTTAGTTTCTAAAGAGAGATGCCTGTAATTCTTACGTTGGATTACTAAAATAGAGAAGAACTAGCCCAGCAACCTCAAGTGCACCCACCTCTCCCTTCAGGGTATATCAGAGGAGACTAGACTTCAGTAGGAGGTAGTCTGTGTGATAGAGCGTGGAGAGATTGGGGTCTTGTGTAGAACAATGTCTTTTATCTATTCTCTACCTTGGAGGAGGGTAAAGGGACCCTCTTCTCCTCAGGTCAAGCCATGTGTATTTCTGGAAGACCTCTGTCTGTTTTAGGAGTCTGCAAGAAGAGGAGATCATTAGCACACTCCTCAGCTCAGTGTTCCCTAGACAGGACCTGGTTCAGCCATGGCACCAAGATTTCTTCGGTGAGAATGTTAATGAATTCCCTGGAGATGTGGGGCTCACAAACACAGACACAGAAGCCCGTCTCTTGCTGGAGCATCCTGAAGGCAGAATAAGGAGATAAAGGAGCTCTAGAGCAAATGTGCATTACTACCAACTGGGGTTGAGAAGATAGGCGAGTTTATCACAAGCCAATGCGCAAAGGAGGTAACTTGGCTGGAAGTATCTTGAGGAACTTCTTCCCAAACATCACTTGGGCAGTGGTGATGAGAGGACTCTAGTAGTAGGAGGCTTTTGGGTATAGTGGCAGGGGCAGCAAATGAGGTCTCAGGCAAATTTCTAAGGGAAGTTGCCACACTTTTTGCTTTACGGGAGCTCTGCTGGATCCAAGGCAAAGCTGTGAAAGAAAGAGGGTTCCCGGTTGTGATTTCTTGTCCCAGCTCTCTGCCTTGCGCTTCTTCCACTGTGGGGCTCAGAAAGGTGAAGAAACTCTAGGGCCTAAAATGGAAGAGCTGTGATGTTAACATAAGGCATATCTGGTGATTTCAAATCCAGTTCTCTTTTGCAACATTGTTGCATCAAATTCATTAGACTACAAGCTATGTTAGAGTAGGGTCCTTATCTCGGTGTTCACCTCTTTCTCCTGACTGATTTCAGGGCAAATGGTGGGTACTTCATATTTTTAAATGAGTGTGTAAACAAATAAGGGAACAAGGCAAGGAGAAAATCACACGTTTTAATCCCTAGACATGAATTGCTATCTCTTAATACATTTAAAATGGTAAAACATTTTCATGTGAAACTGAAATGTAAATACTGAGCTTAAAATAGACTTGAAATTATATTTAATTATCATCTCTAAAAGTCAACATGAAGAATAGTGCTTCATGACTTAAAGGCTTTAATCACTAAAGGTATATTTTGCACAGTTGGTTTTATGTGTGTTTAAGTGTTTCCCCATAGAGTATGTTAAAAGCTAATGAGTTCAGCAGCCTTTTGGAACGCCTGACAGTAGCCTTTCATTATTTTGCATGGGCAGCCAAAGTGAGTATCTTGGAGGTCAACCTGTAGCATCTTTCTGGCGTGAGCACAGTGTAGCTTGAAGGAACAAATTTTCTATAAAACAGACCAATTAGAAAATCACCTTATCTCACGAGAACAACATTCCCAGATGGTTTTTCAGTGGTTGGGAATTAGTTGTTTGTTAAATGAACCAAAACTGTCACCTTGTCACTGAAAAACAAATTGCGAATTGGGAAGTATGGGCAAGTCTTCATTATGTGAAGTTTATATTTAGTTTCTTAAAATTCTACAAGAATATACTTTTTTGATCATTTGTATGCTTTCCTTATTTTGTTTCTTTTACCTAAATTTTTTTAAATTTAATTTAATTTTATTATGTTAGTCACCATACAGTACACCATTAATTTTTTTTAATGTTTCATTTATTTATTCATGAGAGTCAGAGAGAGAGGCAGAGGCAGTGGGAGAGGGAGAAGCAGACTCCCCGCTGAGCAGGGAGCCCAATGCGGGACTCTATCCCAGGACTCTGGGATCATGACCTGAGCCGAAGGCAGATGCTTAACCATCTGAGCCACCCAGGCACCCCTACACCATTAATTTTGGTTGTAGTGATCCCTGATTCATTGTTTGCCTATAACACCCAGTGCTCCATGCAGTACGTGCCCTCCTTAATACCCATCACCAGGGCAACCCCCTCCCCCCACCCCCTCCCCTCTAGAACCCTCAATTTGGCTCTCGGAGTCCATAGTCTCATGGTTCGTCTCTCCCTCCGATTTGCCCCGCTTCAGTTTTTCCTTCCTTCTCCTAATGTCCTCCTGCTATTCCTCATGTTCCACAAATAAGTGAAACCATATGATAATTGACTTTCTCTTCTTGACTCATTTCACTTAGCATAATCTCCTCCAGTCCCATCCACGTTGATGCAAAAGTTGGGTATTCATCCTTTCTGATGGCTGAGTCATATTCCATTGTATATATGGACCACATCTTCTTTATCCATTTGTCTGTTGAAATTTTCTTCTGTGTCTTAGGCTTCCTCACAGGGAGAATCTGAGCACAATCCACGTGTCTGTTGAAGCTTGTGATTGTGTTCTGCTTGCCAAGGCATTGTAACCTGGTGATTTCTATGGCAAAATTCACTGAGTTACATATACTGGGACCAAGAGTCGCCACCTCCAACAGATTTGAACCTTGCATTTCTGGCATAGCAAGTGGAGAAAAGTGGATGATGTTAGACCAGAGAGTCTTGGGCTCCCAGACTCTAAATCACATCCATTTGGCTGGAAGAGGAGAGACCCTATTGGCCATTCCTGTGCATATGTTATGATCTTTGCTGATTATCACTTGGGACAGGATATGTGCTCTGCCACTTAGCCCTCCCGATAAGGGAGGAACCAGTCATTTTCACTAGCATAAAGTAATTAAATATTTAGTATTAATCATCCACACAGAATACTTGGATTTTAGTTTTTAGGCTATTTCAAAAGTAATCACCTTTTCCAGCTAATCACCAGGGAAGGCATCACTGAATTTCTTGCCAGGGGCAAAATGGTTCTTGAAAAGAGATTTCCTCGTTTTAACTCAGAAATGTCCTTTTCTTATCTATGTGGCAAATACTTAATCCTCCTTCAATGACAGTTCACATATGTCTCCCTCTCTGAGAGGCTTCTGCATTTTCCTCAGGCAGAGACCGTACCTTTACTGTGCTCACACAAAGTGTCATTCATGCCTCTTTATGTCTCTTATCATTTTGAGCCGTAATTTGTAATTCTGTATTTCCTTCCATTAGTGGATTTGAACTCCCTGAAGGCAGATGGGTAGTATTGAGGCAATTCCCTAGAATGTAGTAGGTGGTCACAATGTATTTGCTAAATGAACAGGTCAACATAGCAGGATTGAAATGGAATGGGAGGGTTGGGATCACAGCATCAAACAGAAGACCAGGACACTATGGGGTTTGATGAGTCTGGCAATTTAGTTTTTATTTAATGGCATTAAGTTAGTATTTTCTTTAATAATAACTTTGTATTTCATGTACTTTATATAATGTTCTTTAATCACCCCACTGAGGTAAGCAGGTGTTATAGATATTTTACAGGCAAAGGAAACACCATCATAAATGATTTGTAAAAGTGCACACACAGCCAGCACTTGATTCCAAGCTGGAAGGGAGAATGACAGAGCAGAAAGGTAGTGAGTTTTAGAGTTGGACTGTTAGCAGCTGTGTGAACTTGTAAAATTAAGTAAGTTTTCTGAGATAGAAGACATTTTTATTTGTAAAATGCAGATAACATGTACCTTAGATGATTATGGAGGTAATTAATTAATGCATTCATGTATTTTAATATAGGAAAAATTCCTAGGGCCATGGGTGGCTTGTATTAGGAACTGTGTAAATGTTGTTTTACTTCTATTTTAGATTGTAAGATCAATACAGTAGATGTTGTAGCCTTTGGTATCTCTCTAATATACTTTCTGAGGTATTTTATTTCCCTTTTCCTCACTATTACCCACTTTGCTCCAACTACCATTTGCCAAGGGATCTTATATTACCCCAAATCCATTTTGGATGCTAGAAGTAATAGTAAGAGCTTCAATTTACTGAGTACTGTGTATGCCTCACACACATACTGCCTACATTTACACTAATTTTGCAAATGAGGGATTATAATCTCCAGTTTTTGAAAAACAAGTCTGGCTCAAAAGTTTAGTAACTTTTCCAAAGTTGCTCAGCTAGGAGGCAAAACAGCTGGTATTCAAACACAACCAGAACTAGCTTCAACGTCAGGCTTTCTCCATTACACAGAGTTTCCTCTTCCTCTAGACGAACTGGTCAGCTGGCCTCGTGGATTAGATGGGGATATTCTTGGCTAGGGAAAATTTTGTAGAATGTTCTTAAGTCTTACTGTGTAGGCAATTGATGGAGTCTGTGGCCCTGCATGAGCCTTAGACCTTGTTATATAAGATAGAGACCCTTAGGTAGGTTTTGTCCTCAGAATTGCTTGAGATAGTAAGCTGCTATGGAGATCTGTCAGGCTGTCTTGAATAAGGTTGAGTGGGATTTTTCTGAAGTTGGGTAGGGGGGTATTCTTGGGGTTGGGCAGAAGGAAGAAAAAGGAGGTCATAAGGAGGAATCTTAACTGTGGACAATGGGAAGACAGAACAGATTCAAGACAAGTAAACAAGTATCTCAGTGTTTAGTTTAAAGTATTATGTAGTGGGATGAGAAAGGGCTTGGTGAGGATTAGACTAGGCTCTGGTGAGGGAGGACTAGGTCCAGAGTTGATGGTTCTGAGGTCATATGGTGAATTGAAGAGAACAGAGAAGAGGAGAACTGGACCAACACGAATATCTCCCTACGTCTGTATTTCCGGCTTTGCTACTAGGAAATAATGGATATGCCGTAGGATAGTATTTAATATGAAAATTCTAATGAGCTTTCTTAATGAGTCATATGCAAGACAGTACTGACAGTAAAAATTCTAACTAGCTTAGTTCTGGACATACTGTAGTAGTTTTGATTCTGGAGTCCATAAGGCGGTCTTAGTAATGGAGACGGACCACCATAGGAGATCTGGTAGCAACAAAATGGCCTGTTTGAAAAAGTAGTTATACATCCAACATTGTTTTCCCTCTACTTGAATCATGAAAATGTCTACACATGTAGAAAATACATGTTGGCTAAAAAAAATACACACTTTGTATTTATAGAACTGTGCAGAATGTTGCAAGAAGAGTTAACTGAAGAAAATCAGTCATGATGACCTGTTTTCTCATGATGAATAAAAATGGTATCTTTAAGGACTTTTGCTAAAGATATGCTTTGTTGTTGCCATTGCTTTCATTTGAGGACCTCCTGTAGGATTCTTAAACTAAAGAATGTTTTGAATGCCAAGTAGCCTGGTTTTAGTAAATGTCTTTGCTTTATTATGCCAGTTAGGCTTCTGATATGTTCATGATTTTCTTTTCCCTTACAGGAAAAAGGACATTTTAAATCTTATCACTTTGGTATTAAGTGATACCATTAGTTAGGTTGTAGTTACACACCTTTCTCCCACATCAAATTAAACCTAAAAAAAATTGGAGGCAAGGACAGCATCATTTTTAGTGGAAAATAGTGTTTTATTTTGGTTTCCTTAGAGCACAAGTATGTTTCAGTCACCTTCATATTAGGCTCTTCAGTGTCTGTATCCTGCTGGGCAGCTGTTGAGGACCCTTGGTAGGACAGAATGGGGTCAGAGAAACATACGCTGTAAGGATACAGGGCTGTGATCAGGCCCAGCAAGTGTTACTAGACTTTCTGCCGAAAAAGGAGAGCTGACAAATGGTCATTGAAATAATCGCCTTAAATTAAGGAGATGACACTTTTAGAAACTGATAAAACAAGTTTGAAATAAGTGTTTTGAAAAGTATTCTGCTTTCCTTTGGAAGTGAGACACCTGTCAGGAGAATTGATAACTTGCTTTTATACTAATTTGCCACCCTACAGTCAAAATAAGGCCAACATCTATTTTATGCTAGGTAATAGGGGCTGATTTAATATTTGAACAAAGAAACACGAGTTGAATAATGTATGATGACCATAAATGTGTCCCTGGCTGTAGGTTGACAAAAGAACTCAGTTCTGTTTGCACATTGAGAAGATGAACTGGAATTATCTGCTATAAGAAATACTTCAAATCTCACTTAAATCAAACTAATGCAATGAGAAAAGAATACCATTAATTTAATTTATGTTCTGGTGTGAAGCTTAGATTGCATATTGAACCTGGAGAACTTTTTTAAGGTTCATTGATAGTGATGGAATTTAACTCAATTGCTATTGGAATTTTCATCTAATAAATTAAACTGAACTGATTAAATTTAGACCTTTTTATTTTCTTGTCCTAGTTTCATTTCTTTGTTTAAACTATTGATCACTGCCCTGTGTCTTTCCAGCATGTTTCTCTGACCCCGTTCTGTCCTGACAAGGGTCTTCAAAGGCTGCCCAGTAGGTACAGCCATTGAAGAGATGAGTATAAAGTTGATGGAAACTATACAATGAACTAAATGATGTAAAGCAATGGCTTAGAATTCTGCCATAAACTAGGAAGCAAATCTAACTTTTGCACTAAAGAGGAATTTAGTTAGATTAAAAGTATTCTTAGATGCAGGCAGATAATTCTCCTTTTTCCTTTGTTCTAATCCACATGTAGAGAATCTTTGCTTTTGATTGATTCCTGAGCCTGCCACACCCTCAGGAGCACTCCTCAGTCATGTTAGGAAACAATTTGAACCTTCAATAAAACACAATATTTTTGGAAATGAGAAAAGCAGTCAATATCCAGAATCCAGAAGTGAATTTCTGAATCCAGAAATGAGAAACTATTCTTTGTTAAGGCACACTTTCAATTTCAAAATTTCACTTGGGTATTTTGATTTGGAGCTTTTGAACCTGCATTCCCCAAAGAAAAAAGGTCAGTGTACTTGAACACAGTATAGTTTTAGAAACTCTGAAACATTTTCTCTCCTGATTTTCTTGCTTGGGTCCTGGTCACTTTCCATCCAATGAAATGTTTTCTGCTACTTCATATGATGTAAATATAAAGTACTGCATTCTCCTGTATTTTTAGCTAGGCAACATTAGCTTGAAATTTTATCTCTGATTTTAGATGAAAGAATCACTTAGAAAAAGAAAGACATGCATGTGAAAGCCAGCATCTAAAAATAGTTTCTAAATATGAAGCAAAGAAAGAACAGTAGTGTTCCTTATAATTAGAGATGTGCCAGAATGTTGATGTGGGGGGGCATAAGGCTCCATTATGGAAAGAAGAGAAATATGAGAAAAAAATGCTACTGAGAAAGAGGAGTTTTAAAATTGTAATTTTAAGGATATTAAAACAATTAAATACTCCCAAGTAGATTTTTATTTCTATCTTATTCAAAAGATTGTGATTTGAAAACACACACACACAAAAGTGCACACTTACGTAGAGTCTGAGAGACTAAGACAAAATTTTATTTACAAATACAAAATATGTATTTCCCAGCAGATTATGAAAAGCTAAACATGAAGATAGCATGGTATGTAATTGTAAACCAAAGCAAACAAAAAGAATCCTCATCAAATCATATGAGCGATATTTGTAGTTTCATTTAAACATTTGTTAGAGATTAAGTTTATAAAATGGCTGCAATAATTTTTATATGGTACAGAGTGACAGTTACATATTTATACACAAATCCTCTTCTCTCCCAGAGAGTTGTAAATGATATAAGTGATAGACTGAGCATTCTGAGATACAGTTTTGTGAAATATGGACGTTCACTATAAAACATGTACAATATGTAATTTTAAAAAGTCAAAGTACTTAAAATGCATGTACCTCTGAAACAAATAATACATTATATGTTAAAAAAAAAAGATAGTAGGAGGGGAAAAATGAAGGGGGGGGAAATCGGAGGGGGAGTTGAACCATGAGAGACTCTGAGAAACAAACAGGGTTCTAGAGGGGAGGGGGTGGGGGGATGGGTTAGCCTGGTGATGGGTATTAAGGAGGCCATGTTTTGCATGGAGCACTGGGTGCTATAGGCAAACAATGAATCATGGAACACTACATCAAAAACTAATGATGTAATGTATGGTGATTAACATAACATAATAAAATTAAAAAATGCAATACACAACAAAACATACATTTACTGACAAATTTATCTAACTTTGGGATGAAAAAAATTTAGGAGCTATGCTGAAACCTATTTTTTAAATGCAAATAAAAACTAAATTTGTCATTAGAAATAGGTCTTCTAATTCTGTAAAACCATAGATGTTTAAGAGTATATATGCATCTCCCAACTTTTGTGGTGTTACGTTTAAAATAGAGGTGGGAAAATGGGGGTTGGGACAGGAACCTAGGCTGCAGATTTTTTTTTTTTCTCTTTGGAAAGCAGAAGGCTAAAACAATAATTTTAACATATTTAGATGGGACCTGCATCTCCAAGTAATTGTTGTTTCTTAGATCCTTACACAATTCTTCACACTTCTAAGTCATGTGCTGGTCTCAAATGGCAATTTAGTTGTGAACCTCTATAAACTTTAGAAATGTCAGAAAAAATGGTTAGCAGCTCTCTAGAAAGAGTTTTATGGGGGTTATAGTTCTTGGTGAATTGAGTCTTTGTATCCCAAATCTACTCAGCTCTATCACTGAATCCCACCTCGATCACACTTTTTGGATAAACATGAACTTGGTAGAAGTTCTTATACCAAAAAATAGTCTGTTAACCTTGCATTGGGGCATGTATTTATCTATTACTCAAACAATTGGTGTTGGTAATTCAAGATACCCTGTCTATGCTATTAAGATATCAGGAAATGAAATCATTATGCATAAATTCCTTGAGTAAACAATGATTTATCCCGAGAGAATTTGATAGTCATGAAATCTATTGGCAAACTGTGAAAAGGGCAGTTTTCCCACAAGGGTCACCCCTATATTGACTAACGGACCAATAGCTGTTGAATATGGAGTCTCTTTCTCTAACAGTGTTCAGTAAGCTCAAACAAAATCTTATTATCCATGTACTTTTCTAGACACATGCCAAAGACCACTCTTAAGTTAATATGTTGGAACTAAGATTGATAGCTTTATAAATGATTAAGTTTACACATTTCTTTGGTGGTAACCAAGTCTCGCTTAGGTAGAATTACTTCTGTATATGGCTAAGGTTATCTGTCCTGTTGTGATCATTAATAATTTTGCCTTTAATAGCTCTAACATAGACATAACATTAGCACTAATGAAAAGATGATAATAATGAAAGATAAATAAATTTAACCACTTTACAATGAAAACTTCTTAAATTTAAGCTCACCATAAAAAAGATAAACCATATTAGGCGAAGATGACCAACAAAAGATTTATATAAAGACTATGTATTTAAAGCAAATTTCTACAGATGAAGGAGAGCTCAGTGAGCAACCCAGTGCAAAGTAGGGGAAAACGTGGATTTGGTGTTTGAAAGAAGAAGAAACACAAATTGTCAATGAAAATAGGAAAGCACAATTAACCTCTACCATAACTACAAATTGATGATATTTTACAGTAAATAAACTGGTTTTGGTGTATATTTGGAGCAATAACAGGTATCAATGATGGGAGAGTAAATTGCTACAAGCCTTTGGAAAACAATTTGGCATTATCTTAGGAAGTCAAGGATGTACATGTGTTTACCTCCCAGCAGTTCCTTTTCTAGGTTTATACCCTTAGAGCAGTGATTTTTCAAAGCCTAGGTTGCTGCCGATTTTTAGGGCATTTTAAAATTAATTCAGCAACTGAATACCAACATGTTGAAATGAAATATAATAGTATGCAATATAATAGAATGTAATAAGTGAAAGAATATTGGTATGTATTAATAGCATAAATATTGTTTCAGGAAACATTTGCTTATGCATGTGTCTGTGTGTACCATATGTGTGTACTGGGCTGCCATGTAATGGGTCTCCATTTAAAAAAGAGCCACCATCCTAGAGCAAGCTTGATTTGTTCCCCTAAGACACATGTGCAAGAATATTAAAAATAGTATTCTTTGAAAAAATAAAAAATTAGTATTGTTTATGATGAGGAAAAATTGAGAACAACTCATGTCTACTTGCAGGAAAATGGTTAAATAGTGGTCTCCTGTTACAGTAGACCACTCAACAAAAAGAAAATGAACTGAAGCATTTCACCTAAAAAATAATCATCTCAAACACATGTTGTGGGAAAAGAGCAGGCTGCAGAAGACATTAAGACTGTAGTTTTGTAAAACAACAAATAAAACTAAAGAGCATTATATAGGATACCTCCACTGTACTTAAGCCACGGAGGAGAGAAAATGATAAACACGAGTTTTAGAAGAATGATGACCTTCGGGGTAGTAGAAAAGTGAAAGAATGTGGTTGGGGAAGAGCACAGTCCTCAAGTGTATTGGTAATGTATTGAGTGGTGGATCTGTGTGGATCTCTGTTTCATTGTTCTTTATACAGTCAAGACATACTCTTTGCATTAAATATTTCTTAATAAATTCAGTTTTAAAAATAGTTTCCACTCAGTCACTTCACATTTCAGTCCAGTGTCTCTTACAGGCTATAATGGATTCAAGAATTTTTAATCATCTGTTCTCTTGGTATATTTTTAGTTTTAGTTGTCTGTGATGGGGTAAAGTGAGAGATTCTTCTTCCTAATTGACTGACACCTAATCATGACATGTATTACAGGAACCTGTTGGGGGTCTTACTAAATACAAGTTGACCACTTGATGGTGTAATATTTTCCACCTTTGTCATCCGTACCACGTGAACTCTAGTGTAGGCCCTTATCCTCTTTCCCACCTGTGCTATTGGAAAGGAATATTAATTGCCCTCTCCTCTGAGTTTTCTTTCCATTTTATATGTATTTTATTTTGTGTTGACAGTAGTTATGCTAAAATGCAGGCATGTTTGTGTCACTCCCTCTTACCTGTGTTGTAGGTAGACTTCTTTTTAACCTGGGGATTGACTTCTGACTTTGTGTAACCTAGAATATAATCTTTACCTCTGTCTAGCCTGATTTTTCAGGCTAGATTTGCCTTTCACACACCTTCCTCATCTAGCACTTGATGCTCAATACAATAGTTCTTGAACTTCAGTGTGTGTTAGAATCACCTAAGGATTTGATAAAATACCTCTTCTACTTAGATAGCCTTTGGTCTTCTGCATTCTTTTTTAGTACTCCAGATGATTCTGGTATATCAAAGACTGAGCATTTTTGTTCTAATACTAACAATAACTTTTTGCCTTATTTATTTAATTTTAATTTTTAAAAATTTTTCTTTAAATTTTTTTTTTAGAGACAGTGAACCCGCAAGTGGGTAGGGAAGGGTTGGGGGGAGAGGGGAGCAGTCTTAAGCAGGCTCCATGCTCAGCACAGAGCCTGACCCAGGGCTCCATCTCATGACCCTGAGATCATGACCTGAGCTGAAATCAAGATTCAAGGCTTAATTGACTGAGCCATCCAGGTGCCTCATGTTTTGCCTTTCTAAGCTGTCCCACCTTGCACCATAAAATGATTTTTCATGCTTCTTTGCTTTTTTGTATGTGTACGTTTTCTTTCCCTGGAATGCTCTCCTTCACTATCCCTACCTTTATATCCTAGCTACCTAGTTCTGTTTGCTCACATTGAGGTCAGATATAATTATTGCTTTTGTCATGACCTCTGAGCCCCACATGGTCTTCCTCAGTACTTCCTGTGTACCCCTCTGTAATGATATTATAAATAAGATCATATATGTCTCCCCCATAAACCTCATAAACTCAATAGCTAATAGGGTGCCCAAAGTGAGGTAGGCACTCTTTAAATATTTTATTAAGCAAAATCAGACTGAAAAAATATGATGTGATTATTTATTTGTAGGAGGATGATAAAAGAAACAACAATTTACAAACCAGTGTGATAGGTACCGTAGTAGGTGCACGGGCCCAGTACCAAGGAGCAACTCTGTGAAAGAGATCACAGGAAGGGCTGTCTACATGTTGTGACAGATCCATTTTACTCCTTTCAATGATGAGTGAAATGGAGCAGTCACATTGACTGAGCCATCTGATTACTTAAGTTAATTTGATAAAAATCAATGAATGAGTTACCACTGTACTCTCCTGGTGTTCTCTGACTCATGAAAGAGAAAGAGAACATATTGATCTTGTTGTTCAGCTACAAAGAAGATAGCATATTAATTTTGAACCATATTAAATACGAAAATCTAGGAGCCTCCAAAACTGAATCTCCAAGTTGTTAAAAATAGCTATCTACCACTGTTGGTAAACAGACCCATTTTAAAATTTGAAAAGAAAAAGAATAACCCAGGGGTACTTTATACTTAGAGTTACATGGGTTCATTCTGGGGGGGACAGAAGATTTGTCCTGCAAGTAATTTGGGGCAGGGATGAGTTGAGAATTTTACAGTGGGAAAGATATTAATCCTCAATATAGGGAATTGTGGTCTACTCTGGACTTGACTTCTGGTCACTTAATGGAACTTGCGCAAGGGACTTAACCTCTCTGTGCCGCAGTGGTTTTTTTTTTTTCCTCTTTTGTAAATTGAGGAGATAGTCTGCCTATTTTAAGATCCCTTATAGCAAAAATATTCTCTGAGTCTGGAAATTTCAAGACAAATAGCATCATTCTATACTAGCTATGTATTAGAATCTTATTCCTTTAGGAATTCTCTTTTCTCTTCCACTCTGCAGTGTTTTCTTTTCATACACTAAATGTTTTTCTTAGGAAACTCTAACTTTAGCAATGCTGGTTAACCTTTGGAAACAGAAGCCCATAACCTCTTTTAAAAGTTTTCATGATCGGGGCGCCTGGGTGGCTCAGTCATTAAGCGTCTGCCTTCGGCTCAGGTCATGATCCCGGAGTCCTGGAATCGAGCCCTGCATCAGGCTCCCTGCTCCGCAGGAGGCCTGCTTCTCCCTCTCCCACTCCCCCTGCTTGTGTTCCCTCTCTCGCTGTATATCTCTCTGTCAAATAAATAAATAAATCTTTAAAAAAAAAAGTTATCATGATAACCCAGTGAAAATGGAATATGACTATAAAATGTGGTTAATGGTATATGAATATATAATATAGATAATGGAATGCCATCAATATCCAATCCTTTCATTTCTAAACTCAAGGACCATACTGATTTATCAAGACCATTCTCATATAAAAGGACTTTCATGATACTGAAATCTAAAATAAACTTCTTACATTTATCTTTGAATACTCAGCACCTTACTAGTATGATGGATAGTAAAAGAATCTCTTTTTGTGAGGGCACTTTTGTAAATAACTATGAGACAAACCAAGAGCATACCATTCAGGTACATCACAATGATTCTGTCAGGAGACAAAACAAAGGTAGACTTCTGATTGTCTAAGGTAATTTATTCGTAGACAGCAGAACAACTACCTAGAGCCAGGATTTACCCTCTGTTTTGATAATGGAAACACAGTCACTTAGCCTTCCATTTCTCTCCCATCTGGAAGAATAACAGAGCGGTTTATAGTATTAGTATTCTCTCTCTGTGCTCTTTGTAGGTACATTTTCTAAAAGCCACTTTTAAATTAGGCAGGACATCAATAAAATGTGGTAAGGATTGTCATGCAATAAAATGAAAAAAAAAGTCCCATTCCTTTGAGAATTTAGGTTAACTGTAAAAGGAAAGACAGGGATATGGGACTTTGAAGAGATTTCCTGAGAAAGGGATTTATCGGGGTTCGAGGAGTTCAACGTTACCTAGGAGGAGAGCATAGAAGCACAGAGTGGAGGCCTCTGTGACCAGATGCTATGCTTTCTTGCAAGGGATAAGTGGCTGCATACCTATGGCCTTGTTACTTGCAGATGTCTGGAGCCAGAGTTTTAGAAATCACTCATGACCTGTATGGACTGTTCCCCCCAAATAATAAAAATGATGCAGAAGTGAGATGAAATTGGAATATAATTTTTTTTATTTTAAAAAATTCTGTGATGTTTATAGAATTAAAAAAAACTTACTAAAGAAACTTACAGTTGGCCTGCTTTAAGAACTAACATTGCCTCGCCCTATGGGGAACTCCGAATCCAAATCAGAAGTTCAACCTCTGAGCTCCTGGGCCATGTGGAATTGAGAAGGGAGGCCAGCAGTTCTCTCTGGCTTAACAACACTTGAAGCCACCCTACTTTAAGATGACTGCTGCCTTTTTTTTTTCTTCAAAAAGTAAAATTCTGTGCCTTATTAAAATATCAAATTGCATGATGGGCTGACTGACATGAGAGAGATGGGCATCTTTAGATGGTCTCTAGAAGGGTATATACCTGCCTTTATCTTTTCTGAGCAAGAATCCTCAGTTCTAAGCAGCGCCAAGGGGTATCCACCCTGTGAATCCCATGCGCTTTGTGTCTGAAATTACACTTTGATACTGACTGAAACTGGTGTCAAGTGGGATCATGCAAGGCTGGCCTCAGATTGTGGCAGGAAACCAGAAAGGACTGCTTCTGCCTTGGTTGCTTGTGAACTTCTTGGTCACTTTGTTAGCTTTTTCTTCCTTGGTGAAATATTTCCATGAAAAAAGCAGAGAGCGGACCTTTTTTGCAAGCTAGTACTCACCTCATGATGCATAATCAGAGAACTACGTTTTGAATGTGGCTTTCCTCTTTTCAGGGTTTAACCAATGAAATTTCAGTTCAGCCTTAGAACACCCTTTTTAACTACACGCCTAAGTCATTTTCTCCAACCTGGTCTTGAACAGCAACAAATCTGCTATTTTAACCTCCATTATACACCTTCTTCTACCGATTCTGAATTGGTTTAGAATTCATTCGGTTCTGTAAACGTTTATTCTTTCACATTTTAAAAGGATGCATTTAACTTTAATAACTCTTTCAAGGGGAATGCATCCAACTAATGCAACAAGCTAAAGGAAAGGTACGGTTGGAGGAAATGGTTCATGTGAAAGCCGCTAACAGTTGATCATGGGCTCTGTTAGGTTCACAGAGCTGCACACACATACCTCACCCTGGACCTCTGGCATGTTTCACCGGCTGTGTGCTCTTTTCCTCTGGACATTGATTTTATCAGACTACACTCTCACATTCTTCATGTAGCTGGTTTGTGTAGTGCTGTGTTAGGGGCCATGTCCAGCTCCCTTTAGCTACTGAGGTTGTGACACCATGTTATGCCCTTGGGCATGTTGTTAAAGTTTTTTTTTTTTTTTAAGATTTATTTATTTATTTTAGAGGGAGTGCACGAGTGGGAGAGGGAGAGAGAATCTCATGCAGACTCTGCAGAGTGTGGAGCCTGACACAGGACTCAATCTCATGACCCTGAGATTACGATCTGAGCCAAAACAAAGAGTCAGAGGCTTACCCAACAGCACCAGCCAGGCACCCCCAAATGTTGTTAAAATTTTTAAAAGACTGGGGTGCCTGGGTGGCTCAGTTGGTTAAGCGACTGCCTTCAGCTCAGGTCATGATCCCAGGGTCCTGGGATCAAGCCCCGCATCGGGCTCCCTGCTCGGCGGGAAGCCTGCTTCTCCCTCTCCCACTCTGCCTGCTTGTGTCCCCTCTCTCGCTGTCTCTCTCTCTCTCTCTGTCAATTAAATAAAAAAAAAATTTTTTTTAAAAGACTGTCTAATAGCTGGGTATCAAAACTCTAATCCAGATCCTAGTATTAGCAATTTGTGAAACAATGTCCAGCTTTAACTGCTGAGATTACATTCTCCACAGACGATTCTATTTGGAATCTTGTGCCATTTTGTAAACTGGCTTAATACCCGCAATAATTAGCTTTCCTTTTTGTGGACTGGTGGTGCTTACCATAGCAACAGTTATGTTTATAAGAATGAGTAGTTTTTGGACATCCACGAGTGCTTAACTGACCAACTGCATTAGTTGGCATATCCTTCTTAAGGTTACTGTCATTATAGTTAAATATGAAAATAGATTTTGAAAATTTTATGTGTTCATCATTGATTTGTACAGATTGGTAATCATTCTTTTAGTCAATATATGGTGATTAGGTTAGGAGGAAATGAGATTCTGCAGACTGCTGAGTAAAAGTATACTGAAGTTCTGTTAAATCGCAAATCATGTTATAAGTTTATAGACGTTAGCTGACTTAGACTCAAATATCAGAAATGTTTCCTTCTGAGCTATTCACATATTTTGTAATCTTGGGAAAGTGACTTAAAGTTTCTCAGTCTCAGTCTACTTACATAAAAAAAACAGGAATAAAAAATGTCTGTTCTGTCCTTGTCTATGGTAGTTTTATGTGGCAAAGTATAATTTTATTGTTTGTTTTTATTTTAAAGTGAAAATTTTTTAAATAATTTTTTATTGTTATGTTAATCACCATACATTACATCATTAGTTTTTTTTTTTGCAAGTGTCTTCATTTTTTTATTTTATTTTTTATTTTATTTTTTTTAAAATTTTTTTATTGTTATGTTAATCACCATATATTACATCATTAGTTTTTGATGCAGTGTTCCATGATTCATTCTTTGTTCATAACACCCAGTGCTCCATGCAGAACGTGCCCTCCTCAATACCCATCACCAGGCTAACCCATCCCCCTACCCCCCTCCCCTCTAGAACCCTCAGTTTGTTTTTCAGAGTCCATCATCTCTCATGGTTCGTCTCCCCCTCTGACATACTCCCCTTTTCTTCCTCTCCTGTTATCATCTTCTTTTTCTTTTTTCTTAAAATATGTTGCATTATTTGTTTCAGAGGTACAGATCTGTGATTCAACAGTCTTGCACAATTCACAGCGCTCACCGTAGCACATACCCTCCCCAATATCTATCACCCAGCCACCCCATCCCTCCCACCCCCAACCACTCCAGTAACACTCAGTTTGTTTCCTGAGATTAAGAATTCCTCATATCAGTGAGGTCATGTGATACATGTCTTTCTCTGATTGACTTATTTCACTCAGCATAACACCCTCCAGTTCCATCCACGTCGTTGCAAATGGCAAGATCTCATTCCTTTTGATGGCTGCATAATATTCCATTGTGTATATATACCACATCTTCTTTAGCCATTCATCTGTCGATGGGCATCTTGGCTCTTTCCACAGTTTGGCTATTGTGGACATTGCTGCTATAAACATTGGGGTACACGTACCCCTTCGGGTCCCTACATTTGTATCTTTGTGGTAAATACCCAGTAGTGCAATTGCTGGATCGAACGGTAGCTCTAATTTCAACTGTTTGAGGAACCTCCATACTGTTTTCCAGAGTGGTTGCACCAGCTTGCATTCCCACCAACAGTGTAGGAGGGTTCCCCTTTCTCCACATCCCCGCCAACATCTGTCGTTCCCTGACTTGTTAATTTTAGCCATTCTGACAGGTGTGAGGTGGTATCTCATTGAGGTTTTGATTTGGATTTCCCTGATGCCGAGCGATGTTGAGCACTTTTTCATGTGCCTGTTGGCCATTTGGATGTCTTCTTTGGAGAAATGTCTGTTCATGTCTTCTGCCCATTTCTTGATTGGATTATTTGTTCTTTGGGTGTTGAGTTTGATAAGTTCTTTATAGATTTTGGATACTAGCCCTTTATCTGATAGGTCATTTGCAAATATTTTCTCCCATTCTGTTGGTTGTCTTTTGGTTTTGTGGACTGTTTCTTTTGCTGTGCAAAAGCTTTTTATCTTGATGAAATCCCAATAGTTCATTTTTGCCCTGGCTTCCCGTGCCTTTGGCGATGTTTCTAGGAAGAAGTTGCTGCGGCTAAGGTCGAAAAGGTTGCTACCTGTGTTCTCCTTTAGGATTTGGATGGACTCCTGTCTCACGTTTAGGTCTTTCAACCATTTGGAGTCTATTTTTGTGTGTGGTGTAAGGAAATGGTCCAGTTTCATTCTTCTGCATGTGGCTGTCCAATTTTCCCAACACCATTTGTTGAAGAGACTGTCTTTTTGCCATTGGACATTCTTTCCTGCTTTGTCAAAAATAAGTTGACCATAGAGTTGAGGGTCCATTTCTGGGCTCTCAATTCTGTTCCATTGATCTATGTGTCTGTTTTTGTGCCAGTACCATACTGTCTTGATGATGACAGCTTTGTAATAGAGCTGGAAGTCCGGAATTGTGATGCCGCCAGCTTTGCTTTTCTTTTTCAGTATTCCTCTGGCTATTCTGGGTCTCTTCTGGTTCCATACAAATTTTAGGATTATTTGTTCCATTTCTTTGAAAAAAGTGGATGGTATTTTGATGGGGATTGCATTGAATGTGTAGATTGCTCTAGGTAGCATTGACATCTTCACAATGTTGATTCTCCCAATCCATGAGCATGGAACGTTTTTCCATTTCTTTGTGTCTTCTTCAATTTCTTTCATGAGTATTTTATAGTTTTCTGAGTACAGATCCTTTGCCTCTTTGGTTAGATTTATTCCTAGGTATCTAATGGTTTTGGGTGCAATTGTAAATGGGATAGACTCCTTGATTTGTCTCTCTTCTGTCTTGTTGTTGGTGTATAGGAATGCCACTGATTTCTGTGCATTGATTTTATATCCTGCTACTTTACTGAATTCCTGTATGAGTTCTAGCAGTTTTGGGGTGGAGTCTTTTGGGTTTTCCACATACAGTATCATATCATCTGCAAAGAGTGAGAGTTTGACTTCCTCTTTGCCGATTTGGATACCTTGGATTTCTTTTTGTTGTCTGATTGCTGTGGCTAGGACTTCTAATACTATGTTGAATAGCAGTGGTGAGAGTGGACATCCCTGCCGCGTTCCTGACCTTAGGGGAAAAGCTCTCAGCTTTTCCCCATTGAGAATGATATTCGCTGTAGGTTTTTCATAGATGGCTTTTATGATATTGAGGTATGTACCCTCTATCCCTATACTCTGAAGAGTTTTGATCAAGAAAGGATGTTGTACTTTGTCAAATGCTTTTTCTGCATCTTTGAGAGGATCATATGATTCTTGTTCTTTCTTTTGTTAATGTATTGTATCACGTTGATTGATTTGCGGATGTTGAACCAGCCTTGCAGCCCAGGGATAAATCCCACTTGGTCATGGTGAATAATCCTTTTAATGTACTGTTGGATCCTATTGGCTAGTATTTTGGTGAGAATTTTTGCATCCATGTTCATCAAGGATATTGGTCTGTAATTCTCTTTTTTGATGGGGTCTTTGTCTGGTTTTGGGATCAAGGTAATGCTGGCCTCATAAAATGAGTTTGGAAGTTTCCCTTCCATTTCTATTTTTTGGAACAGTTTCAGGAGAATAGGTATTAATTCTTCTTGAAATGTCTGATAGAATTCCCCTGGGAAGCCATCTGGCCCTGGGCTTTTGTTTCTTGGGAGATTTTTGATGACTGTTTCAATTTCCTTAGTGGTTATAGGTCTGTTCAGGTTTTCTATTTCTTCCTGGTTCACTTTTGGTAGTTGATACATCTCTAGGAATGCACCCATTTCTTCCAGGTTATCTAATTTGCTGGCATAGAGTTGCTCATAATATGTTCTTAGAATTGTTTGTATTTCTTTGGTGTTGGTTGTGATCTCTCCTCTTTCATTCATGATTTTGTTGATTTGGGTCATTTCTCTTTTCTTTTTGATCAGTCTGGCCAGGGGTTTATCAATCTTGTTCATTCTTTCAAAGAACCAGCTCCTAGTTTCGTTGATCTGTTCTACTGTTCTTTTGGTTTCTAGTTCATTGATTTCTGCTCTGATCTTTATGATTTCTCTTCTCCTGCTGAGTTTAGGCTTTCTTTGCTGTTCTTTCTCCAGCTCCTTTAGGTGTAGGGTTAGGTTGTGTATTTGAGACCTTTCTTGTTTCTTGAGAAAGGCTTGTATTGCTATATACTTTCCTCTCAGGACTGCCTTTGCTGTATCCCAAAGATTTTGAACAGTTGTGTTTTCATTTTCATTGGTTTCCATGAATTTTTTTAATTCTTCTTTAATTTCTTGGTTGACCCATTCATTCTTTAGTAGGATGCTCTTTAGCCTCCATGTATTTGAGTTCTTTCCGACTTTCCTCTTGTGGTTGAGTTCTAGTTTCAAAGCATTGTGGTCTGAAAATATGCAGGGAATGATCCCAATCTTTTGGTAACGATTGAGACCTGATTTGTGACCTAGGATGTGATCAATTCTGGAGAATGTTCCATGGGCACTAGAGAAGAATGTGTATTCCGTTGCTTTTGGATGGAATGTTCTGAATATGTCCGTGAAGTCCATTTGGTCCAGTGTGTCATTTAAAGTCTTTATTTCCTTGTTGATCTTTTGCTTAGATGATCTGTCCATTTCAGTCAGGGGGGTGTTAAAGTCCCCCACTATTATTGTATTGTTGTCAATGTGTTTCTTTGCTTTTGTTATTAATTGCCTTATATAATTGGCTGCTCCCATGTTCGGGGCATAGATATTTACAATTGTTAGATCTTCTTGTTGGATAGACCCTTTCAGTAGCATATAGTGTCCTTCCTCATCTCTTATTACAGTCTTTGTTTTAAAATCTAGTTTGTCTGATATAAGGATTGCCACCCCAGGTTTCTTTTGGTGTCCATTAGCATGGTAAATGGTTTTCCACCCCCTCACTTTCAATCTGGGGGTGTCTTTGGGTGTAAAATGAGTCTCTTGCAGACAGCATATTGATGGGTCTTGTTTTTTAATCCAATCTGATAGCCTGTGTCTTTTGATTGGGGCATTGAGCCCATTTACATTCAGGGTAACTATTGAAAGGTGTGAATTTAGTGCCATTGTATTACCTGTAAGGTGACTGTTAACTGTCTGTTGTCTGTGTTCGTTTCTGCTCTTTGCTGCTTTTAGGTTCTCTCTTTGCTTAGAGGACCCCTCTCAATATTTCTTGGAGGGCTGGTTTCGTGTTTGCAAATTCCTTTAGTTTTTGTTTGTTCTGGAAGCTTTTGATCTCTCCTTCTATTTTCAATGATAGCCTAGCTGGATATAGTATTCTTGGCTGCATATTTTTCTCGTTTAGTGCTCTGAAGATATCTTGCCAGTCCTTTCTGGCCTGCCAGGTCTCTGTGGATAGGTCTGTTGCCAATCTAATGTTTCTACCATTGTAGGTTACATATCTCTTCTCCCGAGCTGGTTTCAGGATTTTCTCTTTGTCTCTGAGACTCGTAAGTTTTACTATTAGATGTCGGGGTGTTGACCTATTTTTATTGATTTTGAGAGGGGTTCTGTGTGCCTCCTGGATTTTAATGCCTGTTTCCTTCCTCACATTAGGGAAGTTCTCTGCTATAATTTGCTCCAATATACCTTCTGCCCCTCTCTCTCTCTCTTCTTCTTCTGGGATCCCAATTATTCTAATGTTGTTTCGTCTTATCATGTCACTTATCTCTCGAATTCTGCCCTCGTGATCCTGTAGTTGTTTCTCTCTCTTTTTCTCAGCCTCTTTATTTTCCATCATTTGGTCTTCTATATCGCTGATTCTCTCTTCTGCCTCATTTATCCTAGCATTTAGTGCCCCCATTTTTGATTGCACCTCATCAATAGCCTTTTTGATTTCGATTTGGTTAGATTTTAGTTCTTTTATTTCTCCAGAAAGGGTTTCTCTAATAACTTCCACGCTTTTTTCAAGCCCAGCTAGTATCTTTAAAGTCATGACTCTGAACTCTAGGTCCGACATCGTACTAATGTCCGTATTGAGTAGGTCCCTGTCTGACGGTACTACCTCTTGTTCTTTTTGCTGAGGTGATTTCTTTCGTCTTGTCATTTTGTCCAGAGGAGAATAGATGAATGAGAGAACAAAATGCTAACAGGTTTACAACGTCCCCAGCAAATATACTGTATACAAATCAGAAAAGACCTGAAACCAGGGGAAAAGAAAGGGAAAGAAAGAAAAAAGAAAGAGAAAAAAAAGAAAAGAAAAAATAAAAGATAAAAACAAAAACAAAACAATTCAAAAAAGGCAGAATATGATCAAATATGATCAGGCTAGTGCATAGATCAGTGCCACACACTAGATTTTGGGCGTATTTTGGTCTGTTAGAAAAAAGTGCCTCCTAAAATTTTAAAGGAAGAAAGACATATATGTACAAAATAAGGGTTGATACAATGAAGGGATGGAAGATGACTGTAAAGATGAAAATTATAAAAGATTTTATAAAAGGACTTGGTAAGATAAGTTGTTTGAAAAAAGAAAGGAGATTTAAGGAAAAAAAAAAAAAGGAAAAAGGGAGAGAATGTGATCAGGCAGGAGACTAGAACAAAGCCATACACTAGTGGTTTAGGGTATATTTTGATCTGTTAGAAGAAACTGTACCTCAAAATTTTAAAGAGAGAACAACTTATATATATATGCCAAAAACAAGGATAACTACTATGAAGGGATAAAATATGAGTCTAAAAATGAAAAAAAAAATAAAAAATGTTTTTTTTTTTAAAAAAGGGATTTATAAGATGTTGGTTGAAAAAGGGAAAAATAAAAATAAAAAAAAGTCAACAAAAATTAACTTTGATGAAATAATGAATCATGGTAAAAAAAAAAAAAAAAAAAAAAAAAAAAGAAGCCATGAATCTATGTGCAGTATTCCCCTAGCGCTGGAGTTCTCCTATTCTCCTTGATCGATCAACTTGGTCTTGGCTTGCTGGCTGTTTGTGTTGATCTTCTGGGGGAGGGGCCTGTTGCTGTGGTTTCCAAATGTCTTTGCCGGAGGCAGAATTGCCCCGCCCTTGTCGGTCCGGGCTAAGGAAGCTGCTCCAGTTTGCTCTCAGGAGCTTTTGTTCCCTGCAAGCTCTCGGTACAGCTTTGGAGGAGCAGGGCGAAAATGGCGGCCTCCCAGTCTCCGCCCGGAGGAGCCGAGAACTCGGGGCCCCACTCCTCAGTGCGCCCCCAGAGAAAAGCAGTCACTCCCGTGTCCCCGGTCTCCGGCCGCACTCCGTGCTCACCCGGTCTGTGATCGAGCGTTGCTATCTCTGGCACCCGACCCCGCTCGGAGTCTCCAAATCCAGCAGATCCCTGCAGTGCGTTCCCGCACTGCTCCTCCCCGGGAAGGAAGGGGAGTCTCCCCGGATCTGCTGCTTGTTGGGTCCTTGCTGGGGGAGCCGTGCCCCGACTGGGCCGCAGATCACAGTTTATGGCAACCCCGAGCTGAGAGCCCGCGCCTCGGCTCCGTATCTGCAGCCGGCTTCCCCGCCCCGACACCTGGGAGCTCTGCCGCACTCAGGCACCCCCGGTCTCTCTGTGACCCCAAGGGTCCTGAGACCACACTGTCCCGGGAGGATTCCACCCCCCGCTTAGCCACTGCAGCGACGTCCCTCCGCCGAGCCAACTTTTAAAAGGTCCGATTTTGTGCTCTGCGGCTCTAGCACTTGCCAGAAGCGGCCGGCGGAGGCCCCTCCCCCGCCGTCTATCCTCCCGAATATCACCTCAGATTCACTTCTCCGCACGTCCTACCTTCCAGTAAGTGGTCGCTTCTCTGTTCAGAGAGTTGTTGCTACTCTCCTGTTCGATCTCCTGTTGAGTTCGTAGGTGTTCAGAATGGTTTGATCCCTATTCAGTTGAATTCCTGAGACCAGACAAAATCTAGGTCTCCTACTCCTCCGCCGTCTTGCTCCGCCCCCTCTTTTTTTATTTTTTTAAGATTTTATTTATTTATCTGACAGAGAGAGACAGCGAGAGCAGGAACAGAAGTAGGGGGAGTGGGAGAGGGAGAAGCAGGCTTCCCGCTGAGCAGGGAGCCCGAAGTGGGACTCGATCCCAGGACCCTGGGATCATGACCTGAGCCGAAGGCAGACGCTTAATGACTGAGCCACCCAGGCGCCCTGGTAGCTCTATTTTCAACTGTTTGAGGAACCTCCATACTGTTTTTCAGAGTGGTTGCACCAGCTTGCATCCCCACCAACAGTGTAGGAGGTTTCCCCTTTCTCCACATCCCCGCCAACATCTGTCGTTTCCTGACTTGTTAATTTTAGCCATTCTGACGGGTGTGAGGTGGTGTCTCATTGAGGTTTTGATTTGGATTTCCCTGATGCCGAGCGATGTTGAGCACTTTCTCATGTGTCTGTTGGCCATTTGGATGTCTTCTTTGGAAAAATGTCTGTTCATGTCTTCTGCCCATTTCTTGATTGGATTATTTCTTCTTTGAGTGTTGAGTTTGATAAGTTCTTTATAGATTTTGGATACGAGCCCTTTATCTGATATGTCATTTGCAAATATTTTCTCCCATTCTGTTGGTTGTATTTTGGTTTTGTTGACTGTTTCTTTTGCTGTGCAAAAGCTTTTTATCTTGATGAAATCCGAATAGTTCATTTTTGCCCTTGCTTCCCTTGCTTTGGCGATGTTTCTAGGAAGAAGTTGCTGCGGCTAAGGTCGAAAAGGTTGCTACCTGTGTTCTCCTTTAGGATTTGGATGGACTCCTGTCTCACGTTTAGGTCTTTCAACCATTCGGAGTCTATTTTTGTGTGTGGTGTAAGGAAATGGTCCAGTTTCATTCTTCTGCATGTGGCTGTCCAATTTTCCCAACACCATTTGTTGAAGAGACTGTCTTTTTTCCATGGGACATTCTTTCCTGCTTTGTCAAAGATGAGTTGACCATAGAGTTGAGGGTCCATTTCTGGGCTCTCGATTCTGTTCCATTGATCTATGTGTCTGTTTTTGTGCCAGTACCATACTGTCTTGATGATGACAGCTTTGTAATAGAGCTGGAAGTCTGGAATTGTGATGCCACCAGCTTTTCTTTTCTTTTTCAATATTCCTCTGGCTATTCAGGGTCTCTTCTGGTTCCATACAAATTTTAGGATTATTTGTTCCATTTCTTTGAAAAAGGTGGATGGTATTTTGCTGGGGGTTGCATTGAATGTGTAGATTGCTCTAGGTAGCACTGACATCTTCACAATGTTTGTTCTTCCAATCCATGAGCATGGAACGTTTTTCCATTTCTTTGTGTCTTCCTCAATTTCTTTCATGACTATTTTATAGTTTTCTGAGTACAGATCCTTTGCCTCTTTGGTTAAATTTATTCCTAGGTATCTTATGGTTTTGGATGCAATTGTAAATGGGATCGACTCCTTGATTTGTCTCTCTTCTGTCTTGTTGTTGGTGTATAGGAATGCCACTGATTTCTGTGCATTGATTTTATATCCTGCTACTTTACTGAATTCCTGTATGATTTCTAGCAGTTTTGGGGTGGAGTCTTTTGGGTTTTCCACATACAGTATCATATCATTTGCAAAGAGTGAGAGTTTGATTGCCTCTTTGCTGATTAGGATGCCTTTGATTTCTTTTTGTTGTCTGGTTGCTGTGGCTAGGCCTTCTAATAATATGTTGAACAGCAGTGGTGAAGGTGGACATCCCTGCCGCGTTCCTGACCTTAGGGGAAAAGCTCTCAGCTTTTTCCCATTGAGAATGATATTTGCTGTAGGTTTTTCATAGATGGCTTTTATGATATTGAGGTATGTACCATCTACCCCTATACTCTGAAGAGTTTTGATCAAGAAAGGATGCTGTACTTTGTCAAATCCTTTTTCTGCATCTATTGAGAGGATCATATGATTCTTGTTCTTTCTTTTGTTCATGTATTGTATCATGTTGATTGATTTGTGGATGTTGAACCATCCTTGCAGCCCAGGGATAAATCCCACTTGGTCATGGTGAATAATCCTTTTAATGTACTGTTGGATCCTATTGGCTAGTGTTTTGGTGAGAATTTTTGCATCCATGTTCATCAAGGATATTGGTCTGTAATTCTCCTTTTTCATGGGGTCTTTGTCTGGTTTTGGAATCAAGGTAATAGTGGCCTCATAAAATGAGTTTGGAAGTTTTCCTTCCATTTCTATTTTTTGGAACAGTTTCAGGAGAAGAGGTATTAATTTTTTTTGAAATGTTTGGTAGAATTCCCGTGGGAAGCCGTCTGGCCCTGAGCTTTTGTTTCTTGGGAGATTTTTGATGACTGCTTCAATTTCCTTAGTGGTTATAGGTCTGTTCAGGTTTTCTATTTCTTCCTGGTTCAATTTTGGTAGTTGATATATCTCTAGGAATGCACCCATTTCTTCCAGGTTATCTAATTTGCTGGCATAGAGTTGCTCATAATATGTTCTTAGAATTGTTTGTATTTCTTTGGTGTTGGTTGTGATCTCTCCTCTTTCATTCATGATTTTGTTGATTTGGGTCATTTCTCTTTTCTTTTTGATCAGTCTGGCCAGGGGTTTATCAATCTTGTTCATTCTTTGAAAGAACCAGCTCCTAGTTTCGTTGATCTGTTCTACTGTTCTTTTGGTTTCTAGTTCATTGATATCTGCTCTGATCTTTATTATTTCTCTTCTCCTGCTGAGTTTAGGCTTTATTTGCTGTTCTTTCTCCAGCTCCTTTAGGTGTAGAGTTAGGTTGTGTATTTGAGACCTTTCTTGTTTCTTGAGAAAGGCTTGTATTGCTATATACTTTCCTCTCAGGACTGCCTTTGCTGCATCCCAAAGATTTTGAACTGTTGTGTTTTCATTTTCATTGGTTTCCATGAATTTTTTTAATTCCTCTTTAATTTCCTGGTTGAGCCATTCATTCTTTAGTCGGATGCTCTTTAGCCTCCATGTATTTGAGTTCTTTCCGACCTTCCTCTTGTGATTGAGTTCTAGTTTCAAAGCATTGTGGTCTGAAAATATGCAGGGAATGATCCCAATCTTTTGGTACCGGTTGAGACCTGATTTGTGACCTAGGATGTGATCAATTCTGGAGAATGTTCCATGGGCACTAGAGAAGAATGTGTATTCTGTTGCGTTGGGATGGAATGTTCTGAATATGTCTGTAAAGTCCATTTGGTCCAGTGTTTCATTTAAAGTCTTTATTTCCTTGTTGATCTTTTGCTTAGATGATCTGTCCATTTCAGTCAGGAGGGTTTTAAAGTCCCCCACTATTATTGTATTGTCAATGTGTTTCTCTGCTTTTGTTATTAATTGCCTTATATATTTCACTGCTCCCACCTTAGGGGCATAGACATTTACAATTGTTAGATCTTCTTGTTGGATAGGCCCTTTAAGTAGGATATAGTGTCCTTCTTCATCTTTTATTACAGTCTTTGTTTTAAAATCTAATTTGTCTGATATAAGGATTGCCACCCCAGCTTTCTTTTGGTGTCCATTAGCATGGTAAATGGTTTTCCACCCCCTCACTTTCAACCTGGGGGTGTCTTTGGGTCTAAAATGAGTCTCTTGCAGACAGCATATGGATGGGTCTTGTTTTTTAATCCAATCTGATAGCCTGTGTCTTTTGATTGGGGCATTGAGCCCATTTCCATTCAGGGTAACTATCGAAAGATATGAATTTAGTGCCATTGTATTGCCTGTAAGGTGACTGTTACTGTATATTGTCTGTGTTCCTTTCTGATGTATGCTGCTTTTAGGCTCTCTCTTTGCTTAGAGGACTCCTTTCAATATTTCTTGGAGGGCTGGTTTCATGTTTGCAAATTCCTTTAGTTTTTGTTTGTCCTGGAAGATTTTTATCTCTCCTTCTATTTTCAATGACAGCCTACCTGGATATAGTATTCTTGGCTGCATATTTTTCTTGTTTAGTGCTCTGAAGATATCCTGCCAGTCCTTTCTGGCCTGCCAGGTCTCTGTGGATAGGTCTGTTGCCAATCTAATGTTTCTACCATTGTAGGTTACATATCTCTTCTCCCGAGCTGCTTTCAGGATTTTCTCTTTGTCTCTGAGACTCGTAAGTTTTACTATTAGATGTCGGGGTGTTGACCTATTTTTATTGATTTTGAGAGGGGTTCTCTTTGCCTCCTGGATTTTGATGCCTGTTTCCTTCCTCACATTAGGGAATTTCTCTGCTATTATTTGCTCCAATATACCTTCTGCCCCTCTCTCTCTTTCTTCTTCTTCTGGGATCCCAATTATTCTAATGTTGTTTCATCTTATTGTATCGCTTATCTCTCGAATTCTGCCCTCGTGATCCTGTACTTGTTTCTCTCTCTTTTTCTCAGCCTCTTTATTTTCCATCATTTGGTCTTCTATATCGCTGATTTTCTCTTCTGCCTCATTTATCCTAGCAGTTAGTGCCCCCATTTTTGATTGCACCTCATCAGTAGCCTTTTTGATTTCGACTTGCTTAGATTTTAGTTCTTTTATTTCTCCAGAAAGGGTTTCTCTAATAACTTCCACACTTTTTTCAAGCCCAGCTAGCATCTTTAAAGTCATGATTCTGAACTCTAGTTCCGACATCGTACTAATGTCTGTATTGTGTAGGTCCCTGGCTGACGGTACTACCTCTTGTTCTTTTTGCTGAGGTGATTTTTTTCGTCTTGTCATTTTGTCCAGAGGAGAATAGATGAATGAGAGAACAAAATGCTACCAGGTTAACAATGTCCCCAGCAAATATAATGTATACAAATCAGAAAAGACTTGAAACCAGGGGAAAAGAAATGGAAAGAAAGAAAAAAGAAAGAGAAAAAAAAAAAAGTAAAAGATAAAACAAAAACAGAACAATACAAAAAAAGCAGAATATGATCAAATATGATCAGGCTAGTGCATAGATTAGTGCCACACACTAGATTTTGGGTGTATTTTGGTCTGTTAGAAAAGGTGCCTTGTAAAATTTTAAAGGAAGAAAAACATATATGTACAAACTAAGGGTCGATACAATGAAGGGATGGAAGATGACCGTAAAGATGAAAATTATAAAAGATTTTATAAAAGGAATTGATAACATAAGTTGTTTGAAAAAAGAAAGAAGAAGATTTAAAAAAAAAACGAAAAAAGGGAGAGAATGTGGTCAGGCAGGAGACTAGAACAAAGCCATACACTAGTGATGTAGGGTATATTTTGATCTGTTAGAAGAAACTGTACCTCAAAATTTTAAAGAGAGAACAACTTATATATATATATATATGCCAAAAATAAGGGTAACTACTATGAAGGGATAAAATATGACTCTAAAAATGAAAAATAAAAAATGTTTTTTTTAAAAAGGAATTGGTAAGATGTTGGTTGAAAAAGGGAAAAAGGAAAAAAAAACAGTTAAAAAAATTAATTTTGATGAACTAATGAATCATGGTAAAAAAAAAGCCATGAATTCTATGTGCAGTATTCCCCTAGCGCTGGAGTTCTCCCCTTCTCCTTGATCGGTAAAGTTGGTCTTGGCTTGCTGGCTGTTCGTGCTGATCTTCTGGGGGAGGGGCCTGTTGCCATGGTTTCCAAATGTCTTTGCCGGAGGTTGAATTGCCCTGCCCTTGTCGTCTGGTCTAAGCAAGCTGCTCGGGTTTGCTCTCAGGAGCTTTTTTCCCCTGCAAGCTCTCGGTACAGCTTTGGAGGACCAGGGCGAAAATGGTGGCCTCCCAATCTCCACCCACAGGAGCCGAGAACTCGGGGCCCCGCTCCTCACTGTGCCCCCCAAGAAAAGCAGTCACTCCCGTGTCCCCGGTCTCCGGCCGCACTCTGTGCTCACCCGGCCTGTGATCGAGCGTTTCTCTCTCTGGCACCCGACCCCGTGTGGAGTCTCCAAACCCAGCAGATCCCTGCGGTGCCCGCGCTACTCCTCCCGGGGCAGGAAGGGGAGTCTCCCCGGCTCTGCCGCTTGTTGGGTCCCTGCTGGAGGAGCAGTGGCCCGACTTCCAGTAAGTGGTCGCTTCTCTGTTCAGGGAGTTGTTGCTACTCTCCTCTTCGGTCTCCTGTTGAGTTTGTAGGTGTTGAGAATGGTTTGATCCCTATTCAGCTGAATTCCTGAGACCAGACGAAATCTAGCTCTCCTACTCCTCCGCCATCTTGCTCTGCCCCCGATCATAAGATTTTTATCCTCATTCTAGTTAATGTGGTATAGCACATTCATTGATTGGCATATTTTGAACCATCCTTTTATCCTATGAATAAATCTCATTTGTTAATGGTGTATCTCCTCTTAATGAGTGAATTCTATTTGCTAGCATTTTGTTGAGAATTTTCACATATATTTTGCATATATACTCATTAGGAATATTGACCTATCATTTTATTTTCTTGTAGTATACTTATCTGGCTTTGGTATGAGGATAATACTTGTTTGGTGGAATTCACCACTGAAACCGTCTGGTCTTATGTGTGTGTGTGTGTGTGTGTGTGTGTGTGTGCATGTGCGTGCGCGCGTGCTTGCATGCGTGTGTTGGGAGATTTCTGATTAGTAATTCAATCATTTTTTTTTCCAACCCTTTTACTTGATATTTGTCTGTCAGAATTTTCTATTTCTTCATGTTTCCTTCTTGATGGTTGTATGTTGCCAGAAAATTATCCATTTCTTCCAGATTACCCAGTTTGTCATCATATAATTTTTCATACTAGTTTCTTATGGTCCTTAGTATTTCAGTTGTAATGTCTCCTCTTGCATTTATAATTTTACTTGAGTCTTCTTTCTTTTTTTTCTTGGTTAGTCTGGTTGAAGGTCTGTAAATTTTGTTTAGCTTTTCAAGAAATCAGTGTTTTTGTTCTTTACTATTTTTCTTTCTGTTGTCTACGCTGTTTATTTCTACTTTGATATTTATTATTTCTTTACTTCTAACTTTGTGCCTCATTTGTTCTTCTTTTTCTACTTCCTTGAATTGTAGACTGAGGTTATGTATTTGATATCTTTTTTCTTTTTTTTAAGATTTTTTTTATTTATTTGATAGAGATAGCAAGAGAGGGAACACAAGCATGGGGGAGCTGGAGAGGGAGAAGCAGGCTGGAGAGGGGGAAGCAGGTTCCCTGTGGGGCTTGATCCCAGGACCCTGGGATCATGACCTGAGCCAAAGGCAGACACTTAATGACTGAGCCACCCAGGTGCCCCTCTTTTTTCTTAATGTAAGTGTTTATTACTATAAACTTTACTCTTAGAACTTCTTTTGCTGCATTGCATAAATTTTGGTATGTTGAGTTTCCATCTTCATTTGTCTCAAGGTATTTTTTTTTATTTCCTTTTTGATTTCCTTCTTTGACCTGTTGGTTGTTCTGGAATGTGTTGTTTAATTTCCATATATTTGTGGATTTTCTGATACTCCTCTTGTTAATGATTTCTACTTTCCTATCACTGTGATTAGAGAAGATCCTTGATATTATTGCAGTCTCCTTGTGTTTTTTAAGACTTGTTTGTGTTGTAACGTAAGATCTCTCCTGGAGAATGTTCCCTTTGCACTTGAGAAGAGTATATATTCTGCTGCTGTTGAATGGAATGTTCTCTATACTAATGTTAATAAAAAGATTTATTGAATTTATATAATATTTTGAGTATCATTCTAAGCTCTTTATATCTACATTGCCTTTTTATCTTCACTATACCCTCTGAGGCCCAGACAGTTATTATATACATTTTTCAGATGAGAATCAGCAGAAAGGTTAAGTTACATGTTCAAGTTCACGTAGCACAGTTAACAAAGTGAATTCCTTGACATCTTTTAGAAGTAAAATTGCAGTATCATTTGATCCAATAGCATGTCACAATACTATGGTGACTCTTTATTTTTGTATACTTTCTCTTTTTAAAAAGATTTTCTCTCCTTGGAACATTGGTGGTTTTAATTATCCTTTCTTTAGACCCTCTCCCAACTACACAGTCCTCCAACTCTCTAGTTCTCTAATTAAAGTGATCAGATAGTCATTTCTTAAATATTTGTTGGGCTTTTATTATGTTCTAGGTACTATGCTAAGCTCTGGAACTTACAAAATGAAAAATACAAAACAAAGAGCCAAAAAACCCTGAGCAGTATACCTGATGTCAAGGCACATTCCATGGCAGCAGATGACACACAGGTGTGAATACCTGGAGACAGCAATTATTGGGAGCCCTCTTAGAAGCTGCCTGCCACAGTGACTTTAGTTGTAAGGTGCTTTTTTTAAAAAAAAGATTTTATTTATTTATTTGACAGAGAGAGACACAGAGAGGGAACATAAGCAGGGGGAGTGGGAGAGGGAGAAGCAGGCTTCCCATAGAGCAGGGAACCTAATGCGGGGCTCGATCCTAGGACCCTGGGATCATGACCTGAGCCAAAGGCAGATGCTTAACGACTGAGCCACCCAGGCATCCCAGTTATAAGGTGCTTGACTGATACGACCTCTGTATCAGTTTTCTGTCACAAACTTCAAAAAATGGAATTTTATTCACCTGGAGTTCTGAGGAAGTCCAGAATCACAGTGTGACCACTGTTGGTTTCTTCTGTGGGTTCTGAGGCAAAAATCTTTTCATGCCCTACTCCTAGCTTCTGGTACCTTCTGGAAATCCTTGGCATTCTTTGCTCGTAGATCTGTCATTCCACCTCTGCCTCCATTTTTGGATCACCTTCTTTTTGTGTCTCTTTTTTCTCCTTTACTATCTCTAAGAAGGATGTGTGTCATTGGATTCAGGGCCCATGCAGTTAATCGAGGATGATCTCATCTTGAAGATAGTTTGCATAATTAAATATGCAGAGACCCATTTTACAAACAAGATCACATTCACAGGTTCCAGATACACATAGCTTTTGGGGGGGCTACCACCCAACCCACTGCATCCTCTTACGGTATCATTATTCTTCTCTCTTGCTGTGCTTCCTGGCCTTCTCTCTACTCCTTTTTAGGGACAAATTTCTTTTTATTTCAGAGCCTTCCATGTAGCCTTCCCTTCTTTTCATTCATATCTGGTGTCATGCTAACTTTAATTCACCTTTGCCATTTCACTTTCAAGGTCAATTTCTCAAGGCAACTTTCTCTGCTATCCTTGAATAGTAGCCTCCAAGTTAGGTTAGAACTTCATTCACGTAACACATCCTCACAACATCATACACTTATTCTGACAGCACTTAATACGATTATAATTTAGTAGTTATTGCAAAAAGAGCTTCTGTGAGGTTGTGCATCAGTCTGCGAGTTTGAGGACCAGAGAGAACTCTGATCGCTAGTGCCTACCACAGTGCCTGATAAAAAGAGCACAATAATTACTTTTAAATCTGATTTTAAAGTAGGTGGTGTAAAAGTGAGGGTGGGCATACCAGTGTGAAGCTTTGAAACTGAGATTGAGTTTTGTGTATTCCTACGGGGCTTCTTTCAGCAGAATACAGCTTTCTTTCTTCACCTAACATTTTTCACAAATGAATTTGTGCATAAGCAAATGCAAAATGTGTGCTGGGCTCAAATAGTTCTCTAATATATCAATCATTTGGAACAAATTTGCATTTTCAAAATAAACATATGGCAAAGCTAACCATCCAATTTTATCACATGGTTGCTGATACTTGGCTTCAGTGGATGATATTGGAGAGCTACCAGGTCTACATGACAGCCAATAAATATCTTAGTTATCAATAACACCAGATATCCAGGTCCTGACAGTAATAACTTTCAGATGTATTATTTGAAAAAAGCGTAAAATTGAAGGGTAGTGGGTTGTTGTTGGACAGGAAGGAAAGGAGAAAGGCTCAAAGGAGAGCTAATGGAAGTGTAGATGGTGGTAGATTATTATCAAAAGCTTTTCACATGACTCTGAACTTGGAGAAACTGAAGGAAAGGAAGTCCAGAATAAATAATTTAAATGCAATAGATGGGCAAAATTAAAAGTGCTCATGATATTAGATGTTGCCAAGAAGATAACACAACTGGAACTCTTGCATACTACTGAATGGACTATAAACAGGTGTAAGCATTTTGGAAAATAATTTAGCATTATCTCACTCAACCAAAGATGTACACATCCCATGGTCCAAAACTTCTCTCCTAGGCATACTTACTAGAGAAAATTAGGGCCATAGTGAACATGTAGCATTTTTTTTTTTTTAATAGAAAGAATTTCCTAACCTGTGGAAGAATTTATAAGTGATTAAAATTATTTGCTTATTGAATGATATAGTATTATTTGATAGTTTATTGGATATAATTTGATGTAATATTTTTATGGAAATATTTCAATCATCAGATTTCTTTAATAGTTGTAGATCTAGTCAAGATTTTTATCTCTTCTAGAATCATGTTTGGTAAAAATAAGTATATTTTTCTAGGAATGTTTTCACTTACATTTTCAATTTAGCCCCCTTAGATAATTCTGGCTTAATATGATGAACTAAAACTCAGCTCCCAGGTTTTGCAGAAGCTCAAGGCTTTGATTTATTTCCCTGTCCTGATAAGGCATTTGCCCCAAGGCTACCTGTTTGCTTACCTTTTAAGTTTTAGTTGACTTTTCCATTGTGGGTATTTAATTGTTTTTTTGTTTTGTTTTTGTTGGTTTGGGGTTTTGTTTTTGTTTTGCATTCTCATTTGTCCAATATTGTATTAAAAAGCATCTTTGGTGAAAATTAGGGTATAGTAAGAGGACTTTAAAAAACTCAGACCAAAGCAAATGATGTTGATCTCATTTATTCCGCACCCCACGCCCCGCCAAACATTTGAGTTCCAAATACCATATGTATCAGGCAGCTAGCACTTCTTGAATGATGTTTCATGTTGCAAGATGGAACTCTTTGGTACCTCCATAGCTCAGTCAAAATGGTGACCATCTTGGGTCTTGAGACAGTAGTCTCATGGTCTGTCTACAGAGGGCGCTAATATTCACTCTGAATCACTGAGCAGCTTTGAGAAAATACTAGGCTTGATTTCATAGTAGGTTCTTCATCATGCAGACCTCTCAATAGTCAAATTCAAAAATAGTCAAGACAGCACAATTGAAACCTTTATTTGCTGTATTTTGTCTGCATGTTTTTCTTTATGATTGCTGACTTCACCCTGTAGTTTGCGTCACAATTCTTTAAGTTATTTTCAAAATCTTAAGAGTTTTTACTATATTACAGTAATAACAAATAGAAATAGTAAAGCTGGAAGGAATCTTGGTGATAATTATGCTTCGCTTTTATTTTATAGCTTATTAGGAAACTGAGGTCCTCAGAAATGAAATGATTGGTCAAAAATCAGAGCTTTGATTTAAACCAGACACTCTCTAGTTCTATCCTGTTTATTTTGCCACATACCACAAGACCATATTTCTGACCATCACTTTCCATTTTATAATGGTAGAAGTAAAATTAAAAAGTTTAAAAAGTAAGCTGACTGGTTGTCTATGGCTAATCCTGGGATGTAATCTGAAAAGTCTTAGTCAATCAGTCAATAGACTGACCTTACTTATATCAATTCTCATGTTTTCATATACTGAGTACTTCTAATTAATTGAACCTTGGCTACAGAAATCACATAAGGCATCACTTGAACTTCATCTTGAAAACTCTCAGAATTAAAAATGATACTGAATTTTATTGTCTTATTTTGTGGATATTAATAAATACTATGCTTTTTTCAAAATTTTTATTTTAAAATTTCATATATTTGAGAGAGAGTGCAAGAGGGGAGGAGAGGGAGAAGTGGCCTTCCCGCTGAGCAGGGAACCCGACGTGGGGCTCGATCCCAGGACCCCGGGATCATGACCTGAGCCGAAGGCAGACGCTTAACCACTGAGCCACCCAGGTACCCAATACTATGCTTTTAAAGATTTACTTCACTTCATTTACTTCACTTTTAGTCTTTATGTATTTAATAATTTGCATTATGTCCCTATCATTCAAATATTAGGAAGGAAAAAATGCATAGTCCATTTCCCACCATATATAACTTGAACAGTGTATTTTGGGGTATTTTTAAATCAACACAAAACCAGCTTTCTTGTCTTTTTTTTAGATTTTATTTTAAACTGCTGTAGGGTATTCCATCCTGTGGATGTAGTATTCCATGATTAACCAGTACCTTGTTGATGAACATTACATTCTTTATAATCTGCTATAAAATAGCAGTGCTGCTATGAATACTTTGTACACACATCATTTTGCAAATATGTGTGTATGATAAATTTTTAGAAGTTGAAATTCTGGGTCAAGATATATATTATAGTTTTGATAAAATCTCTTACACAAAGGTTGTTCTCTAATTTGGTAACTATGTAAGCGTATATACCTCTACCAACAATGGACAAACTGTGTGTGTTGAGCACAAAAGGGCGGTTGGCTTGATGACAAGACCAAGTCATCTGCAACATTTGCCGGGTCTCCAGGTACTCAGTTGTCTACAAAAGCTGGGACAAGGATCTAGCAAGGCTGGTCATCAGATTCTGATACAGAAATCCTGGCCTTTGTGCTCTGGAGTTTTTATGCAACATCATTGAAGAAGTAACAGTCCTTTTTGAGCCACATTCAAGGCCCTGGGTCCAAGCCCTGTGTTATAGCAGCAGTATGATGTGCCAGAGCTTGTCATCTATCCCTCTTCTCTCTCAGCATTTATTGATTGAGGCCCTAATGTTTGCTTGATTAGAAGGATGGGGTTTGAGACTTGGACATGTAGCTGGGCTGATCCTGTGGGCTGAACTGCCATCTCAGCTTTTACTAGGACTGATTGCCTCAAGAATTTGGCAGGGGCTGGTTTCTGGGGAATTCTGCAGAAGGCCAACCTGTGTGAAATTGGTTGGGGCATGTTAACCCTTACAACTTTTTCTCTTGGCTCAGAACCTTACCAGCATTCAGGGTTGACCTGTGGTACTCACTGAAGCCAAAGCTTTTACATCTTTATTTTTACTTGATCTTCTGATTACCTAACGTAGGATATCAATACCCAAATGGAGCCCAAAAGACTGACCCTCTGCAATGAGTAATTTGGATAACAGCTTGAATAATTCAAGAGCAAAAGTAATTGTAGAATGTTTGTAGCTTATTTCTCCAAGATTAGGTTTTCTATAATGCTCGGAATCCCAGGGTGCTTTTTTTCTCTTGACATCACCCTGCATCAAGTAGGCTAATAAAAGGATTACCATTTATCATATGTTCAGTTGCTATGTGAACGACTATGTGGGAACAACAGAAAGGGTGATTTGTCTACACATGGTAGGGAATAGTACAGAGATAGCTCTTAAAGGAAAAGAAGGCCAATCCAAATGAGTGTGATTCATAGTTTGAGACCCTCTTCATTGCATCAAGTTTTGAAGGAGGCCTAGCCTATTTGTGGGTTTTTTTTTACCTTCATTAAGAGGGACAAAAATAACCAATGAGATAAATAATTGAATTTTATGGAGAAAAGGTAACAAAAAGTACATATTAAAAGACATCTCTGTTATTCCCCCTTTTCCACGTCATGTTGGGAGGTTTCTGCAAAATGCAGAGACTAGAATCTTATTTTTTCACAGGGTACTTTTTGAGGTCCAGAATCTCTGGACCCATCCTTGTGCCACTGGAGAAAGAAATGTCAGGAGATTGCTGAATGGCATAACAACCTCTTCCTTCTCTCCCATATTTCTTATGGGGCAGGTGTTGGGGAGATAAGAAACCAGGTTTCCCATGATTCTAAAGCAGGCAAAAGATGGAGCTACAGCATTAACTGTTGGGATATCTCAAGAAGTTGACCTGCTGTGTGAAGGACTGACTTGATGGGACTCTAAGGGTACATTTGTAGGTAGAGGGAAGGAATCAGCTCCGTTCCAGAAGAATCTTTTACTTAAATGAGGAAGTGCCAAAGGCACTATACATCATGAAAGAGTATAGCAGGGGTGCTCTGGGTCAAGAGAGACAGGAGATAACACAAGACTCATGTGCACATGGCTGAGAGATGATCCTGATAATGGCTTTTATATACAGCTATCACAGCTTTAACCATGTTGCTTATCACAGACCACAGAATAGAGTCTAATAAATTTTTAAGCCAGTAAACTACACTTGTATAAACATTATGATTAAAGTTATTCTGCACAAATGACACTATCTCAGAGTTAATTATTTCCCCTCCCCCCCGCCCCCGGATTTAACTTTAGAGTCTTAACTTGGATGACTGAAAGTTATTTCCATATAGTTGAAGGGTGAAATTACATTGCTTTTAGTTCACAACACAGTGATGGGTTAAAAAATTAATATGTTTAGTTAAGGAAAAAACACAGGAGAGCAGACATTTATTATTCAGTCTGTATGTGGGTTTCTGATTTATACCTTTATGGCTTATAGGTTTCAGAAGGCTGAGTTCCTATTTCAATATAGAAATAAAAATGTACTGAGATCTGTGAATGTAAGATCTTTAGATTTGTAAACAAGTGTTTGGCAGTAGCTATGAGAGCTTAAGGCAAGAAACAAGTCTAGTTAGAACCAGATTTCTCTGCCCGATCCTTATAAATGTTATCTTAATTTTGATTCCCATAAGTATTTCATAATACTGTCTGTATGGAATTGTATACTTTCGATAATAGGGTTTATATCTATTAACATCATAAAACTGGCTTCTTTCTCTCCAGTGTAGAATATTCTGGAGCTTATTTAATTGATGTAGAGGGTGGATATATATTTTCATAGAAGTATTTCTGGCTATTTTGTGGCAAGTTGTGGAACATTTCATGATCATTTAAGTCTTTTCCTTTCTTGCAACCCCATTTCATAAGCAGTATCTCACCATAACATGAGGATTTAACATTTTTAAAGACCTTTAAAGTGTTCAGTTTGTTTTAATTTTCACATCTTGGTGAGCTAGGCTTTGTTCTCTACATTTTACATCTGAGGAAATTGAAGCTCAGATTGCTTAAGAGACTTTTTGTAAAACATCAAGGTAAATAAGGGGAGAGAGGTGAGCTAGGACTCCCTGAAAATGCATTCTCAATGGTTCTTAGTACTGGCATTTAGTCTCTCAGACACACTGTTTTGGACCTTATATCTAAGAAGTTTGAGGAGTTTTCTGTCCCTGAACCGGTTCTTTGGTTTCTCAATGTTTGGAGGACTTCAATTTCAAATTTTAGTTGCTTTTAGTTGGACCAGACTAGAAAATCCCTTATGCAGTGTTCTGGGAGACTGTGGAGCTTTCCTAGAGGTGGGGAGTGCATGAGAGTCACTATCAGGTGTGATTAACCTCATCATCTTTTGAAGAAGTGGTTAAAATTGTGTTGGAAGGAACTGATTCTCGTTGATTACTCCAAGAAGGTTTTTCATGTCAGATAATGCAACAACTGCCAGTGTTGAATTTTAGTTGTAAAGTATGAATCCAGAGGAAATGGTCATTTAAATGTTTACTTGAATTGGCTTTGTTGTGAGAGAGTACATGTGAAATACTCCAAAGCAATTGCCATACTTCTTCGTAGCCTGAGGTACAGCATTTGTCTCTAAATAATTAGATTTCCATCACAAACCTCTCGAGTAAGACAGCCTTGCTTAGGAAAGCTGAGTATAGAGCCTCAAAAAGTCCTGAGTTCTGGCTGCTCTTTTTGTCTGTGAAGACTTGCACTTCATAAAAAGTCCTCTTCCTAAGCAAGTTGGAGACCAGCAAGGTGAAAATATCCATTTTTGTCAAGACTTTTTTTTCCTTGTTCTTTATCTCCTCTGCTGAGTCCTGGAACCTAAAAGTGGGGGGTGTGTGTGTGTGTGTGTGTGTGTGTGTGTGTGTACTCCATTCAAAATCCCCTTTAAAGATGTGAAACTTATTTTAAGTGTTTATAAATTGAAATACTCATTTTTGAGTGTGTGAATTACCTTGTGGAGCAGAAAAACCTCAGGTCATGAGTAAGACTGATGTCACTGTCCTTCGAGAATAAAACCTCATTTGACCTTGGTAAAGGTCCATGCTGACCAGGCACCATGACCAGCACCAGAGCAGGCCCTTCAATGCTGACTCAGAAGCATAAGCTGATTGCGTGGCCTCTGTGGGCTCACTGGCAATAGGGCATTTTGTGTGTGGGCTTCAGCCATTTGACATAGAACATTATCCTTCTATATAATTTTTTAGAATACAGCAACATGGGCTCTCCTCTCCCATGTGAGAATTAGAATCAAAGAAGTTTTTTTTTTCATTTAAATTCAATTAGCCAACATACAGTACATCATTAGTTTCAGATGTAGAGTTCAGTAATTCATCAGTTGTGTATAACAGCCAGTGCTCATCACATCTCCTGCCCTCCTTAATGCCCATCCCCCAGTTACCCCATCCCCCTCACCTGTCTCCTCTCCAGCAACCCTCAGTTTGTTTCCTGTAGATAAGAATCTCTCATGGTTTTTCTCCCTCTTGATGACTTCCCGTTTAGTTTTCCCTTCCTTCCCCTATGATCCTCTGTGCTGTATTTTATATTCCACATATGAGTGAAACCATATGATAATTGTCCTTCTCTGATTGACTTATTTTGCTCAGCATAATACCCTCCAGTTCCACCCACGTTGATATAAATGGCAGGATTTCATTTTTTTGATGGCTGAGTAGTATTCCATTGTGTATGTATACCACATCTTCTTTATCCATTCATCTTTCGATGGACATCTCGGCTCCTTCCACAGTTTGGCTACTGTGGACATTGCTGCTATGAATCTTGGGCTGCAGGTGCCCTTGCACATCACTACATTTGTATTTTTGGAGTAAATACCCAGTAGTGCAATTGCTGGGTCATAGGGTAGTTCTATTTTTACCTTCTTGAGGAACCTCCATACTGTTTTCCAGAGTGGCCATACCAGCTTGCATTCCTCCCAACAGTATAAGAGGGTTCCCCTTTCTCCGCATCCACACCAACATTTGTTGTTTCCTGACTTGTCAATTTTAGCCATTCTGACTGGTGTGAGGTGGTATTTCATTGTGGTTTTGATTTGTATTTCCTTGATGCTAAGTGATGTGGAGCATTTTTTCCTGTGTCTGTTGGCCATTTGGATGTCTTCTTTGGAGAAATGTCTGTTCATGTCTTCTGCCCATTTCTTGATTGGATTCTTTGTTTTTTGGGTGTTGAGTTTGATAAATTCTTTATAGATCTTGGATACTAGCCCTTTATCTGATATGTCATTTGCAAATATCTTCTCCCATTCTGTAGGTTGCTTTTTTTAAACTTTGTTTGATAACCTACAGGAAGATACCAAGAAGAAAAGCATGAAAAAGTGAGTTAGTTCTACTCATCTGCAAAGATTATTACAATATGATGAGCAAAAATCATGGATCACTTGTTTAAAAAATAAAATTTCTGTTCTCATGTGTTATATGAGATAAAAGCAAATCAACCCTAACTAAGCTAAATATTTTACTCAAAAATGAACTCACACATTTTTGTGGCCTTGTGTGGGAAGGTCTGATTCATAACAAGCTAACTTTTTCATAAAAGGTTCATAACTAAAGCAGCATGACTGAATCTTGGGAATATGTTCAAGTCTTAGCTGTGGTAGTAAAGCTCCATGGGGTTGGGGTAGAAGGGAGGGAACAGTTTATCTCTAAGATTATATATCTGTATCAAAGAGAAATAGAGAAATATTGTAGAAGTTCCTGTGATGTTGTTTTCCTTGAGGGTAAATATGGTTAAGTCCAGTGCATGAAAACATTCTGTGCTTGCTACTTCTCGCTACTCTTTCAGGATTTGGAATAACAGAAGCCATCACCTAAAGGTGACTGGAAAAGTCTGCTTATGTGGGATGACAGAGGAAGGAGGGAACTGGAATCTTGACACCATAGTGAAGAACTAGCCTGCTATGCTTAGCTTTTGCTTTCCCTCAGGATAAAAATCAGCCCATATAAAGGAGTAAGGAAACACTAGACAGAAAATAAATCTTTCGCGGCTTCTTAGCTACAGCTAAAAATTGTACTTGATTTGATTGTCAGAAGTTTGTTTCAGTTCAAATAAGCCTGAAACATTTTCTGCAAATGGACAACTCAATTTTCTGTCATCTGGTGGGACCCACAGTGTTTTTGTTTGTTTTTATTTGCTATATGTATGTACATACATATTTATTATTGAAGTATATTTGACATATCTGTTAGTTTCAGGTGTACAATGCAGTGATTCAGTAGTTCTGTACATTACCTAGTGTTCACCATGGTAAGTGCAGTCACCATCTGTCACCATACAGTGTTATTATAGTGTTATTGACTATACTCCCCCATGCTGTACTTTTCATCTCCATGATTTACTTATGTTATTACTGGAACTTTGTATCTCTTTTACTCTCTTTAACCTATTTGACCAATCCCCCCACCACCTCCCTTCTGCTAACCACCAGTTTGTTCTCTGTGTTTAAGAGTCTGTAGATTTTTTTGTTTGCTTGTTTGTTCATTTGTTTTGTTTTTTTTAGATGCTACATATGTAAATTGGTGCAACCACTGTGGAAAATAAGGTGGAGATTGTCTCAAAAAAATTAAAAATAGAAAAACCATATGATCCAGTAATTGCACTACTGGGTATTTACGCAAAGGAAAAAGATACTAATTTGAAAAGATACATGCACCCCAGTGTCTGTTGCAGCATTATTTACAATAGCCAAGGTATGAAATCAACCCAAGTGTCCACCAATAGATGAATGAGTAATATTATATATATATATGTATATATATATATAATATTATTCAGCCATAAAAAATGAGATCTTGCTATTAGCAACAACATGGGTGGACCTAGAGGGTATTATGCTGGATGAAATAAGTCAGAGAAAGGTAAATGCCATATGATCCCACAGCATTTTTTAAATTTCCATCTAGTGGAAATGATTTAACTCTAGTCAGTTAAAACAAAAGATTATTTTAGCACTGTTATGTGTACTATCACAGTTGAGACTGAACCATCTTGGGAGTGAACTTTCTGGCATTGATTTGATTCAAATTATGACACTAAAATGACTTATAAAATGAATCCCACAAACTTTTATTTTTTTTGGCCTCAAAGTGATTATTGATGAAAAAAGTGTGATTCTACTAATATGTATTAACTTTATCTCTATCTTAGTTTACAATATTATTTGTAGGTAGAGGGAAATGAAAACATAATCATTCTTATCCCAGACTATTGACCCTCTGTAGGACAACACAGAGCCTGTACAGTGTAGGAATTTATTTTCTCTAGTGTGTACTTGGAGGTGTCCAACCAGAAGTTTTGACTAGGTTGACAACAATTTTCTGTATGACTGTATGATTGTGTGTCATTATGTGTGTGTGAGCATATGAATATTCACACACATGCCTGTGATTTCAGGGATTCAATATATTGTTGTGTATGAGAGAGGTAAGGTGGTTCTTGAGATTTTTTCATTTGAGGATAGAGTATTATTCCCCTTCAATAAACTGGCTGAAGTCCAGGGTGCAATTGTAGAATATTGGAAAAAAATCAAAAGTGATTGCATCTGGGATCTTAAAATAAACTAAAATCTAAACTGAATTTACTTGTAACCAAATGTAAAACAAAACAAAACAAAAAGACCATTATGTCCTTGTGAACTTAAGATATTTCTTGTTCTGTTTCCAAGATACACACAGTTTGAAATGAGAGGTGGCTCTGTGCCATTTATCATATGATATACAACAAAATGGAAATGGGATGTTATTGGAGGAATCACTCACCATTTCCCATTGTCATGTAAATTTTGGAAAAATCTGAAGACAACCAGGGAGTTTTATTGTAATAGAAGAGTTGGTCTTTCTATAAACTGAGTGTCCAGGAAAGCATGTATATTTAATTTTTTGGTTCAACACATGCAGAAGCATTTAAGGAACCCATTGATTTTTGCTGCTTTTCAAGGAAGGGTGACCTAGTATCTAAGTGGTAGTATCAGGCATGTGACAAGTTAAAGCAGATAGTTAGGCTTTGGATTTCCTAACATATATGTGAAGACTGATCTAGTTTGATATTTCATTAAAGGATATAATCATTTCATCTCTCTTAAACCAACTTCCTCACATGCACACCAAAGAGAAGGATCAAGTTACCTTCGTAGTACCTTCTTTCCACTAAGCAAATATTCTATGTCAGATTCCTTCTTCAGAATTCGTCATTCAGTTCCTGAATGGTGAACACTTCTGAAGAAATCCAGATTTGATGTTTTAGTGTTACATTACTTATTTGTGCCTAAATCCAGTGTCTGCATTATGGAATCTTAACTTTCATTTTACCTGTTGACATTTAAAGTGGTGTATTTTTATCCTTTGTATCAGGAATTCACTTTTTAAAAAATATTTTATTTATTTTATTTCACAGAAAGACACAGAGGACACAAGCAAGGGGAGTGGGAGGGGGAGAAGCAGGCTTCCTGCCGAGCAGGGAGCCCGATGCAGGGCTCGATCCCAGGGCCCCGAGATCATGACCCAAGATGAAGGCAAACGCTTAACAACTGAGCCACCCAGGCGCCCCAGGAATTCACTTTTGATATGATTCCACAAATGCCAAATTCTGCTTCTTGAAGTAGAAACAGCCTCAGAAGCTCTAAATGTTTTGAGTATACTTAGTCTAAACTATATAGTGGTTAAGTGTTGTTAATTTGAATTCTCTCTAAATACGTATTTTATTTTAAATTAGGTACTTCATAGGGCACTTGAATAGACATTTTGCAAGACAAGTGAATGCACATGAGTGGTGATGTCTCCACATCTGTGTTCTGATATTTCAAAATAATGTTGCTGATAAAAGTACAGATAAGGTCTATCAGAGCGCATGATGGTGTGTTCTTTCCATGGTTTAGTTCATACTAATAGAAAGCCAGAAAGCGTTTGCCATTTCCTAGGCTAACATTGCTGGCCATAGTATGGAAGAGCCAGTGTGGGATAAGTGACAAGAGGCTAAAAAATGCAGACCTTCCTTTAAGGCAAGTTACTGAGCTTATTAGAGTTTCAGTTTCCTCACCTGTAAAATGGGGATCAGACTGTACTTATCTGGAGAGCTGTAGTCAGGGTTAAATAAAATATTGAAACTAAAATACTTGCACAAAGCTCGAAACCTAGGATGTTATATAAATGGTGCTTATGATGAAAAATGTTAAGGAGGAAGAGGAGAGGAGGAGTTAGTAGCTGGTGTGGTGTGGCCTCAAGTGGGTAGGATCTGGGTTGCTAAGGCTCTCAAAACAGTTCAATTGATACTGGCTTTAGGACACTTTTGTCCATTTGGTATTTGACCGTTGTTTGTTTATTTATTTTTTATTTTTTTTAAAGATTTTATTTATTTATTAGAGAGACTCAGAGAGTGAGAGCACAAGAGGGGGGAGCGGGAGAGGGAGAAGCAGACTCCCCGCTGAGCAGGGAGCCCGATGCGGGACTCGATCCCAGGACTCCAGGACCATGACCTGAGCCGAAGGCAGTCGCTTAACCAACTGAGCCACCCAGGCGCCTTTCACTGTTGTTAATTTAAAAAAATGTATTTGTGCATTCAACCAGTATTTAAGTGTCTTTTATGTGATAGGCACTGAGGCTGGCCCTCATAAGTCTGGTTTCTATCTTCATGGAGCCATTTGAGAGACAGCCATTAAACACACACGCACACACGCACACACGCACACACATGAGTGTACCTTGACATATTGACAAAGGCTAGAATGGAGAAATGCTTCATGTGAAGGGAGTCTGTAGTGGAGGATTTAACTTAGTTCAGGGAGGCTCATCTGAGGAAGCGGTCTTCACGTTGAGTGCTGAGGACAAGGCGGAATCACACAGCAGTCAGGAGGGGAAAGCAGAGATACCGGCTGTGTAAGGACTAGTGGGAGGGGGCCCCGGGAGGGGACACATGGGAGGACTGCGGAATAGAATAGAATGATTGAATTCAGTTTATTGTTGCTGTTTCTTTATTAAAGATTTTATTTATTTATTTGAGAGAGAGAGAGAGACCGAGCACAAGTGAGGGGGAGGGGCAATGGGAGAGGGAGAGGCCGACTCCCCACTGAGTGCAGAGCTCGATGCAGGGCTCCATCCCAGGACCCTGAGATCATGACCTGAGCCAAAGGCAGACGCTTAAGTAACTGAGCCACCCAGGCATCCCCTATTCAGTTACTATTTTAAAGTTGTCTGTTTTGAAAGGAGTATATAGCAACTACTGTGGATATCCTCAACATTGAATAGAAGGTAAAAACCCTTGAATTTTCAACCTGTTACCCAAACAACATCATTTTATATTCCTTTTACTTTAAGATTTTCCAGCTGCTGGAATACCAGCTATACAGAATATGCATATATTCAGCTTCTGTTTAATACCCAGAAAAAGCAACAAATCCAGGAAAAACTGTGTCCTCAAAAAGGCCTGCGTTAAATCGGTAAACATTAGTTTCAATTTATATATGTGTATTTTCCTAGTTCTACATATTCATATCTTGTTATATACTTGTTTCAAAGGTAGAGCTCTCGAGAAAGTTCTATTGACCTTTTAATGCATTTTATCTTAATATCTATAATCACTGGAAAAGAAATTATTTGAAAGTTTTGATAATATATCAATCATTAATGATTCATAGTACTGCTAATAAAGAATGAACATGCCTATCACCAAGTATTTTAAATCTACCAAAGCTCAATGTCTTTCAACAATATTGTGTTAAGTGCAGGTTGCCAAAAAAGAGTGAATGTACAGGTTGTGAATTCCTAGATTATGCATCTGTTGTTATAATGAGCCAGGGCTTGTGGAGGCTATTCTTGTATTAGATTATTTTTAAGAAGGGAGAGATTGAATTCTGTGTGATGCAGTAACTCTGTTAAATAAAGTACTTCAAACTCGTCTCTACTCAGATCTTGGTCTAAGTCTGGAGTCTGCGCATTGTTTCAGTGAGTCTGGTTTGAGAAAGAACACATTTGGCCACAAGAAGTATTTCAACTATTGCTGCTTTATAGTAGCCAAGCATTCATCTTTCTGATTAGATGGGACATCACTGAGCCACCATCCGTATATACCTCAGAAAACAAGAAGACTTGTGCAAGTAAATATTTCCACTTTGTTAAGTGGTACTGAGAAGTTTTGGAATAAGTATGAATTTACATCTATGCATCAGGCACTAATTGTTAACAGGACTTGAAAATAAATCCTCTGTAATCTGTTCTTGGGACAGATGCATTGCTGTGCGAAGTCTGGTGTAGCATGATTATGATGGTGATCATGATTGAACATGTATTGTTACTACGTGTTTATTGCATGTTAAGCAATGTTTGTAGTGCTTCATGATCCTCTCAACTGCCCCATTATGTGTCCCATTTCAGAGGTAAGTCCACTGAGGCACAGAGCATTAAAGCAACTTGTACAAGATTGCATAGTACATTTGGAGCACCTGGCTCCAGAGCCAAACCATTTGATACCATTTCCCCAAGTTTACCACTTAAAAAATAGTGTTGATTACTTCACTCCCTTAGTTAAACCTTTCATTGGGCAACTCACTTGTTCCAGGACACAATTTATGATGATCAGAAAGAAGCAGAACACATTTTCTAATTCCATCATGTCCCTTCAAACATATCAGAATGATGGAGGGCCTATACATGCAGATTCCTGGGCCCACCCTGAACAACAGAACTGTATCTCAGAGAGACAGGCCCAGCATCTAGCAGCATTTCAATACCCTCTCCTGGTTTTACCCTTTATAAACACAGAGCCACTACCATCCACATGCAAGGTGTAGGGACTTTGAAATTCAGCGATCATGCAGTCAAGACCTCAGGCATTTGTATTTGAGATTTTCCAAAACTCAGAAAGCCTTCTTCCTTGTCGACGTGTCTTCTTTAAAACCCAGTTCAGATGTGGAGCCCCTGGAAAAGCATTCTCTGACTTCTCCAGGCAGCTTGCACGACTGCTTTTATTTTTATTTTTTGCCTTATCTCTGTTCTATGTGCATGCATTATCAAACCTTTACTACAGTGTGATTACTTAACGGACTTTTCTATCTCCCTTCCCAGAGAGACAACCTTGAGGGAAAATGTATCAAAGATATGTTTCGTCTTCTTTTTTTTTTTTTTAAAGATTTTATTTATTTATTTGAGAGAGAGGGAGAGCATGAGTGGTGGGGAGGAGCAGGGGAGAGGCAGAGGGAGAAGCAAACTCCTTGCTGAATAGGGAGTCTGATGTGGGACTCCATCCCAGTACACTGAGATCATGATCTGAGCCGAAGGCAGACCATTAACCCACTGAGCCACCCAGGCACCCCAGAGATACATTTCTATTATAGTTCTTCCTACATCATCTTTCTCAGTTCTGAGTTTTACATCAGCCACACATATTCTTCTCTGGTCGAAACTGATCTCCACCAGTCCTGATGTGTCCCCCACAGATTAGACTGGATACTGCTTCTTGGTCTGTATACCTAATGGCAGAGTTTTTAGTTCTTGGCTTTAATTTTAATGTTCAGTTTTAAATTAAGTAATAATAGCAAATTTGTAAATTCCTTACAGTTCTAAGTTCCTCGTGTGTCTTAAATTAGTGCTTCTCAAACCATCACCTGCCACGTGTGAAAATTCTATTACAAATGCAGATTCTGGTACAGGGCCTGAGATGCTGCTTTTCTGATGGGTTCTAGGTAGTGCCTCTGCTGTTAGTCTCCTGATCCTCTGAATAATTAAGTAGGAATCATGGATCCAGTAATAATGAGGTGGATATTAAAATTTACCCCATTTCTCCAGATAAAGGAAAGTAAAGAGAGGTTAAAAACATAGACCAAAATAAAAAGTGTGTAAATGGCATCACAAGGATTGGACCCAGGTCTAGAGTATGGGAGCTAACCACCCCTTACCCAAACTCTACACTATGAAGGTTTGCCTGTCACATATATACAACTTTTGTTCTTCCTCCTCCTCGATGCTATGGCAATTATCCATATGAACTTAGAAGGTAAGGAAGTGCTGACACTTTCCACTTTGCAAAATGGTCTAGTACAGTTGCCTGGGAATGCAGTTTCCTCTCTGTAGAAGGAATGGTGAGGGGCAGGGGGAAGGAGAGGTTTAGATGAATGGTTTCCGTATGGTCTCAGCTCAGATGGTTCTTTCATTGCATTTCACATGAAGAAAATTAACATCCCAATAGACTTTTTTGCTGTCATTTTCATGAGGGTTGCTGATGACATGATCTACTTACTCTTGGGTGAGAATATCGATCATTTGGGTCCACTGAGTTCAGGAATTTCTGTGTAAGAATATCTGAACTCCTCCTCTGCATGGTCATGATAAAGACAACCAAAAGTGTTGGTTAAAAAAATTAATCTAGACACATAATTAAGTGAACTGTAATTAAGATCACTAAAGTAAGTGACTAAGCATGTATATGTATATACACACACACACAGGAATGATATCTGAAAGTAAATACACCAAATAAAATAGGTACTTACATAGAAAGTTGGTATTATGGATACATGGTTCTATCATTTATTCTCATCCTGCCTGAGCAGAAGAGATTAGAGAAAGTTTCCTAACCGGGGAACTTCATAAAAAATAGAATTTTTTCCCCCCCAAGACTATTGAACAAAATTGCTGGGCATGGAGCCCAAGAATCTCTAGATTTAAAATGCTGCCTAGGTGATTCTGATGATCACTGGAGTTGGCCCATCAGTCTTAGACCACTCTGGCTTTTGGCACAAAGAGAGCGACTCTTTCAGTATCGCTCAGTCTATTAATCAAAGAAAGGTCTCTAAGGTGGTTTCTTGAACCAGATCATGTGTCCCTGTTAGCTGCAGCTGCTCAGGGCTTTGCCATTTAACCATTTCCTGCCCTTGAGCTTGGGGCACACTGGTGCAGGACTGTGATGAAGTCGCTCCGCACTTGTGAAGCTTATTTGCAGAAATAGCGTCTGCTGGAAATCAGATGCTGCGACAGTGGGAAAACAAATCGCTAAAACATGGTGGATCCGATCTCTGAGATGCCGCTTACAAGTGTTAAATAAGTTTTTGAAGACAAGCCAAGTTGCAAATGAGAAAATGGTTGCTGGTTTCAGAAATATTTTGGAAGTGTCTGGTAATTCAAACTTAGCAGGGAAGGTAGTTTTACTTATTAAACAAAAGCGATTTATAAATAATCCTGGAAAATTAAGCAGCTGGACCAGGCCAGGACTTGCATATTTTATGATTTTTAAATGATTCCAAAGCTGACTTAAAATAAATCTGAGCAATTTAAAATAATTTTATTTACCACTGAAACCTCACTCGGTTGCTTACAAGAACTTCACGTTTGCTTATTTTCTGTATAAAGTGGATTATTCCATTGAAATACTCCATTTTCTATATAAAAAGGACCACATGTCTGACATTCAGGCATCAGAAGTCTCTTATTCAACTTACTAACTTTATTTTTAACTTTAAAGATTTTATTTATTTATTTGACAGAGAAAGAGAGCGAGAGAGCGAACATAAATGGGGAGTGGGAGAGGGAGAAGCAGACTCTGTGCTGAGCAGCCCTCAATCCCAGGACCCTGGGATCATGACCTGAGCCGAAGGCAGACACTTAACGACTGAGCCACCCCGGCGCCCCACTAACTTACTTTAAATTGAGATATGTAGGTCTTTGGAAAACCAAATATCAGATTATTTTGAAAGCGACAAAAACCAACTTCCTAGAAAGTGATGGTCATGCCTTCCAGCAGGGCAGGTATGTGGACAGCTATTTGGTTTAAGATCATGAACCGCCTGAATTTCAGAACTTGTTCAAAGGAAAGGTGTAGCAAATCAGTCTTGAGCCACGATACAGCAACATTAGAGGAATACATTTGGTGTAGAGAATCTGAGGTAGAAGTTTAAAAAGAACTATCACAAAAATAGCATGAGAACCGAGAGGATGATTTGTGGGGGCTGTTGGAAACTGCAAAAGGAAGCCCTAATGGATTCTGTAGTCCCTGGTCACCCAAGAAGGGGAAACAGGTAATTTTAAAAAAGTAATTGTTTTAATTTTTTTATTGCTAGAAAAATAATTTTATGCTAACAAAGACAGCTTTTTGGCTAGTGCCTCAAGGAATTCAAACCGTGAACTTTAGGAATGCGTGAAAGGGGTCTGTATAAAATTGAGGGCAAGTTTAGAAGTCCTTTGAGAGCAGTTGTCATGCCTATTCATCAGTATCTTCTCCCCAGGCCTCTATATTTTTCAGTGTTGGTTGCACGATAAATACATCTTAAATGAATAAACCATGTGAATAAAAGTATGCTTTTTTGTGCATAATCTCTGCTGAGTCCTGAGTTGTTTTGAAGTAATCCAACATATTTTTTTTTATTTAACATTAAATTCATTTTAGCATTTTGATTACAGTTTTGAAGTTGAGGCTGCCTTTCTAAAATAGAAAACATGGTGCATAGGGAGGAAGAATAAACTGTCTCTTAGGGTCTAAGTCACTTTCTGTTTAAACTTCGTCTTTTTACTGTGGGTCTTGTAAGATCACATGGCTAATGTCTTTTATTGCTCTTCCATTTTACTTTCTAATTGCTGCAGTGAAATGGTTTGTGAATTCTGATGGGAAATGGTTAGACTAGTAGATACCTTTGTTTAAACACGCACCATATAAAGAACTTGAATAATGTTTAGGAGTCCAGGGACACTGTGCTGGAGGAATCAATAGATCTGTGGATGCAAGTAGTACAGCTTAGCAAGAATTTAGTTGTCCAAATGAATTGTCTCGCAGCTGTTTTGATGATACAAACCAGCAGACTGAGTATTTTGTCAACAAGGGAAAAATAGAAGCTATCTCCTTAACCTTTAGTGAATGTTAGATATTTAGTCTTGGTGCTGTGTATTTAGAAATAGGTATTTCTTGTTTGCATGAAGAGCTTTTTAATTTGTATGTTATGTATATTTTTGTATTTTAATTGGAGTTGGGAAAAGGTAACTTGATGAAAGCCTTGGGTTGCCAACCTGTTGATAACATATAAAGCCCTTTATTAGTCGTTAGTACTGCTTAAAAAAAAAAGGACAAATATTTCAACCCAGGGTATGGCTAAAAGTGGCTATGTAAGACATATTTTATTCTGTCTTTTGTTTTCCATTTGTTGGCCAAAAAAGTAATCAGTACAGCCACTTAGGACATAGTGTCTTCCAATTCCTAGAGTAAAACATTAAATAAAATTTATTAGAATCATGAAATATATATTAAATATATATAAAGTCAAATAGCAAAGGAAATGATTATATTAAGTATGTTAGTCCATCTTTATGTAAGACTGTATATTTTACATTAATAATTGTTATAAATTTTTTCAGAGCTCATTTCTTGTGCTATCAGGAAACTAAAAAAACAAAAAAAGAGATACCTAATTTTTAAATAATTTGAAGAGACTTCAACAGTGAACCTGTTTTTGTTTTGTTTTGTTTTGTTTTTTAGCATTACTGTATTACATGAAACATAAGGACTTTGAAGAGCTGAGCATTATCTACCTAGAATTTTTTGCCTTTCTTTTAAGTTAACATTCCAGAGTAGATAGGAGGATTTTGGTCAGTCTCCCTTGTCATGAAATTACAAAGAAACTTTTTTTTTTTAAAGATTTTTTATTTATTTATTTGACAGAGAGAGAGAACACAAGCAGGTGGAGTAGCAGGTAGAGGGAGAGGGAGAAGCAGGCTCCTCACAGAGCAGGGAGCCCGATGTGGCGCTTGATCCCAGGACCCTTGGATCATGACGTGAGCCGAAGGCAGTTGCTTAACCAACTGAGCCACCCAGGCGCCCCTTGAAGAAACTTCTTAATTAAAAAAAAAAAGGAAAAAGAGAAGAGGAGCAGATATTACTTTAGAGACTGAGGGAGCACTTAATATTATCAACCGAGAATGTAGGTTACAATTTATGGTAATGTGACTGCTACCATTTGCATGTTTTAATCTCTGGTTGTTAATTTTTTATTATTGAAAGTTATTTTGCCACACCTGCAATATCGGCTATGGCTTGTACCTATAAATGACATGCTCCATAAACTTAATAGTGAAACCTGATTATTTCTATTAATCAAGTTTTGGTCAAAGATGGCATTTATTTTATGAAGCTGTATTTGACCACATGAGGAATGGTTTGAAAAATAAATGGGTTGGGTTCCCTGGGTGGCTCAGTTGGTTAAGTGTCTGCCTTCAGCTCAGGTCATGATCAGGATTCTGGGATTGAGTCCCTTGTCTGGTTCCCTGCTCAGGGGAGAGTCTGCTTCTCCCCCTGTCCCTCCCTCTCCTCTTGCTCGTGTTCATGCTCTCTCTCAAATAAATAAGATTAAAAAAATAATAAATGGGTTGATTGTGCTGCAATGTAGACATATAATCCAGACTTCTGGACAAATCAGCAAGCATAGGTTCCAGAAGCCTTATTCTCATTGGATTAGAAAACCTCAGGTGTCCTGTTTGAGTGATGTTCTTTGAATTGTAACTCTGTGGGTTGACAACAGGCAGATGGGATCTAGGCTCAGCCATAATCATAGATGAAAAAAAATATATATATGTGACCTAGGAATCAGAATGAAGCGGAGGGATTATTATCTGTGTTTACTTTGCTTGCTACTCATACCCTCATAGGGAAATTAATAATATTTGTACCACTATGTTTTTGCCCTTGTTCTGCCATTTGCTAGTTGAAATCTCCATATTGCCCAGTGGGTATTAACTTCTTTTAAAGAAGGAATTGAAAACCCAAGCCAAAAGGAATAACCCACGTGGCAGATTGCCAAGGGCTGAATGTTGCATTAAGCTGGTGCAAGTGAGGAAATTTTAATAAGTAAAAGATGGCAATAAGACTGCCAGTATTCCTTTGCCAGAAAAGCCAGAGGGTAGGTGAAGGGTATAGGAAGGAGGTTTAAGAGCATTCGATCGAAATTAAATTGGGAGACACATGAGACAATTGTAAGTGGTCTCCTGGGGATATGAGGAAATTAAAGCAATTAAAGAATCTGGTAATGCAGAGTACAAACCAAATAGGATCTCTCTTTTTCTTTTTTATAACTTCACATTAAATGGTGGTTTATGTCCTCCAAGGTTACATTCCTTTCCTGTTTGGGACAGTTTCTCAGTGGCTGTGCTCTGGTTGATGCCCTGCGTCCATATGCTGTCCATCACTCCCTTTATAACTCACTACTTCATCTGTTCTGTACACAAATTCCAGATTAATTTTGTCTCTCTGAACATGATACCTTTTATGCATTCTATTGTTTATTCAGTAGCCAGTGCCTCCCCACCCCTTTTTTTTAAACCAATAAAACCATGATTGAGTAACAGTACCAAAATACCCAGTGAAGAATCTAAATCATGATAGGTCTGGTCTGATATTGGCAGACTGTTCTCCCTTGTTGGCGATCGCTCTAGGGTGGGCATGTGGCCACGTGTTGGTCAAAGAGATGTAATCAACTTACACTGGGAACTTTGGGAATAGATTTTCCTCCTGGAGAAAGAGAAAGCTGCATAAAGAGGAGTTCATTGTTGCGATGTGTGGGAATATGAAGCCCTAAGACAAATGACACCATATCAAAGATCAAAGCGTCGAGGATGTTAACAGCTTAAGTCTTGGAAGTGCCTACATCTGGACTCTTAGTAAACAATAAATACCCTTCAGCATAAGCAACTATTAATTGGGTATTCTGTAATTAGTTGCAAATGCATTTTAAATAATACATCCCGTTCTCCCCAAATGGTGAGGGATTCCCATTAACAGTTGAAGTGTCAGCTCTCTACCCTGGCATTTAGGGCTTTTTAGCAGCATTTTGCCTGAGTTGTCTTGTTTGCCTCTCCCCTGACTACCCCCCCCCCCGCATATATAAGTCCCCTAGTCAAACTTATGTCTTGATTATTTTTGATCATTCATTCAGTCTTTTTGCCACCATCCCTCTGGTTTGTCATTCCTTCAATCTGTAATGTCTTCTTTGTTCTAGGTGCCTTTACTTAAACTCGAAAGGTCCCACCTGAAATTACACAACTCCCCTTGATGTCTTCTTTACCTGCTCACATGCAGACAATAACTCACATATAATATATACATACATATTATATATTTTATATATACATATATTGTGTATACATTTTGGGTTTTTGGGGGGGCTCTGTTTAGCACAAGTATTTTCTCTTCTCATAAGAATAATCTGATGTTTTTTTGAAACCATTCTCTTCCTACCCTTAGCTCATGTAACTTGTAACATCTGGTTAATCCCAACAACACACTCCATGTTCTTCCATCCCTGCCCAGCCATAATGGTTCCTTCATAGATATCAGTAGAACCTAATCAAAACCATTCAGACTCAGGCCCAGAGTACTAGTTAGAACTTTTGGGAAAAAGATTCTCTTTTTTTCTGCTGGAATTTAATCAAGGAAGATAAAAACCGGGAGTTGTGGGGAGCCCCAAGTGAACATTTATCCATAAGCAAAGCCTCAACAGAAAGGAAGGAGAGCTAAGAATCTAGATTCCTAGAACAATGCTTGAGACTGAAGTCAGTGACACCACAGAATCTTTTTAAGTTCGTTCCTTCGTTCCTTCTTTTTTTCCAAGTTAGGTACACTTAAATCATTGAATTAAAAGGGATTCAACCTCCCTCTAACAATGCATTCGTTAGTCACTGTTCACATACTGAATTAAACAATTTGATGCAGAGATCTAGATAGAGCTCTACTTTTGCTAGTGCATTAACTTCCTAGGTATTGGGACAGTCAACCCAATCCTTCACTCAGCACATTTCTCTGCCTTTTATTTAGTAGACACCACACAAAGAACTACTGAACTGATGTAAACTCTGAAATTCTGTATATTGTGGGATGGCAGCCAATTTGAGATTTTCTAAGAATTTCCTTGCAATCACAGCATCATATTCAAAAAGTGAAATTTTTTCTTGTCACATGTCTGTGTCTCATTACTGTTGAGGGAATTTAGTGTACAACTTCTTCCCTTTTTTACCCATAATTCATTCTAAATCGTATTCTTCTGACTTACTGAAAAGCTAATAGCTTCCTCCTTTAATGACGGGTCTGCAATTTGAAACTGCTCCAATGCTCAGTTTTTAATTTTTTTTCACTTCTTATTCTCTTTCTCTCTCTTTGTACCCCAACCTCCCTCCCTTTCCAGCCATTGCTTAGTGATCTCATTCAGTCTTACAGCTTTGAATATCATTTATATGCCACCAGCTGCCAAATTTGTCTCATAGTTGTGTATACTAACATCAGACTTGTGCAAAATGTTCACACTCTTACCCCCATAAACCAAGGTTTCTCACATTCTTCCTCAGCTCATTTGATGATAAATCTCTACTTCCATTGTGTAGATTATAACCGTAGATATCCTTGATTCCTTTTTCCTTTGACATTCTACTGAAAATCCATTTACTTATCTTGTAGGCTCTACCTTAAAAATATATTCTTAAGATAATCACTTCCTAGCACTTGTGTGTGATCATTATCCAAATCCCCATTACCTCTCACCTGGATTGTTACAATAGTCTCTTCACTGATCACCACGGTCAACCTCCTCCCATCATGTTCTCCTTTCAACATAATAGTAATTTTCAAAAAGTAGAAACAGATCAAATTATCTCAAAACTCACCATGACTATGCCCACTAAATGTGCAGAGAATTTTTGTAGAACTATATAAATTCTCATTTTATTGTATCTTAATTTGATAAAAATGTACCCCCAAAGTAATTGATAGTAAGATAACAAAAGTTAAAGTCTTCCAGTGGTCTAAAAAGTGGCCTTCCCTTTATATATCTGGTTTCATTTCTACTCTTTAGGCCTCTTGTTGACAACACTCCAATTACTCTGGTCTATTTGTCATTTATAGAACACACCAGACAAATCCCTGACTAAGGCCGTTTTTACATTTGTTTTTTCCTCTGCCTGGAATTTTTTTTCTCCTTTATTCACATGGCTTCTTCCCTCACCAACTTCAGATCTTTGTCCACACGTCACTATCCAAGAGAAGACTCTTCTGATATTTAAGATGATAATCCCCTTCCTCTTCACTCCGAGCCCTCTCTCACCCCCTTGCTGCTTTTTTATTTTTAAAGATTTATTTATTTCTTTAGAGAAGGGGGGAGGGCAGAGGGAGAGAGAGTCTTAAGCAGACTCTGCACTGAGCACAGAGCCCGATGTGGGGCTCGATCTCACGACCGTGAGATAAGGACCTGAGCCAAAACCAAGAGTCTACCGCTTAACCTCCTGAGCCACCCAGGCACCCCTGCTTCTTTACCTTCATAGAACTTCCTATCAGATAACGTCTCTCGCTTTCTCCTTTACCTGGTACCCTTCCTCCATACCCCATCTCTTTCTCTTTCTCTTTCTGTGTTCCTAGCCCCTGGAAAAATGCATGACACGAAGTGGGCATGTAATACATATTTGTTTAAAGAAGGAACAGCCGAAATCTAAGATTTGTGACTTGATTTTTAAATGACTTCTAATATTCATCTTTTACATGTTGATCATTGAACAGTGGTTTTAAATGTTTAGAACTGGGTTTTTTTTTGGCATTCCTCATGGTCTTCATTGTCAAATATACTTGATTTTTTTATTTCAGTTTAAACAAAAAATGAGTTTAATTTTCACTATGAAATGGTGATGCCAGACTTGGAGAAACTTTTTTTTTTTTTTGAGATCTGTTTAATCATTGAGCTTTATTTCGAGTTAATCAGATACACTATAGTATTCCATTCTCATTCTCCTATTGGCTTTGTAAGGTCTTTCTCTCTCTGTCTCTGTATGTATGTGTGTATGTGTAATATTTAATGGTTCCTCTTGGTTTTCAATATGCATCATTGTTTATTACATGGCTATATGTGAAGTGTAAGACCCTTGCAATAGTATACTATCTTGATTTCTTACAGAATTTGTGCTATCATTGTCAAATACACATCCACCTATAAGCCTTTTGATAAACTGTTAAAACTGTTGTTTTATACATTTACATGTATTTTAAAGAAATAGAATAAAAATGTAGTCTTTTGTATTTATCCACATATTTCTGTTTCTTATGTTGTTTCTTCCTATATATTGAAGTTGCCATGTTGGTCACTTTCTTTCAGTTTGAATAACATGAATTTGCTTCATGTTTTTTTTTTTAATCTTAAAATGTTTTTATATCATATTCACATTTGAAGAATATTTTCATTTGATATAAAATTCTGAGTTGACAATTTTTTTTTTAACTTTTAAGATTATGTTCTTTTCGGTCTGTACTGTTTGGTTAGAAGTAAATTATCATTTATTTCATTGTTCTCCTATGTTATGTGTTTGTTTTTCTTCCTGCTTTCATTATTTTATCTTGAGTTATGATTTTCAGCTGTTAGGTTATGATATATCCAGATGTGTTTCATTTCTGTACATCCTTTTTGGGATTTGCTGACCTTCCTAGATCAGGTGGGTTTGAGCCATCATTTTTTCAAGTACTCTTTCTGTTCCCTTGACATTCTCTATCTGGGACACCATTTATATTTATATTATACCACTTAATTTGAACTCATAGATCTTTGAGTCTCTTTTTTTCTTTTTATTCTTATTTCCAAACTGTATTAACCCATTCATTGGCCCTTTTTTCCCCCATATATTTTACTGTGCAGGTCCATCTGTTCATTTATTATGCACATTTAAGTCTCTGAATATATGTAAATACATATACACCTTGAGTACTAATTCCAACATCAAGGCTTTCTGTGGTCAGTTTCTGTTGTCTTTGTCTGGGAAGTGTTGACTTTCATTCTTGCAGGCATCACCTTATTGGTAACCATGTTTACCTCGAGGCTTTTAAAACGCTTTGTTAGAATGAGTTTTTATTTTCTGTTATTCTAGGACTAGTAAATGACTTCCTGGGAGTCAGCCGAGTACCAAGTCTTCTTCTCTTCCAGACCTTGCAGAGTCTCACTCACAATACACACAGCTTAGTATTTGGCCAACAAATTAAGGAGACCTCCATGTGGATTTTGGGGTGGCTTTTTTCTTCAGATCCCTTTTTTTCTGGTATCCTAACCTGACCTGCAGTGAGTTTAGTAGCTTATATTTCCAATCTGTGTTTCCTCAGAAAGACTACTGTCCTCTATTTGTCTTTTGCTTTCCTGTATTCTAGAGGGTGCCTCCAGACAGAAAGCCCAGGCTATTATGGGTCTTACTTCATATATTCCCATACTATTAATAACTGCAATCCTGCATCCCTTTGTCCACTGTTTGCAAACAGTGGCCTCATAGAGCTTTCTATTTTATTTTTGAAGGGCTAGGCTAGTACTTGCCACATCATCATGGCTAAGACATGTCAAATTATATTTTCATAATTCCATGTAGGCTACAAAGCTTTGGGAAAACCCTGAATAGTTGTCTTTTTCTTAAAATCTAGGCTCCTTCCCTTGATTATCTTTATGTGTTTTACATAGAGAAACAAAACAATATTTGTTAATGAGAGAGCCACCTAACAGCATCTCATATACAATTTGAATGTGACATAAGGTTTCTCCATGTTAAACATGAATAACCCACGTTTGCGCTCAGGTTTCACTCTCTAACTGCTGTTAAACTCAAGGTTTCAGTGTGTAATTTGGGGGAATAGATTATGTTAAGACCATAACTAGACAAATTTTTCTGGGCTTGTTCAATGAATCTTTAGGTCATAATAAACAGAGAGGTTAATAAAGTAGACCAGACAAAAAATGTATATGAACATACACGCAAATACGTGTACATGTGTACCCAGATATAACTATTTCTAATTGTTTAGGCACTAAAAAAGATTTGTTTCTGCTTACCAAATTTAACTATGCCCATGTCCTTGCCCTCCCAGTAAAATCTCTCTCCTTTTTGCATATCTTCTCTACTTTACCTCAGGTACATGACCATTTATCTGAAACTTTGATCTCCAAATTTTATAGTAGTATGTATACCCTATACTTTTTTGTATATTAATTTTTTAAATTTTTTTATTTTATTATGTTAATCACCATACATTACATCATTAGTTTTTGATGCAGTGTTCCATGATTCATTGTTTGTGCATAACACCCAGTGCTCCACGCAGAACGTGCCCTCCTCAATACCCATCACCAGGCTAACCCATCCCCCTACCCTCCTCCCCTCTAGAACCCTCAGTTTGTTTCTCAGAGTCCATCATCTCTCATGGTTCTTCTCCCCCTCCAATTTGCCCCCCTTCATTTTTCCCTTCCTACTATCTTCTTTTTTTTTAACATATGATGTATTATTTGTTTCAGAGGTACAGGTCTGTGATTCAACAGTCTTAAACAATTCACAATTGTGTAAGAATTGTATATATTAATTTTTAACTAATAGTACAGTTGATTTTTAGGACAGAGAATATTACTTAAAAATGTTTGCTCTTCTCCTGTATCTGTACCTTTTCTATATCATCTAGTAATCTTGGCTTGGTTTTCAACAACTTTTAATAGTGACTTTCACCTAGAAATTACATTTATGACCTAAATCCCATTAAGAAGTTATGCTGGTAAATTTTAGCATGCACGTTGTTAGCCGTTTTTTATTTTTCCAGTTTTGGAAACTCTGTGTTTTGGCCACGATGCTTAAGAGCTATTGCTGTCAGGAAATATTTTACAAATTCTCTACTAAATTCCTCCTGGGACATTTTAAATCCCTGCACATATAATCCACACTCTCATTATTATGAACATTATTCAGCTTGTTTAAGTACTGAACAAAATGGTCTTAAATGAACTCTGTCTTCATCCTTTTTAAAAGAGGTATGGGCAAGCGTTAGAAGAACCCTGAAGAGAAACACAGTGACTAATTCAATAAAATCTATCACATCCAGAAATCCTTGCAACCAGGAATTCAAAACACATTTTCATTATTAAACTTCATTCCTTTAAAAATAGCAGATGATGAAAGCTCAGTCTCTAGAGACTGAAGGCTTCAGTTTGAATCCTGGCTCTGTCACTTACCTCCTGTCAGTACTTATCATCTTTGTACCTCAATTTCTGCATGTTGAAGATGAGGGTAACAATGTACCTATCTCCTTGCATTATTCTGAGGGTGAAATAGGAGAATACATGTAAAATAAAACTTAGAAAAATCCCTGTAACTTCAAAACATGTAATAACTTAAAATTATTAACAAGGCTGGGACATATGCAAATTTAGTAATTACTGTTTGCTGACATAGCCTAAATATATTAATAACTATTTTTATGTCTTTAGGTACTCTTAGGCACCTTTCTAGCTCTCCACAATAGCGCCTTATATACAAAACACTAAGCCGAGCATTGCATATGTTATATAATCCTTTTATAACACTATATTTTATTATTATTTTGCATAAAAATAACCAGAATTCAAGGAATTTAAATATGTGTTCATTTGCCTCTTCTGGTAATGACACAGAAGTTACCTTTTACCAGGAGTTCTCAACTGGGGCAATATTGTCCCGAGGGGCTATTTAGCAATGTCTGGAGACATTTTTGGTTGTCAGAACTGGGGAGGTGATACTGGCATCCAGTGGATAGAGGTCATGCAGGCTGTTGCCGTCCTACAGCACATAACACAGTCCTCCTCATTAAGTGATCTGACCCAAATGTCTGTAGTGCTGAGACTGAGAAACCCTTTGAGACTAAATCTCCTACTGAAAAAAATCTGCACACATGTAAAAAAGAAATAATAATAATAAGTTTGGAAAGTGAGAAAGCCATCCATTCAACACGACTTTTCTCGATTAGAGCATCAACCCCCTCAGTCCGCCATGGAGAGTCCGGGCTCCAGTGCACGGTGCCAAGTGCAAGAGCAGCGGGCCGCCCGCCGGGACCTGCTGGAGATGAAGCTGTGCTACCCAGAACAGCTGGGGCTGCTGGCTCCGTACTTCGTGGTAATTCTGAGAGCCAAGGGCACCCTGCGACCAGCAGAACGCCAGGTCCCGTGGGGGCCCTGGGAGTTCATTTAGAGTACTAGACAAGAGCTGCTTCCCTCCCTTGAAGGACGGTACCGAGGGACAGGGGCTGGAAGGCTTCTGCCCCCACCTGGAGCTCTGCAGGTATCTTCCTCCTTCCCATGGGCTGTCTTTTAGTTTTGTTGACTTTGTTTTAGTTTTGCCTTTCAGTTTCTTCACTCTGCAGAAGCTTTTTATTTTAACTGAGTTTCAGTAGTTTAATTTTGCTTTTATTTTCCTTGCCTCGGGAGACCTGTCTAGCAAATCTCAGATGCTGACAACACCAAACGCTGGTGAGGATGAGAAGCAACAGGAACTCTCATTCATTGCTCATCTGAGTGGAACATGGTACAGCCACTTTGGAAGACAGTTTGGCAGTTTCTTAGAAAACTAAACCTACTCTTAAGATATAGCAATGACAGGGGTGGCTTGGGTGGCTCAGTTGGTTGAGCATCTGCCTTCGGCTCAGGTCATGATCCCAGAGTCCTGGGATCAAGCCCCGCATCGGGCTCCTTGCTCGGCTGGGAGCCTGCTCCTCCCTCTCCCTCTGCCTGCCACTCCCCCTGCTTGTGCATGCTTTCTCTCTCTCTCTGTGAAATAAATGAATATTTAAAAAAGAAAGATATAGCAATGACAATCCTTGGTATTCACCCAAAGGATTTGGAAACTTATATCCCCACAAAAACCTGCCCATGGTTATTAATAGCACTTGTATTCATGATTGGCAAAACCTGGGAGCAACGAAGATGTCTTTCAGGAGGTGAATTGAGAAATTAACCAGAGTACCTCTAAACAATGGAATACCTTTCAGAGATAAAAGGAAATGAGTTATCTAGCTATGAAGGACAGGGAGATGTCTTAAATGCATATTACAAAGTGAAAGAAGCCAAGCTGAAAAGGCTACATGCTGTATCATTCCAACTCTATGACATGACATTCTGGAAAAGGCAAAACTATGGAGACAGGAAAAAGTGATCACCACAATATGAGGGGTGAGGGCTGGGCAAGATGAAGAGCTAGGGCACAGAGGGATTTTAGAGCAGCTAAAATACTATGTATGATACCACAATAATGGGTATATGTCATTATACATTTGTCCCAAGCCCATAGAATACACACCACCAAGAGTGAACTATAATGTCAACTATGGACTCTGAGTGGTTATGATGTGTCAGTGTGGGTTCATTGCTTCTAACAAATGTCTCACTTTGGGGGATGTTGATAATGGGGGAGGCTATGCATCTGTGGGGGCAGGGGACTTTGACACATCTCTGTACTTTCCCCTCAATTTTCCTGTGAAAGTTAAATTGCTCTAAAAATATCTTAATAAAAATTTATTCATAAAGAATCACAAAGGAAAAAAGGTTTAACATTTTAAAAAGAGAAAGAGTAATTTTAATAATGTACCAATATGAAAGTAATATAATGACATTATCTAAATTAATCTGACCCTCAAACTTAATATTTCTTTCAGACGGTATATTGATACTTTCACAAAAGTTGTACAGTCTTCTAAGAGAAATACTAATTTAGAAGAAGTGCCTTCATTTATCTGTCCAGTAGCTAGTAAGAAAGCTATCTAATCTTTATACAGTCACCTGTGGTGTCTTGGAATCTTGTCCGCTAACACCCGAGAGACTGGAGGCCAATTGCTTCATCCCTCTGGATTTCCATTTCCTTGTCTGTATAACGGAGATAATAAGATACACTGTTAGAAGGTTATTAGAAGTTTTTGTTACAATCTTTGTTATATTTAATGTAAAAATCATTAAAGTCATGATTTTAAGGTTGTTAAAATTTCATGTCTTCCTCTATTTTGTCTGATGAGCCTATAGTTTTTGCTGTTTTCTTGGTGTTTATGTGATACAGGTTCTTTTAACAATGCTAACCTGTGTCTTTCAGTCATCTTTTGGCATATTTTTAGGTTGTTCTCTTACCTGCCCCTACTCTACATGCCTTTGATCTTTTGTCCAGTTAATACCTCTACCCAGTTTTTGACTGGTATATAAGTATTGCTGTATAACGTGTCACTCCGGAACGTAAAGTGAGTTAAAGCTACACTGTTATTTCCCATGTTACTGTGCATCAGGTCCTAGAACAGGGCTCTGCTGGGGATTTGGGAATCTGGGGTCATTGGCTTGTCTGGTGTCTCAGTGCTCTGCCATGTGGCTTCTTTCTCTTTCTACCACGGTTTGGCCTTGATTTGCTTAGAGCATGGTTGGACTCTGAGACAGAGTGTTCAACCTGACCTGGTGAGAGAGTGATTATCAGTCCCTTTTTTGTATCATGCTTGGTACTGTACCATTGGCCAATGCAAGTCCTATGGTAGGGCTCAGAGTCAGTGTCTGGAGTGGCTTATAAAGGCATGAATATAAGGATATGTGGTTCATTGTGGTCCACTAATGAAATAATCTAAACAATGGCTAGGATGGGAATTAAATAATATGAAAGTTGACAGTTTTTATAAACACCTGTTATGATGTAATATGGCACTTTTCAAATTACTGACATTAGTTCCAAACACCTCCAAAGATTCCATGGCAAGCAAATTAACATAGGTATAATTCCTTGTACTAATTAAAATATGATGTGTTTATGCTACTGTTGAGGAAACTCATTTCTAATGGGAGAAAATGAGTTACAATGGGAGATTATCCTTCTTCCTTGAAGAGTGAGATGCTCTAGAAAGAATCCGAGACAGAGAATCTAGTATTTATCCTGTTAAATTTATATAGCTTATGGAAAAGTATTTGTTTTTTGGGCTTCAGTTTTCTTTTTATGAATTAGACATTTGGACTGATGGTCCCAGTGAACACTTTAGCTCCATATTTTCATGTGTTCCTTGGTCTCAGTGGAAATATGTAGGGTGTTTGAAAAGTTTTCCAGTCGTGCTTAGGCAGTAGTTCTGGGAAAGGGTACTTGGTGATTTTCTTTTGCTTTTCTGTGAAAAGCTTATTGTGCTATCAACAGCATTGGAATGAAATAAACTTCTAATCAGAATTGGTTTCACTGAAAGGCAAAACATGTAATTTACCTGTTTAATTTTGGGTGTCTATACTCAGGAAAAAAAAAACTGTTTAAATCCAGTCATTCACTCAATCATTCTATCATCCCTGTACTGATCCATCAATGTATCCATCTATTTATTTACTGGATAATTACCATATAAGAAGATATTCTGTAGTGAATGTGTATACAGGGTTACTGTAGGTTCTGAACATTAATGATGGCAGCAGTTTTGTTTGGCTGTGATAATGTTTTTAGACATAGATACAATTTGGAATTTAGGCTCTTCTGATCTCCGTCTTATACCAGATTCCTTTATATGTTTGTGACGCGTGCCTGGCCCCTCAAGGCATTTAAGTTCATGGGATCCCTAGCTGAAAGTATTATTACCTGTCAAAAAGTAGTATATTATTAGGAATTTATTTGTTCAGCCTTTATCAGGAAGTAAAGCTGGGCCTCCACCCAAAGGTTTGAAGAGGGGATCCCCTGTCAGGACTTTAAAGAATGAAGATGAAGAGCCTATTGAATCCTGGGAAGCTGGTGGTGAGGTCAGGGAAGGTCAAAGATAAAACCAAGTTTGGATATCTAAATGATCCTTGACTTTTCATTTTGGTAAACCATTGGCAGCTTAGTTAACAGACATGGAAGAATTGTCATTTATTTGGGAGAGGGGGAATTAAAATTTAGGAGAGCTTATTAGTGTTTAAAACAAAGGTAATCATTCTGAGAATAGGGCCATGGACCCTGCCACATAATCTTATACTATTGTAATATTAGTGAGGACTATGTTATTTCCCAAATCGATCCTCACTTTTCTCTTTCTCATTTTTAATCTTATCCTTAACAGTGCTTTTTATTTCAGTTGGAAGATGGAAGGGATTATATGGAACGAGCAAATCGTGTAAGGATAGCTCTGGAAGTCAAGGTGGACTCACTAGGCAATTATTATTAATAAGAATGCCTTCATTATCTTATAAAGAATTGAATAAAATATCAAAACTTAAACTCACCTAGTATCCTAAAACAGGTGCTAAGAATGTATACCTTGACAATATCCCAATAGCTGCATTCAGTTCCATTAAAAACTTTCAAAGACAAGTAGTGGAAAACATTGAATATTTTCCCTAAGATGAGCAATTCAAAGATAGGTAGCTTCGTGGCCAATAGGGAAATTAGGGCTTAGCAGGGCCTCATTCTCCTTTGGCTAATGTCACAATTCTTTGGTCCTATTGGCTTTTCAAGAGACTGAAAATACTGGAGATCTAAAAATTATTGGCTCCAAAATACAAAAAGAAAATTGTACATTTAAAGTTAAAATTCATATTGAAGGCACGCAATGCATAGCAATTGCATCTAGTTGGTTGCAATAGACTCCAGTTTTAGATGGTCATATACAGAAACAGTATTTAGTGAGGATGTGAATACATTTTGATGTTTGATATTATATGGGGGACAGGGCATCACAAATAATTGCCTAGAGCCTAAGTATTTCTTAGAATTTTCTCTCATAATTTTGCTTTCCATCTTTCTCTGGCTCTATCCCCTTCCTCTATTTATCACTCAAACAACATCCTCCTTTGTGTCCTCCTTTCCCCACCCTGTTCTCATTTGGGCAACTGGTTGAAGGCAAAGCCATCCCTGGCCTTGTAAGATAGGTAAGGAGGGATTTTTCACTCATGAAGAAAATCATTACAAAGTCCTTTGAGCTTTAGAACATAAATATCATGGCCAGTTTTTAAGGTTGTGCATCCATTAAAGACCTGTGTTATCTGGTTCCTTTTGTTTAACCATTCTCTTACTGAATCAGGTACTTTATTAGAGGACACATGAGTAAGCCATGCTGTTGCTTTCTTAATGATGTGTACTCATCATTTGGATTTTGGGAAATATTTTCAGGATAGTTGAAACTTCTAATACAGAAACACACATTTGCAAAACCACTGAGAGCTCTTTTGAAATGCCAAAGAAAGTGTGTTCTCACATTCTGCTGTGAAGTTAATTCAGAGATTAGTTTACCTTTTTGTTTCTATACATACAAAGGTGAAGTCAAATACTTAAATTTTTAAGAATCAATGATTGGATAAGGGTAATCAGTAAAAACAGTATTTTATCAGAAGAGCTTTATTTTTAAGATTCCTTGAGAAGCAATCTAGGTTTAGCCATGCAAACTGAGTTCAAACTCTTCTAGAAGTGACAATTTCTTCTGTCTTAAATGATTTCATTATCATGAGAAACAGTTCTGCTAAACTTGGCATTATTTATTGTCGTTCAAATGTAGCTAAAGGCAATATTATACACATTTTGAGTTATGAGTCTCTGTTCCTCTCTATCAAAATATAAGATTTCTGGCTACACCTATACTTTCTGAATCATCTGCAGTATGTGACATTCAAGGTTATTCACAAACCCTATTTCCTAATGATAGGAAATGATAGAGTACCTTCATTTGAAATGATCCCCCCCCTGGGCTAGATCATCTCTGATAGTTTACATGCTTTAATTAGATCATATGGTCAGTGAACGTGCTACAGAATAATCTTCAGCTTAATGTTTTATGTTCCTATCACTTCATTAAATGAAATATTTATTACATTTAAGTGATTTTAATAATTAACATTTATGTTAATGTTCACTGCACACAGTTTGCTTAGAGTCACTAACTAGGTGATAGTATGGTCTTAAAAACTCTTTAATAAACCATAGCCATATGAGTATATTCACTTAGAGCATGAGCATCCTCACTTTTCTCTTTCTCATTTTTAATCCTATCTTTAACAGTGCAAATTCCTATCTGGGTTTGGAGGAAAAAATGGACTTCTCTGTGGAGTTTTTAATTCCTCAAGATTCAAAAGAAAAGGATATCATCATATAGTAAGTCAAATAGACCTAAACTGAGATATCGTTAATTATATGGAGATAGGATGCTGTCTTTTTATGTTAAAAATTGGTTTTGTTTTGATTTGTTCCATGACTGATAATAATAGGAAGAGTCAAGGGCAAAATGGCAACAGGACACCAAGGGATGACTGGGATGATACATACCCCAGAGACAGCAGGGTGCAGAGATCAGACTTGGTCTTGGAGTGCTTGTTCATTGATGAAGACTATGACTTGCCCAGTAAAATCTCTGAACCTCAGATTTACAAATCCATGAAGTGGGAATTATCATACTTACTTCACAGGATTACTGAAAGGATCGAATGAGACAATGACTGTCAAAATGTTATAAGTCATGTGAAATGCTATTCAGTATAAGAAGCAGTGCTGTTGAGTAGGACCCACATGACATAGTATATACAAAATACCTAGCAATATTTTGTGCTGAATGAAACATTATAAGCACTTAAATATTTGGCAGAAGTAATAAGATAGAATAATAATTGGTATTATATTAATTTTAAAATGCAAAATGGGCAGTAAGAGACCAACAGTATATGATTGGATTCCTTTCCTTCTTTCAGTTAGCCCTCATCCAGATTAAAAAAGTTATCCTGAGAAAATATACACACCCAGAATTGAAAATAAGCTTTTTCTGTTAATACGGCTTACTTGGATATAAACCTGCTCCTTAGATAGCTGTTAACTCTGATGTATCATTTAGTAGGAGTTGAAATAGCCTGTCTCCCATTCTCCCCTTCTGTCTCTCTGTCATCACCACCCCTTCCCACCCCTCCTGTAAGTTTGGATAACCATACTTCCTTGTTGTGTGAGCATTTTCTTAATTGACGTAATGTATAGACTTGTGAATTATTTCCTGGTTTTTCTTCTTTCTGCAAAAACTACAAAAATTATATTTTCAGGCAAGAATATATTAATTTACTTATTCAAGTATATATTTGTGTGCCTCCTATGTGTCAGGTACGTGTTAGAAAGGCACTTTCTAACAAAGCCATGTTGGGTACTTTTCAGATGCAGGGAGAGATGAAATGGCTTATTAACTGCTCTAAAAATTCATGGACTCTCTGAAGGAAAATAGTAGCAAAGTGTTGTGTATTTATTATATATGCAAACATAAGATATATGGCAATAACAGTACAAAGAATGGAAAGGTAGAACTGGAAATATATTTTTTTAGGGTTTTTACACTCTATGCAAAGTAATATATTAATTAAAGATACACATTATAAACCCATAGGTTAGCCTCCAAACACAATTTTTAAAGTGGTATAAATAAAAGCCAATAGAGGAAATAAATTAAATCTTAAAAAATGCTCAATTAATTCAAAAGAAGGCAGAAAAAAACACATTGGAAAAAATTGCTAGGAAAATGGTAAATTTTGATCAACCATATTAATATTCATGTTAAATACAGAATCTAAATACACCCATGTAAAGATGCAGACTATGAAATTAGACTTTAAAAAAGCATGAACCAAGTTTATGTTGCCTGTAGGAAAACTAACAAATATAAAGACATAAATAGTTGACAGGTATAAAGATGAAAAAAGATAAGCTATGTAAACATAAAATAATGCCAGGGTAGGTATATTTATATCAGACATGTAACCTTCAGAAAGAGGAACATGATCAGAGATAATGAGGGACATTACATTATGATTAAGGGGTCCATTCTCCAAGAAGATAAAACAATTTTAAACATGTATGTACCAAACATCAGTGGCAGAACGTATGAAACAGACCAAAAAAGGAAGGAGTTAACATTTCACAACCATCAAAATGCCTAAAAATAAGGCTGATAATTAAGTGTTAGCAAGAATGTGTAGCAATTGGAATTCTTGTACATTGATGGTGGGAATATAAAATAGTATGATCACGGGCACCTGGGTGGCTCAGATGGTTAAGCGTCTGCCTTCGGCTCAGGTCATGATCCCAGGGTCCTGGGATCGAGTCCCGCATTGGGCTCTCTCCTAGACTCTGCCTCTGCCTCTCTCTCTCTCTGTCTCTCTCTAAATAAATAAATAAATAAATAGTATGATCACTGAGGAAAAAAGTTTGGAAGTTACTTAAAAAGTTAAATATACATGACTAATATGGTGCAGCATTTCACCTTTAGATATGAAAGTAAGAAAATGGCATATGTCTGGACCAAGATTGATACACAAATGTTCATAGCAATTTTATTTGGATTGCCAAAACTTGGAAACACCTTAGATTTTCATCAACAACTAGATAAAAAAAAAAACAAAACAACACATTGTGGAATACAACAGAACAGTAAAGGGAACAAACTCTTGATACTAGAAATAACATGGAGGAATCTAAAAATAATTGGGTTGATTGGAAAAATACCCCCCCAAAGTAAATACTGTCTGCTTTTGTTAGTATGGAATTCTCAAACTGCAAACAATCAAAATTCTAGAAAATGCAAATTAATTTATACTGGTGATATGCACATCAGTGTTTCCCTGGCGCAAAGGGGAGATTATCATCAATTATCATGATGATAATTGAATGTGAATGAAGAAACTTTGGGGGAGGGATATTGTCTATATGTTAAAACTTACATGATTGTACATTGTAAATATTATAATTTATTTGTTATATCTTCAAAAAGTAAAAAATTTATTTAAACTTTTCTCAATGTTTCATCTAGAACTAAGGCATAAATACGTGGAGGGCTGGAAGAGGAACAAATGTAGATGATTGACAGCTCCTTACTTCACTTTTATTACTACATTCAGTTTGCTGTGCTGTTTCTCTAGGATGAGTCCTTATTTAGAAGTCTCCGCGTGTAAAGGCGTTTTTTTCATTGCCTAAACCACCAGTCCACCATCATGTTAGAATGTATGTGAATCCTACTGGTGTGCCTTTGTACCTGGGAAAATGAAAAATATTATTATATGTGAAAGGGGTAATGTTTAATCAATACAAAATGAAGGGTAATACAACTTTTTTTTTTTTTTTTTTTTGGTGCATCTTGCTTCTAAATTCCCCTCTGGAATTAACTGTGGCTTCAGGTTCAAAGTTTCACTTCCGATCTCTTTATATCCACACTTAGAAAAAAATAAGGAGCTTAAATAAATTCTAAGGACATTTTGACTTCTAAAAATGTATTATTCAATAGCATTAAATCTTTCTGCTCCCCTCTACTCTGTGTCTACCACTATGCTAGCTGTTACAAATATGCAATAAAGTCACTCCCACCAAGGAGTTCATGGGTCCCTGAAGGAAGAAGTAAGCAAATCATTATAATACAGTGTGTTTTCTGCAGCTCTAGACATCAGCATAGGGTGCTTTAGGAACCTAGAGGAAAGAATGCCTAACTCGGGGAAGCAGAGAGGCTATCTTTTGGTTATTTTCCCATTATCCACTGCAACGTTCCCACTTTCTAGCATTGCTGATTAGACCAGGTGTCCCTGTGATTCCAGAGAGGTTGATTCCACTGTGCCTCCAAACGTAAAATGAGCTTGTTCACTCAAAAATCTTAGGACTTACACTGAGAATTTGGGAACACATACATAATGGACACAGGATAAGAATCGTAATACCTTCATTCTACTTTGTCTTCTGAACACTGATATACCAGTAATACAGGCATACTGTGTACAATACCTCCACAGTTCACTTCTTCCAATATCTTACTTCCTTTAAGCTTTAAAACATCTGAGCCCAATTCTCGTTTTTGCTACCTGAGTTGCATGCTCATGTTAGACCAGACTAGGGTGTGTATGTGGTTCTCTAAATTGCTATGACTGCATCAGAAGCCTCCTCATATTGTCTGCCTGGGTGGAGCCAGCTCTTCTTGAACTGAAAGGTAAGAATGAGGTGATCCTTAATTAAAGATTATAGTGCCTTTCATAAAAATTGGCTGATAATTGATAGATGTTAATTACAGTGTATAATAAAATGAGTTACTGAATCTATTTTGTTTAACACCCGAAGACTCTTCCTATTACCTGAAATTGTGCCAATATATAGAGTAAATTTAAGAGCCTCTTTTAAACAAGTAACTTGGAAACTTTCACTCAAGGTTTTGAAGGTGAGGGTTAGAGGGTTAAATAAAATATGTTGTGAGAGAAGAAAAGAAAAATTAAAGGTGTTGAATTTGTGTATAACTAGAAAGTTAACTGTTTGATTCCTTATTCCCTAAAGGAATATTTCTTTTCTGGAACTAGTCTCATAAGGAGTAAATTATTACTTTTCAATAGTTCAGAGAAATTCTCTATTACTGTTTCCGTGATAACTTCTCTTCCATTTTCTGGCCTATAAATATCAACTTGATGTTCTGTGTGTGTGTGTGTGTGTGTGTGTGTGTGTGTGTGTGTGTGTGTGTGTGTGTGTGTTTTAAATCAGATGATTTTTAGGTAGACTCTGATTTCCTTTTTTTTCGAACTTTTTTTAACTTCAACTTTTTTCTAGTATAAAATCACATCTTTAATTGTTTTATCTGTTCATTATTTTCATTTGTAACCTACCAGTGATTTTTTTATTTCTGTAAAATTCATGGATGCTCATTTACCTTTTAAAAGAGAGGGAGAATCTCATATTTGGCTATTGTCAAAAGGAGAAGATTAATATGTGCTTCCAGATCTCCATGGGAACAAAATAAGTGTTCCCCATGATTTATTTTCTAGAAATGGAGAAAAAAAAAAAACATTGTTTCCATGGAGATACAAAGGTGAACTAAACAGAGATGGCCCTGAGGGCATTGACATCCGTAAGCACCCACAATCCTGCCACCTTCCTGATCACAAATATGAGGTGCTCCTGAATTCAACCCAAAATGCCAGTGAGTGACTTAATTAGACATATTTTTGTATCTTCTGAAGAGTTAAAAAAAAAACTGTTAGGGTTTGTCATGTGATAATGGAAAGGTGCATATAAAATAATCTGGGGGAAAAAAAACTTCTTTGGAAATAGAATAACGAAGCTCAAGGCTCACTGTGGGGGGGGGGAGATGCAATAAAACACCCGTGAAATGACAATATGTCATTGCCTTTGGAGTTAGGAGAAAATCTCTTACTTAGTAGATTTTATCATAGAGAGTTTTTTAAAATTAGAAGACACCTAAGCCAGTACACATGCATCGTTCTTATGTAAAATCCTTACATAAAACCTTTTCCTTTTACATTTGGCATTTCTGTAGATCCAGAAAATCAGTATTCAATTTGTTGGTGGTAGTTTTGTTCCCAATGAGGTAGAACTATTAATTCCTTCCTTTTGGAGTATGTACTTGGTTAGTTTATTTTTATTACTATTTTTTTTAAGTAGGCTCCCCACCCAATATGGTGCCCAACGTGGGCCTTGAACTCATAACCCTGAGCTCAAGACCTGAGCTGAGATCAAGAGTCAGACAGTCAACCGACTGAGCCACCCTGGTGTCCCTCCTTGTTTAGTTTTAAGATGTGGTATCTATGCCCCAAAGTAAAAATGAGAACCATACTCTGTGTTTAGCACAATTCAATAAAAGAGAACAGGGTATGGAATACAGCAGACTTGGTTTGTGCTCCACATCATTAATGAATTCATTTATTCAAGAAAAATAAATTAAGTATATGCTCTGTGCCTGGTATTGTGTATAAAACTGAGAACACAGAAACAAAAGATAGGAAATAAAAAGAGACATAAAAGTTATCTTCCCTTGGTTATCTTAAGTGAGTATAAAACAACCTAATAAAGGTCTTGGAAGAAGTAAGAATAGGGAATGGTGGGAATGTTTAGGAGTGACTTCTATCTCAGCTAAGACAAGGCTCTTGCCTTGGAGCTTGAATAACGTAGGATGGAACCAGGTAGGGAAGGGAAAGGGAACAGTGTGGAGAACCACAAGGTGTGAGCCTGACACATTAGGAAAATTGCAGAATAAGTGCTTCGCCATGACTGAAAGGTTGGGAACAGGTGTAGGGAATGCTGGAGAAATAGCTAGCATATTGATCAAGACCATTTTTGCAGCATTCTCTAGGCTGTTCTCAGCATTTAAAGCGACTTGGTGCAATCAGAGGTGGGTTCTAAGAAATAGCACCCTGGAGCTGTACTGGGGAGAGATTTGAAGCCCATGCAATTGTAAGCAAAGAAACCAATTAGGAACCCGCTAAAATACAAAAAAAAAAAAAAAAATGCAGGGAGGAGATTCATGTGAGTGGTTTCATTATCCAGCATGGGAACAATATAGATATTTTATCCTTTGTAAGAAACATCCGAATTCTATGGATAATGGTTGCTTTTATATCAATATATTGGTCTAAGACATAGATTGCCAAGTGACTTAATGAGCATTCTTTTTCCAACCATCTACTGGTTCCTTCTGTTTACAATAAGTGAGTTTGAATGTGTTTAGATTCACCAGGTAATTTGAAATCCAGTTTGTCACAATCTCTACCCCTTGATTATTAATTCCTGAGGTTACCATCATGCCCACTTAGAGTTGAACCATGTGAGTTTGTAAGCACTCATTTAAAGGTAGTCCTAACTATTGACTTTGGATGTCACATTATACTTTTAGTGTGCATCCCCTTGATTTGGTTCATCCTTTCTTTATATGTTCTGATTTTTATTTTTTATTTTTTTAAAGATTTTATTTGGGAGAGAGAGAAAGAGTGCGTGTGTACACACGACATGGAGGGGCAGAGGGAGAGAATCTTTAAGCAGACTCTCCACTGAGCGTGGAGCCCAACGAGGGCTCTGTCTCACAAACCTGAGATCATGACCTGAGTGGAAATCAGGAGTCTGATGCTGAACTGACTGAGCCACCCAGGTGTCCCTGTTCTCCTGATTTTTAAAGTGATTTTTATGATTAGGCTTACCATTAACAATGACATATTTGAAATTATTTGACAAATTTGATGACATTTTAAGTCTAGACTTTGATTATTATAATTATAAAAAGAATTTCTGCCTAGCCTAATATATTCTGTTGGGATATATTTATCAATAAGTAATAAAGTATTTTCTTTGATAAGTTATTTTGCCATGAAATATTACTATTTGGGACCCTTGAGATTATTTCTGTGTTTTTTGGTTACTGGGCCAGGTTCTACAAGTTCTACAGTCTTAGAAAAAATATACTTTAATAGATTTTTCCAGAAATACCAGAAATACTATAAATAATAATTTCATATTAGTTTTCAAGCCTTGAGAAAGCTTCCATGCAAGTCAAAATATATGTGATGCAACTGAATATATAATATTAACAATTTTTAAAATTTTGATAATGGTATCATAGTGAGTACAGTAATCATATCTATGTTTATATCATATATTTTGTTTTCCTTTTTTAGAATTTATTTAGCCAATGTAAGAGCTTAAATTAGTGTTTTTCTTTTCTCAAACTGTTTAAAGTGCTTTTAATCTTTTGCCAATATTTCAAGAATTGAGCTTGATAACTCAGTAACTATAAACTTAGGGATATATTACTTCTTACTGTTAAATAGAACAAGACCTTGAGTAACCAGATGAGATTTAACAGACAGGTAAGTTGTTACTGTTGGAAGGCCAGTAATCCAGGGAGTAGTCTGTAGGCATTTCTTACCGGAGTGATGAGCCTGGAGACCAAACAGAACTATTCCCACTATATAATAAAAATAGCAAACAAGTATTTATTATTTATAATGTTCCAAGTACTTCTTTTTTTTCTTTAAATTTTTTATTGTTATGTTAATCACCACACATTACATCATTAGTTTTTGATGTAGTGTTCCATGATTCATTGTTTGTGCAGAACACCCAGTGCTCCACACAGAACGTGCCCTCTTTTAATACCCATCACTAGGCTAATCCATCCCCCCACCCCCCTCCCCTCTAGAACCCTCAGTTTGTTTTCAGAGTCCATCATCTCTCATGGTTCATCTCCCCCTCCGATTTACCCCCCTTCATTCTTCCCCTCCTGCTATCTTTTTTTTTTCTTAACATATATTGCATTATTTGTTTCAGAGGTACAGATCTGTGATTCAACAGTCTTGCACAATTCACAGCGCTCACCATAGCACATACCCTCCCCAATGTCTATCACCCAGCCACCCCATCCCTCCCACCCCCCACCACTCCAGCAACCCTCAGTTTGTTTCCTGATATTAAGAATTCCTCCTATCAGTGAGGTCATATGATACATGTCTTTCTCTGATTGACTAATTTCACTCAGCATAACACCCTTCAGTTCCATCCACGTCATTGCAAATGGCAAGATCTCATTCCTTTTGATGGCTGCATAATAAATGGGATGAACTGACTTAATTGTCACAGTACTCTTACAATGATTTTTACAAATAAGAAAATCAAGGCACAAAATGGCTAACTGACCTGGCTAATAAAACATATTAGTAAGTGATAGGGTTTGGGATTTGAACCTAAAAAATCTGAATTAGAGTGAACTCATCTGATGAGACCAGGGAAATGCTCTTCTATATGGACTATGTCATGGTAGGTGCTCCATCCACTGATATTTGTGGATTTATTTGATTATCACGTATCATTAAAAAGCTTTTTATTATAGTGGCCCCAGGGTGGCTCAGTTGGTTGAGAGTCTGACTCTTGACTTTGGCTTAGGTCATGCTCTAAGGGTCCTGAGATTGAGCCTCACATTGGGCTTTGCATTCAGCATGGAGCTTACTTAAGACTTTTTTCTCTGTCTCTCTCTCTACCCCCCTCTCTGCCCCTCCCTCAACTCTTCCTTTCTCTGTAAAAAAAAAAAACAAAAAAAAGAACCAAACAAACAAAACACCAAAACACACAAAACTTTTTATTAATAGAATTTTTCAAATACCTGCAAAAGTAGAGGGTATTTCTTCATACCCATTAGGCTGCTTCAGTAATAACCCAGTCTCGTTTGATCTGTACTCCCATCCACATGGGAAAACTGAATTACTTTAAAGAAATCCAAAATATTATAGTATCTTATCTCAAAAAATAGAGAACTATGATACCATTATCAAAATTTAAAAAATTGTTAGCTTCATTGTATATTCAGTTACATCACATATATTTTGTCTTGCATAGAAGCTTTTCCAAGCCTTGGAAGCTAATATGAAACTGTCATTTATAGTATTTCTAGAAAAATCCAGTAAAAGCATATTTTTTCTAAGACATAACTTGTAGAGCCTGGCCCAGTACCTGGCAATAGCAGGTAATTCATAAAATGTTGACTTTAACCTCTTTAAAATGTGGAACAAAGATGTCTACTGTTGGTTTTCCTTCTGTCTTAATTGCCTCTTGAATATGTAATCTCATGTTCTCTATGTTTTTTAATACTAAAAGCCACCTTACATCCATTATTGAAAGTCTAATAACAATTTTTCCTGTTACTTATTAAGAACTTCTTTATACCATTATGAACACCATCGGTATTATTGAAATGCTGTATATTTGCCATCATTTACTCCTCTGAAAACTTCCACTCTATTTCAGCATCTTGAACATTGAGATTCCTAGTACTTTCAGTAGAATCGTTTGTAGAACACTTACTTCTTAGCAGAAATGGAATATTATTACAGTGAAAGTCTGCTAAGAAGCCTACTATACTTCAGAATGAAGTGACAGGTATGCTGAACTAACAGTCATCCACTCTTTAAATTCACTTAGAGGTAAGCTCTTGTCATTCCTCAGAGATAAGGTGCTATAAAAATTACCTCAGGGAGTGGCAACTACAAAGGAAAATTAAATTGGGAGGTGGGGGCTCGTAGAATTTCTAAACTTTGGTATGTATTATTTGCACCTCAAGTGTTGCACTAGAATGAGCCAAAGTGAAGTATATTACCTGCGAGGACCTAATAAAAGCTGTTGATAAGAATGAAACGAAAGAAGAGGGGACACAGGAATTAATTTCCTAGCACATGTCATACTCAGGCAGTTGACTTTTATGTCATTGAATCTTTAAGACAACCCTAGAAGGAAGCCATTATCCCCATTTTTGAAGATGCAGAAACAGAGATTTAGTTCAAATTATGAATTCACTCTGATAACACATGATGCAGGTGTTTCAACTGTAAAATTTTTGTTTTTACCATCATACCATTATTAATCCCAGAGACCCTGTGTTACTGTTTTATATTTCAAAAAAAGATATAGAAGGGTACTTTAGGATATGATAAAGTATTTTTTTTAAGATTTTATTTATTTGAGAGAGAGAGAGAATGAGAGATAGAGAGCACGAGAGGGAAGAGGGTCAGAGGGAGAAGCAGACCCCCCGCTGAGCAGGGAGCCCGATGTGGGACTCGATCCCGGGACTCCAGGATCATGACCTGAGCCAAAGGCAGTCGCTTAACCAACTGAGCCACCCAGGCGCCCATGATAAAGCATTTTATATCATTAGGAAAAATAATTACTTTTCACGTCACTGGATTGGTACAGTTGTCCATTTCCTTGGAAAAAAGATAAACTCTGTGCATATTTCACATTATCAAAAAATTACTAAAAGCAGGCCCAAACAGAAACTGTATATATTATAGTAGGGGAAGCTTTGCTAGCTCTGATGTAAACCTCAAAAGCCATAAAGCCTGAGATGGACAGATTTGGATACATTAGCATGAAAAACAGTGAATGGTTAAAGACACTGTTAACAAAGTTAGAAGGGAAAATGGGGAGAAACATTTACAATGTATGTAAATAAAAAAATGTTTAATACTTTGACTATATAGAAAAAGTACAAAATATATAAGAAATAAACTCCACTACCTAGAAGAGAATTAGACAGTAGATAAAGAATAATAATACACATTTGAATTGTAATGACTAAAAAAATCTGATAAAAATAGATAAACATTATAAAAGGGAAATTAAAATGACCGTTGTTTTCCATCTATCAAAAGTGCAAAAACGAGTTTAAACATTATTGACATCAGTTTTGGGGGATTAATGCATTTATACAATGGAATGAACACTATTCATGTGGAAATGGCGTACATGAAAAATGCTGACTCGTAACGATTGTTCATGATGTATGCTTTATAACAAAGCGGGTTGCAAAATTCCATTGTTCTGGTACAAAGCTAAACAAAATTAGCATGTGCATATGTCTGTGTGTCTGTTCTTGTCTTTCTAGCTTTGAGATTAAACACAAAACGTGTTGATATGTGAGCAGATACATAAGATACATAAATAAATAAGGTATTGTTACCTCTATCATACCGGAGAAAGAAAGGAGATTTTTTTCCTTATTGTTACATACATCTAAAACATTATGAAAGAATCATTGGATTATAAGTGACTTCTTTTTTAACTTGTTAATGTAATCCTGTCTTTTATAATCAGAAGCAATTAACATTAATGTAGTGATTTCAAATGTTTTTGTAATTTGTGAAATTACACCCTTATTATAGACTTCTGGAATGTTAGCTCTGTTATATATTGTATACTGCTCAGGGTTTACAAAAAATCCTTATGAAATTACCATAATAATTATTCCTTAGAGTGGGAGAAAAATACGCAAGCTAGAACATCAATACAATGCCTCAAACATAATGTACGTCTCTAGAAAGTTGAGGATAGATGCTGTCAAACATGAGAAAATGCATCCAAAAAGGATGAAAGAATAGGAACACAGACTTCACCTTACCAACCATGCCTGAAGTCGGCTCTAATCCCTTTATGTAGGTATAATTTTACGTTGGTCACTAATAAGAACAGGAATAATTGCACATGTGTAGAGAAAGGTCTTGAAGGATAGTCCCAATCTGAGAATAGTAGTTCTCATGGAGAGGAAAGGTGACCGGCATGAGGGTAGTGCTCAAGGAACTTAATTACCTTATTTGTAACTGCATTTAATGAGGAGAATGTATTCATATATTAATTTGTGTCATTCAAATTTTAGAATAAAAATAATACATTTGACAGGCTTTGGAGGGTAATAGATAGCTCCTTTCAGCCAAGGGCAGTTCCTGGGGAGGACTAATAGCTGAGGCCTAAGAGTGAGCAGTACTCACCAAAGCAGGAAATTAACCTTCAGGTCCTGTATCAAGCATCTCTAGGGCAGAACATAGTGTCTGGTACAGTCTATCACTTCTTCATGCAAGGTCTCAGTGCAGCTGATGCCGTCCAGCATTCTGGCGGGCCTCTTTTCCTGGGGAAAAATGTCTGAGAGGGAGGTCAGTGGTAGACACTATAATCCACACGACTCAAGAAGATCTCAGGGCTGCAACTGGTACTTACCATCTCCCTCTACTCTCTATTCTGGATTGCCTTCACTCTCAGCATTTTGCTGTCCTAAGTAGTTTCCTTGGTGGTGTGATCCAGACCCTCTACACTGAGAGCTCTTCTCAGGCTCTTGAACTATTCCATTTAACTTACAAAAAAAAAAAAAAAAAAAAAAATGAGCAGGGGAATACCAAGAGATGCTTACATAGCTCTCATTGGTGCCAAAGAATTACTCCTCACCCTCCTTAGCTAACAGAAGCTCTATCTTCTGGCAAGAGCCAGTGACCCCTGCAAGTAGGATGACTCTTGCTCTTGCTCCCTCAACCCTTGGCCCAAAGAACTCAAAGTAGGAGGGAGACAGCTGTAATTTAAATTTGAGTGGGACTTGTGCTATATCTTAGTGCCCCTTTAAGAACCAGGACAGTGAATACACAGACACTGAGAGTTACAGGTATATGTACATTATTGTGTGTATTTATATAAACATACATATTTGTATGTGAATATGGATTTTATATCTATATAGCTTTACAAATAGATTATATATATATATATAAATGATATATACATAAATATCTCTAGCTTTCTATATTTTGTAGCTCTCTTTGCTGAGAGACTGTGAACTATGACCGCCAGTAGTAATGTACATGCCAAACACTTGGATTTAATTCCTAGAAACAGTCTTCCACTAAGAGGAACCAAGTCTCCTTAGATTATAGAGCTGGGGCCAGTGAGCATATAACAGGAGTATTAAGATTAGTATGTAACTTGGGGCGCCTGGGTGGTTCAGTCGTTAGGCATCTGCCTTTGGCTCAGATCATGATCCCAGATCCTGGGATCGAGCCCCGCATCGGGCTCCCTGCTCCACGGGAAGCCTGCTTCTCCCTCTCACACTTCCCCTGCTGTGTTCCCTCTCTTGCTGTGTCTCTCTCTGTCAAATAAATAAATCTTTAAAAAAATTTTATAAAAAATAAAGATTAATATGTAACATATTGTTGTGCCCGAAAATAAGTAAATGCTTAAAGGCTGTTGGGGATATGGCAACAAAACAAAACAAAACAAAACAAAAACCCCACACAGATGCAAGTTTGAAGGAGCTTCTACTCACCAAATCTATGATAATTTGGGTGTCAGAATAGATCATGAGAATATTAGATTGCAAGCCAATGAATAAAATAGAAATCTACCACTCCACACTTACATAAGTAGATAAATAAGGAAGAAGGAAAAGAACTCCCTCAGAGTAGTTTACTGACTGATAGATACAGAAAAAATGATGAAATAGGCAATAATTTTTTGGCAGCCATCACCGGGGTAGTCGGCACAGGTGGGAATCATTAATTATGTAAATGCTGTCTGGTAGGGGTTTGATGAGGAACAGAGGATCAATGTAATCAGAATAGCTCCCAGTAATATAGTCACCAAAACAAAGGGAGGAAGTTTTACTACAGTGCATGATGCTGAGAACAACACTACCATCCAACTCTGGGACCCCATGTGAGTCTACCAACTTTCCTATATCTCTTTATCTTTATGGCCCAGCCCTCTGTCCAAGAGTGGGTTTCCGTTGAAGAAAACTGGCAGAAACCAGGTGACAATTTGAATATCATCACTGGTGGGATGTTACCCGAGTGTGCATCCTCATGTGATGGACACAATGCATGGCCTCAGTCTTGTGAGGGAATGTCAGACACCAAGGGTTATCCTATAGCGTGAAAGCCTGTACTCTTGAAGGCCATCAGGGGTTGGAGAAATGGGGAAAAACTGATGAGATTGCAGAACCTGATGAGGCGTGTTGGCTAAATGCAGTACATGTTCTTGGGTGGGTTGCTGGGCAAGAATGGTTACAGAGATTTTATGAGGTTATGGCAAACTTTGGGATCTATGAGTTGAGTCAGTGCTGTTACCACTGTTACTTAACTGAATGGGAGGGGTGTGTGGTAATAATGTATAGAGGTCTCTTTGTTTTTGGAGAAAACACTGCAGTATTTAGAGGCGATAGTGCAAGCTGTAAAAAAAAAAAAAAAAAAAAAAAAAAAAGACCATATCAACAGAGAGAGAGAATGAAAGGATAATCATCAAATGTAGTAAATTGTTACCATTTGGGGATTTAGGTGAAGAGGATACAGGGGTTGCTTTTACTATTCTTGCAGTTTGTCAGATACATTTGCCATTATTTCAAAATTTAAACATGAATTTTCAAAATAAGATTTTCTTTTTGCCTAAGATTTATTGTTGTATCAGAAGAATCCTTACCCCTGCATAGCTTATTTCAAATATTACACATTGTGCTTAAAGACCGTAGTCTATGCATAATCTTTGGTGAAGAGTTAAACCTAATGAACAAAAAATCTGTTAGTGCTAAGAATTACCTATCTCAGGTAATGGTACTTTGGTTAAATCAATATGGTTGGTGACGTTAATGGCCATTTTCTAACACTGAAAACAGAGAGGCCCAAAGGCCAAAGGAAGCTGGCACAAAAGCAAAAACAAAGCCAAAATTCTAATATTCTCCTAGTTTTCTTTGGAAGCCACATGTTTTCAATCTAGATTAAAGTTTGTTTTTTTTTAAAGATTTATTTATTTATTTATTTGACAGAGAGGGGGCGGGGAACCAAGCAGGGGGAGTGGGAGAGGGAGAAGCAGGCTTCCCACGGAGCAGGGAGCCTGACGTGGGGCTCGATCCCAGGACCCTGGGACCATGACCTGAGCCGAAGGCAGACGCTCAACAACTGAGCCACCCCTGTGCCCCTAGATTAAAATTATTATTTTATGGACTTATAATTGACGTACAATGTTGTATTAGTTTCAGGTATACAGCATAGTATATTTAGTATTTTTATGCATTATGAAATTATCCCCTCGATAGGTCTAGTTGTCATCTGTCCCCCTTCGAAGTTATTACAATATTATTGACTATATTCCCTGTGCTTTACTTATTTACTCTGCCTGACTTATTTATTTTATAACTGGAAGTTTGCACCTTTTAATCCCCTTCACCTATTGTACCCATCCCCCAAATTCCCTTTTTTCTGGGGACCACCAGTTTCTTCTCTGTGTCTAGGAGTCTGTTTCTGTTTTATTTGTTTTGTTTTTGAGATTCTACATATGAGTGAAATGGTACAGTTATTGTCCGTCTCTGTCTGACTTACTTCACTTAGCACATATTAAAGTTACTCAACTTTCTTTTACTGCTTTCCTCTATGTTTACTTTCAGCAAAAGCCATTTTCATTTCTTCCCCCATTTTCTTTATAGATTTGTCTGGGAAAGAGCTCTGTAACTTAGTATGTATTCGTAGTTGTGAAATAGTTCTTCTCGCCTTAATCCTTTTGTTTACTCCCATAAATGAGTCATTGATGTTTCCCAACAGTTCCTGGGAAACAGAGGCCTGCTTCTTGTTAATGTCACAAGTTGTCTTTTCCTGGAAATCAACAAGCGAGCAAACCAGAGTAAGTCTGGTGGAATTTAATCAGTATCTCTTTCAGACCAATAGTAATGAATGTTTTCTTTTTAAAGATTTATTTATTTTAGAGGGAGAGAGCGAGCAGGCAGGAGGAAGGGCAGAGGGAGAGAGAGACTCCTCAAGCAGACACTAGACTGAGCACAGAGCCCCACACAGGGCTCAGTTCCAAGACCCTGGCCTCATGATCTGGGCAGAAATCCAGAGCTGGCTGCTTAAGCAGCTGAACCACCCAGGTGCCCCGTAATCAGTGTTTTTTGTTGTTGTTGTTGTTTTGTTTTTAAGAATATCATGTATTCTTGTGTTTTTTTTTTGTTGTTGTTGTTGTTGTTTTTTAATGTGCTTGTATAAATCTCACTGAAAAAAATTCAGACCCTCCTGCTATCTCCACTTTAATACAGTATTTTAAAAATACAGTCTCAGTTAAAGGGAAATGATGAGTTTTTCATTTAGTATTTCCCCAATCGTATTTCACTTACTGTTCTGTTCAGGTACTTTGTTCTAGTTGTTATTTCAAAACCCAAATAATCACACTTACGGTGAACTTAACTTCTGTGGGAATGTATGTCTTTTGTCAATTTGCTTGATACTCAGACTACATTTTTTTTTACCGGATCCTACTAGATGATTCAGCTTCTTCATCAGAGGCACTCTGAATCCTAATACCTGGCTTCCTTACCCCTTCCTTTTTCTTATCTTGAATTTTTTTTATCTTTCTTACCTCTTTGGTTGCAGCTCTTCTACTTGGTATTAACTACGTGAAATTGACTATTTGGATCTCATTTTCGTCTGCCCCGAACTCTCTGGGGCAGGGCAAGGGGAGAAGAGGGGATAAGGAAGCTTGGAAGAAAAACGCCCTCTTCTCTTTCCCGGTGTGATCCTATAGACTCACACTCTTCCCGTTCCTTCTGTTTTATCCTGTCTGTATTTGTAGCATGTCATTTAAAAAAGGTCATGATGTGCTCTGAGGGGAAAAAAAAAAAAAAAAGATACTGATTTTTCTGGGAAGAAAAAAAAATACAATAGGAAAAGTAGTTTGCTTTCTTACCTGATAAATGTGTGTGGTAATCAGTATAGGATAGAACAGAGAATTGAGATTTGGCTTCAGGCAGGTGACATTCTGGAGGTAAGCCAATATTCTCTTTGCATGAGGCTGTCTTTGTTCCTGCACCTTGAGAGGACTCTTGCTCAGGACATTGACCTCAACTTTGTAGTTTCAATGACTACATTGTTTCATTTTTGATAAAAACACCTTCCTTATCAATGACCTAGAATGCATACATAATTTCTTGGTATTTTTTTTCCTCTTAAAATTGTGCTTATCCGCAGACACTATTGATAGTGCTCACTCACTGTGAGTAAGATACACAATTGTGACACTGAGGATGTGTCAAGTAGGGGGGTGGTTTCCAGTCCGAAGGAAAGAGACAGCAACTCAGAGAGGAGTTATGATAGCAGGTATAGGGCCCTCACTGCAGTGGGTGCCAGACTCATTTTCTCTAAGTGCCCTACAGGTCAGGCTTTATTATCCTTTTCATGGATTTAGGAATGAGGCCTTGAGAGGTTAAGTAACATACTAAGGCTGCGGTTCTCAGCTCGGAATGCCCTCACTTCTCAAGGCTGACTCTTATTTATTCAGCATTCAGGTTCCCGTTTAAGGTCACAATTTCTTTGCTCCATTTAAGTAATTCCACTTGCTTCCTAAGCTCAAGGCACTCATGGTGACATTATTTCCTTCATAGAATTTATCACCTCTGCCTTTTTTTGAATTCCAAGGCAGAATGTAACTTGCTTGCCCTGTTGACTGTTGTTTTCCCAGCTTCTAGCACTGTGCATTGTATGACTGCTTGGACGAACGAATACACTCAGGTTGCCCTACTGTACAAGGCAACCAGTAGCCCTCTCCGCGGTTGTGAGAGCAACTACTTCAACAGATGTCTGCTAGTGGCTCTGAAGATTATTTTTCTGCATAAACCCTGGGGACCCAGATTCTGACACCACCTTGAATACTTTGGACAGTGGCTCCAACCCATTGATGAATCTCAGATGTGTCGCCTCTTGCCATGCTAATGGACCCTTAGCAAAAGCCTGTCTGCCTATTCATTTTACTGCTTATGAACAATGTTCAGTTTCTTGTGACCTTAATCTTGTATAATTTTTCCATTGCTACTGTTGCCAGTATGCCCACGCACATCATCAAAGGAATACTTTTTTTTTTTTTAGATTTTATTTATTATTTGACAGAGAGAGAGCGAGCGAGAGCAGGAACACGAGCAGGGGGAGTGGGAGAGGGAGAAGCAGGCTTCCCGCCGAGCAGGGAGCCCGATGTGGGATTCGATCCCAGGACCCTGGGATCATGACCTGAGCCGAAGGCAGACGCTTAACGACTGAGCCACCCAGGCGCCCCCAAAGGAATACTTTTATGGATGATTATGCTCAAAAGGTACAATCTGTGGCCACAAGAGGAGAGTTTCTCTTGGAGACATAAACTGATTCAATACAGGAGGAACTGACATTTTTATTTCATTACAGTGATACTGAAAACTGAAATAACTCTAATGCCCTCCGCCCTTTTCAATCACTTGGCATAATTTGCACTTAAATGAAGGTAGTTGGAGAAGACATGAAGTTCCCCTTTATATTTTCCCTCATTCTCTTTTTTTTAAATCATGATTTATAAATACCTAGGATCCCTTTTCACTCACAGAACTTTGAACTCATGTTTGCATATTGATTCCCTCTTGTTATCATGTCTCCATGTGCTTGTCGTGGTGTTTTCTCCTTTATTTTTGGGTATGACAGTGACTAAACAAAGTAAAACTTGGTCTCTAATTTTTTTTATTTTATGCCATGTAACTTTCATATTTCTTTCTCATTAATTTCTTTGGCATTATTGCTTCACTTATGGCTCTTCTTTATTGTGAAGTCTCTAAATATATAAACCTCTCTCATTCTGAGGAAACTATCTTTTTATTATGTCTGGCTCAACTTCCCAAATGCTGTTTTATTATCTGCTGGTTCAATGAAATCAAAGCTAAGTCTTTGGGGCTCTGACAAAGACATCATGTGCATCGAGTTGAAATGCACCTGAAAACTGGCTGGATGAATTTCCCGGTGAAGTAGAAGATGAACTCATTAGTAGATAAGATACCATTAGAAATAACATGACCTCAGGACAAAATCTGAAACAAAAAAGAATGCTGAAGTAGTGTAAAAAAGTGATTGCCTTTTCTATTTAAAAAAAAAAAATTCCTCTTGGCTCTTGTATTCTTCCTATAGTTATGTTTTGACTTCATCAGTAGTTAGCAAGCTGTTTATTTCATCTTTATATTAGATCAAATTATGTTTCATCTCTCTCTCCCAGAAATTTCTTCCCAGAATTTCAAGAGCTCTAGATGAAATATCATTAGTCTTGCTTACGGTCCTAGTTGAGTAATTGCTGTTTTTCATTTTCTTTGGATCATGACATGCAAAATCGTGACATACAAATAATTTATGCCAAAGGAAATTTCATATCATAATGTATCAGGAGCTTTTATGAAGTCTAAATAAAAGCTACTTTTCTCCCTTGTGTATTTTAGTGATATTTGATAAAATGATTCTCCATTTCTCCTATTTATGAGTTGTTAGCAAATCCATCCCATTTGTTACTCATCCTGTCTTTTTTGTTAAATTGCTTTCAGATGTCATAGGTTGGCTCTGCCACAAAAGGTTACATTTTTGCCTTCTGGACAGCAGTAGTGACTATTACAGCTCTGTTTTTTTTATCATGATTGGTAAATTAAAAGGTTATTGACTGATGAAAATATACTTAGTATATTGTAAAACTATACATAAAAATTAGCTCTCAATTCTTAAAATGTTTAATGAAAGTGTGATTTGCTATATTTTTATTATATGAATTATATTAGAGGCTTACAAAATTTTTCCTGTAGTCTCTATTTTTATAACTCCCAGAATTAGTGTTTTTTTTCCATGAATTTGTGGAGTCTTACAATTTTTTTTTCCCTAAATGACATTTGAAAATTATACTCCCAGGGTGCCTGGGTGGCTCAATTGGTTGAGCATCTGCCTTTAGCTCAGGTCATGATCCTGGGGTCCTGGGATCGAGCCCCGCATCGGGCTCCCAGTTCAGCAGGGAGCCTGCTTCTCCCTCTCCCTCTGCTCCCTCTGTTTATGCTGTCTCTTTCTCTCAAATAAATAAAATATTTTTTTTTAAGAAAAGAAAATTATGTCTTCTTCCTTAAAACAAAAAAGCAATAAAAAAATTAAGCAATGACCTGATTTTTGAAAGAATACACTAGATCTAAATGAAGGGAAATTATCAGGAAGAGAAATAGTAATTGAAAATCAGGGCTATGTACTATGTCACACATAGTTATATCAGGAATAAATTGTATTCCTGATACAAAACAGAGTTTTGTTTTGTGTGTTTTTTTTTCTTAAAAAGCGTAGCATGTTCAATAGTTGAATGGTTAAATAGTGATTTATTCACACAATGGGAACAAAAAGAAATATGCTGCTGACATATTTAGCATCATAGATGTTTCTTAAAAGCATTATGCTAAGTGAAGAAACTAGATAAATACTGTATACTTTATGATTCCATTTACATGCCATTCTAGAAAAGGCAGAGTTGCAGAGATAGAAATAAGGTCAGGGGTTGCCATGGGTTGGGGGTCAAGAGAAAGATTTTGTTTAGAGAAGGGCACAGGGACGTTTTTGGAGTGATGGAAATACTTTATTTTTCGATATATATGCGTTTGTCAAAACTCTTATACACTGACTATTAACTTTACCACACGTAAGTTATATCTCAGTGAGGCTATCATAAAACAAGTTTGCTCATGGGTGCATTTAGTAAACTTTTGTGGATGTTTCTAGAAGGTATACTTTCTTAATTAGCTGTCTCATCAAATAAAAGAAACTTCCTTTATAATTAGAAGAAAAGCTCAGCATCTTGAACAAAACCAGCTTTTTAAAAAATTTGCAGGGTTAACTTTAAGAGAACTAAAATAACACCTGGGAGGTGCCTAGGGAAGCATGTTGGTTTAAGTAAGCTAAATCATTTTCCATAGCAGAAAGTGAGTAGGCTGGGATGCCTGGGTGGCTCAGTAGGTTAAGCGTCTGCCTTAAGTTCAGGTCATGATCTCAGGGTCCTGGGATAGAGCCCCGCGTCAGGCTCCCCGCTTCGCGGAGAGTCTGCTTCTCCCTCTGCCTCCCACTCCCGCCCTGCACTCATGCTCTCTCTCTCTTTCTCAAATAAACAAATAAAATTTAAAAAAATAGGCAGTTTCTAAAGTCAGTAAATCAAGAAATAGAATTCTGAGCATCTTACTTAAATGTTTAGAGGTAATCGTTAGAACAGCCAAAGCCTGAAGTGGTTTAAAGTGGTAACTTCGCGGTCCAGACTTTGAGATGGAAGACTGACCAAAGGTTGTTGCTTTTCATTCATAAATACCTGTGTATTCCTCAACTGTTTAATTGTGTGCATGTATTACTTTGGCACACAATATATTTTATTTGAAAATAAAGACCTTCCTCCTTGGCCATGTTTCATCAGCTGTGCTGGGTACCTTCTGTCTGTCTGTTCACATCGATTTCCCACGGTCCCTTATGACTCCTTCCTTACTAGGCTGATCTGCACGGGCTCTGTCAACAGACCCTCAAGCCAGTGGAGATGCTGAAGGCAGGGAAGAGTGAGGTTTGACCATTTCTTTTGCTGGCCCGTCAGGTGCATCGGAAAAGCTGTGACACCTACTAAATGCCACCTTTCCTCTCCAGGTGGCTTGCTCTATTCAAAATCTCTTTCTTTCTCCCTTAGGATATCTTCCTGTCCCCATTCCTTTAGGCCTGGGGATTTTACCAGTAGCCCCAGGGCACTGCAGCATCTCTTGCAGTTTCTATACCTTCGCCATTATTCTCCTTAATGAATCTTCCTCAAATTATACTAATTTGGGTATGCCATTTATTTCTTCCTGGGGTCCTGACTGATACACCCGCCAAATTATCATTCTCAGAAAAAGCGAAACAGAGCCTGTAAAGGCAAGGGGATAACCCTGGGTAATAACAAGTGAAATACAACGGGACTTTTGAATTAGCAAGTGTAACTGATGTTGGTGACACTGGTTTTATAATAAGCGTAGGCAGTGGTTCATTTTTGTTTTTGTTGTTTTTTTTAAAGATTTTATTTATTTATTTAACAGAGAGAGAGAGAGAGAGACAGCGAGAGAGGGAACACAAGCAGGGGGAGTGGGAGAGGGAGAAGCAGGCTTCCCACCGAGCAGGGAGCCCGATGCGGGGCTCAATCCCAGGACCCTGGGAACACGACCCGAGCCGAAGGCAGACACCTAATGACTGAGCCATCCAGGTGCCCCGGCAGTGGTTTGTTTTGTTCTGGGGTCTGTGTGTGTCTCTTTGCCCATGTTTTCAGAGCCACAGAACATGAGCCGTGAGATACATTTCTCCTTGGTCTTCTGTTCCCACATGTATCAAAGACCACATTCTTTGCATTTGCCACAAGTACTATCTCTTTTCCCCTTAAGGTTTCTTCTACCTTTTCCTTCGTGCTAATAGTCTGCCTTACTGGAGTTTGCTTCTCCTCATTGTTCTCCAGTGGCAGATTGATAAAGTCAGATATTACCCAACTGTGGTATATTAGGAAAATAGGACCAGATGGTTTCCAGAACATGCAGTCATAAAACTAAGTGGCACCATAATCATACCAGCTTCTTAATACACACACACACACACACACACACAAATCTGGTATTCTGTGAGGTCTTTGTTTCATTTTATATTTGTGTATTTTCCACTTATGTAGTTCCCAGGTTCGGAGGGCTGAATTAATCAAATTCAGTGCACGTTATCATCATTGGTCTGTGCAAGGCCTTTCTCTTGTTTTATGTACTTACTTATTCCATTTTAACCTTGTTTCCCCCTCTCTCATTTTCCTGCTCCCTGTAGGCAGTCGTTCCAGTGCAATGGATTTATTTTCATTTGATAGATGTAGAAGGTGAGGCTCAGAGAGATCACACAGCAAGTCGTTAGCAGAACTGGAATTCATACTTAACTCTCCTGGACTCCAAAAACCATATGGTGTACCCTCCCAGAGCTGCGTTGATCAGTTTTACTGTCATAAAGATGGAGGCAAATTTATGCACATTTACTCATTGCATTTCTAAACATTGAAGAAGAGGTACTTAAAAAAATTTATTGAGGCAAAATTGACATAACATTAGCGTCAGGTGTGCAACATAATGATTTGATATTTCTACATAATGCGAAATGACTACCACAATAAATTCAGTAAAGATCAGTAACCAGACATAGTCACAATTTTTTTTGTTACGGTGAGAACTTTCGAGATCCACTTTCTTAGCTACTTTGAAATATGTGATATAGTATTATTAACTATAGTGGCCGTGCTGTACATTGCATTACATCACCATGACTTACACATCTAGCAAGAGATACTTTTAATGCAAAGTAAAAAATGCAAGTCTTACTGTGCCATGTCATCCTGTGAGTTGGCAAAGATAAGCAAGAATTAGATGAGTTGAATCATGTTGGGGTGAAGTAGCATGAATTAATTTTTTATTTGGGCAAAAAAATGAACTGACAGGTGACTTCTAGAACTGAAACTACATAATTTCCATGACTGTGATTAAGACTACTCGTATTGCATAAACCTCTTATTAATGGTTGATTATAACACTTTCCAAAAATATGCCTATATAAAGTTTACATGACTAAGCATACTATTATTTTCCTAATATTTCTCCTCTCCCACCTCATCGTATCCTGCTTGTTTAAAAGGTCACAGTATGATGGAAGGGGTTAAAACACAGAATTGTTATAAGACTTTTTAAGACACATACAAAATGAGATTTCTGAATGTCATTTTTAGGAGATCCAAGTAGGCTGTGCTTGTTCTTATTGGCCTATTTCTTTAAAACTCAGCTGAGAAGACTGTCCAGATGTCAGTGTTGGAAACCCAAGGTATTCCCAGAGTTGTGTGAGTGTTCATGGCTGATGTGGAAGACAACCACGGTGTCCACCTGGTGGAAGCTTTAGCCTTATGTTAATGAAACTTAAGCGTCAGGGCCTCTCACTTGCAAGGGCCCCTTCCAAGGTCCTATGCATTAATTGTATTTATAATTTCATGCATTTTTCAAGAGTGTCCTCCACTTGTATCCAAAATATATACTTTGTAGGATTACAGTACATATAGATCTGAAAACCTGGATCTTTCTGCAAGGACTGATATATGGGTATGGGTACAGACGTGTGTATAGACTCATATGTGTGTAGACTCATTCTGTCATGTCAGGTTTTGATAAAAGTTTAGTTTCAAAGAGAAGATAGTACAAATACATTACCAAGATTAAAAATGCATATAAAAAACTACTTTCATTCTTTCTTTAATGAAAATTTCAGTTTGTTTTTAAAAGAAAAAAAAAAACTTCCCCTCTGTGGTCTGAGCATTGATGAGACACCAAACATGAGAATTTACATGTTAAAATAAGTGACCTACACTAAGGCTGTGATTAAACATTTAATTTCTGTGGACAGCAAGTACCACTATTATGGTCTTTCCAATTCTACTTGGCATCCATAATGTAACAATGACATTCCATTAAATGGGGGGTTTCCTTCTTCCTTTAAACCACACGTATGCAATTATACATGTATTGTAGCATTCTTGAGTTTAGAATTTTTATTAAATTTTATTAAATATTTTATATTTAGTATAAAAAAGTCTATTTAGTAATAATATTCAATAACTTGTAACAGTGTTTTCCTAACTCATTTTATAAATTTGAAAGAAAAAAATTAAATTTGAAAAAAATCACCCGATTTTTAAGTTTTATATATAATATGTATTATATACCTATGACAACATATATGACATGTTTTCTATGACATGAGACTGTGAAACCAGAGTCTCAAAATCTAATCAGTCAAGGACTTAAGGAATTACAGAGGTGTCACAAAGGAAGGCAGAATGAAGTCTTGTAGATAGTGCTGCCAGTAACACTTAGGCCTGAGAATTGCTATGGATGAAATTGTAAAAAATAATAATTGTAACACTCAATTATGCCAGTAAAAAATTTATATAAGTTTACTTTTTACATGTTTTGCCCCCTTAACATCTAAGTGCTTGAAATAAATGGGTATCTTTCCTCAGCAGCTCTCTTTATCAGAGGAGCTAACATAGACCTTCAGCTTAGCACCTAAGACTAGACTTGATGATTTTCTGAAGTGAATAATACTGAAGGAAAAGAATTCATGGGACTCTGGGGACAAACAGTTCCCTCAAACCATGTGTATTTAACATCTGCGGTTTCCTCCCTCAATTTTATGTGCTGTCATTTCACTCACAGTGATTTCCCTCAGGTCTTTTTTTTTTTTTTTTTTACTTTTAATTAAATTTTATTTAATTTTAAATATTTTTTAATTTTTTAAAGTTAAGTGTTTTAATTTTAATTATGCTTTCCATACTTAACAAATTAGATTCTCATGGTACAATCTGAAACTTAGTTAATGGTGGTATTTCTGGGTTTTAGATGCAGTACTCTTACTTTAAGCAAAGCAGGGTTTTTTTTGTTTTTGTTTTTTTTTTAATGTCCCTCAGGTCTTGAGTAAGCCATTTACTTCCACACTTGCATCTTTCTTCCAGGAAGGCAGGTAGGAGACACGTTCAGTGCTTAGGCCTAGACTCATGCCTTGGAATGCCCTGGGCAATACAGTAGCCCCTGAGTACTTACTTGTAGGTATTAGGAGGCCTGTTTGTTGGGAGCATTTTAGGGTACTGAGGCCATGTGGTTTTGGTAAGAAAACAATCTGGCTAATAAAGACTGATTTTTCTTATTAATCCAAAGATTATTTCCATATCTTTGCAGTTTGTTCATTGTTTATACCATTTCAGATCTTTCTGAACTCATTATGCCCATGCTTGAGTCTAACCATCAGATCCATCTCCCATCTAATTGCCTTCCAGACACTGTAGCCCAGATTTGGGTATTGAATATAGACAGATCCAAGGACTTGCTGTTACTGTTTTATATTTAGGTTTAAGTTTGTTTTAGATGTTAAACTAAGATCGTTCATTTGCTCATTATTAACTCATTCATTCATTCGTTGTCTAAATATTTGTGTAGTGTCTGTTGTGTTCCAGGCATTGCTGTGAATGCTGGAGATAGATTTAGTAGTTTATACTGACCACTGGAATCAATTCATAGACAGCCAATAAACACATCCTACATGAATGAGTGTTGGAATTTGTAAGGAAGTAAGTGAGAAAGGGCATACACATAGAAATGAAATACACTGTAGTAAGGGAATAAAAATGTAGTTATGTATCTAGAGCAAGTAGAAATTCCACATCCTATGTTATTACAAATTCTCTAAGAAGGAACTTAAACCTCTTCATGGTACGAATGTAAGATATTTATGAGAAAACTGAGGGAAAACATAATGCTTTATTTTATGAGCTCTGGAAACCATCTCATTTTACTAGAAGGAAATAGTGCTTTCATTTCATGAAAATATTTGAAAAATTGGAAACCTTGCCTCCACAAACCGTGTATTTGGGGTAGAGAGGATTAAGCGCTGCCCTTCACTGTCATCTAATAAATGTGTCCCTGTGATGTTATGAATCTTCACATTTCTCTGAAGGTGTGTACTTTGTTTATAGGAATTCTTTGTTGAATTCTTTTCTAAAAAAGAAATTCTTCTGTCATGTGAATTTCCCAAATCTTACCTGTATTTCCCAAATGATAGCAGTTATCTCTAACACTATTAGTAGCCACAGTACTCAAGGCAGTCATGCGGAGGACTAAGTGTCCCACCAGGTTCGCATTTCCTCATAACCATGGCCCCAATAAGTATCTGTATATGACGTCTCTGGAGTCAGACTGCCTTTGTCTGAATCCTATGTCCAGCAGTTCTGAAATGTGATCTTGAGGAAGGTTTTCAGTTTTCCTCTTTGTGCCTCAATTTCCAAATCTGTATAACACAAAAAATGATGGCACCTAACTGTTAGTGGACCATTTAATAGATGTTCTATTATATAGGTCTCATGCAAACCAACAATAGGGGATCTGAAAATAAGACAGCTGATTGAAAAGTTTGAAGAACTTGAGAAAAAAACAAGTAGGTTCTGTTGTCTTGTCCAGTAGTACACATTAAAGGAGGAATTGTAATGTGTTGAGCATTAATAAATCTATAGGTGAATGACTTTGAAAATTGCACTTGAAAATTTAGCTTTTGGTTTAGCGTAATGCTAGCTACTATTACCAAAAACCCTTATCCAAGGTAAGTTAATTTTTTTTTTTCCCAACCAAGAAATCCATGGTAGATGTTACTTATCAGGAACAGCTGTCTTCTCTGTTGTCTCTCACATAGGGACTCATATTGATGGAAACTCTGATGAGGTATCCAAGACATGGTGGTTGTCTAATCCCAGGGAACTGGAAGAGGTAGAGACTTCTGAGACATTTTCCTTGGTGCAGCCTGGAAATTGCACTTCCATCCCATCCCGTGGGCACATAATAATGCAAGGAAGACTGAAAAGTTTTGTCTGATTTTGTGCCCTGAAAAAGAGAATATATATGTTTGTGAATAGAAAGAAATTTTTGCCACAGTTTACCCTCCTGCTCCTGAAATATTAATTGGTAGCCTTTGCTCTATATTTAAAGCAGACCCATCCATTTCCAAGTAAAACAACCTACAACCCCTTTCCATATCTGTACCCTTTCAAAGTCTAGGATATCTGGAAGATGTTCAGTCCTCTCAATCAGGACCAGTTCTATGTTACTATATTTTAATTCCTATGGACTAGAGGATAGCATACTCTAGTAAAGCAAGTACACGGTAATCCTAAGAAACATCTATTTTGAGAGTGTGTGAATGGGAAACTCATGGCCAGCTCTAGCATAGGAAAATGATGGAATCCTTCTGGTAAGGCAATTTGGGACATGTCTACAGTGGCAGGAGAGGAAGTTTCATGATTAGATCTTGGTTCTGTGTTCTGGAAGAAATTTCTTGTCCACTGATCTCTGTGGACTTAGCTGCCACCCTCTTGAAAGATCTTCCTTCTATATTTAATGTCTGCAGACACTTTTAAAATGGGTCCTGGAGAAAATCGTTCTCTTAGGGAGCTGTGCAGCTTTCAAAGTCCAATTCTTATGCAAACCGGGGCCCAAGCTTTGTCTTACATTCATCTTTTTTTGGGGGGGGGGGGGCTAAATCCTACTTGTTAGCTATGCCTCAAAAAACTTTCTAGGGTTCTAATTTAGTGGTTTACAGTGTATTCCAAGTGCTAGTAACCACAGACATTGTCTTTTGATTTTTGTTTTGTTTTGTTTTCTGGATTTACTTTTCAAGCTTGTTGTATTTCTTTGCTTCTTTACTTCAGTGCTTATTTCTTTCAATGTGATAGTAGCTGCCATTTGAGAAAGAGGTTTTGGTAGGAAGGCAACATCCTTAATCTTAATTTTTGCTGTGGGGCTGACTTCCTTGTCTAATGGAGAACATGACTTTGAGTCTAAAGCCTTTTTCAGTTTTAACTCTTTTACTAGGGGGTTGAAGAAATTTGCTTCTCCAATATTGCCAGACCCTAATACCTGCCTGCAAACCAGCTAGTACTTTCCTGAGCTCATTTCTTTCTCAGGGTACTTTGACCAATGCATCAAGCACCAGCCAGTGCAAACCAATTCCCTGGCATTTTCCTTACCATTTCCTGAGCTAGAGATTTGGTTGATGCCTGGGTCTGTCTTCAGAATTTTCATAAGCAGCAGTTTCAACACTTATTTAGCCACAAAATAAAAGTTCTTCACCATTTTGGCATCCTGTAGGTGTTTCTTACCCACTTATTGCTGCCATTTTCAAAGTAGTGGACTTCAGGAACACAACACTCCCCTCATTCCAGTCTGTCATAAGTTAAGAAAGAGAATGGAAGTATCCTCGAGAGAGTTTCAGACCAAGTTTGGAAGCAGCACATTTCACTCTGGTTCACATTTCTTTGTGAAATACTCATGCGCATGTCCAGAATTAACTGCGTGGAGTCTGGGAAATGTAATCTAGCGATGGTCCCAGAAAGAAAACGGAAATAGATATTGGTGAGGGCATAGTGGACTCTGTTACAGATTCTCATGGATTTAGTATGTACATTTATTTATTTCCTGTCATGTTATTATGCCAAATCTGTAAATTTTACTGGAAATTTTTCAGGTAGTTGCCTGTTTTGAGTTGTAAGCTCTTTTTGCCATTTATGTATATAAATTTTATATGAAAAACCAAATGGATATTTTGTTTTAAATGCATCATGAGATAAAAGTCTGAAGAGAATATGTAGAATGAGATTTTATTCCACTGCATTATAGGAAAAAATTAAAATGTACCACTTTCTAGTGATTGTCATATAGTCTTTTAAAAGTATACTTGGATCATAGTATGATACTTGAACATGGACATTTATATCAATCTGAATTTTGTGTGTGCTTTTAGAACCAAAATGTTCTAAGAAATACTCAGTTTATGTTAATTGACTTGAAAGTTACTAAATAGAAGGGGAAACTTGTAAAAACATGACACCACAGTCAAGGTATACAGAAAAAAGAATGAGAGATGTAAGGATCATGGGTAGATTCTAATTCCAAGAAATCAGGGACCTTGTCTTTCTTTACCTCTGGACCTGCAGCATTGGCAGAGGACTGGCAAGTAGTAGGTGCTCAGCGTAGAACTGATGAAGTGATGAATAAAAGCATGATGCATGAGTCAGAATACTAGTTGCTGAAAAAGGGCCATGGGATCTCAAACTTTCCCAGCAAAATCACTAATTATTAGAGTCCTTAAAAATTTATTACCAATATATGGACATTTTTCCAAATAATAAGGTCATTGCTGCAATTATGTAGTAATGGCTAAGCATGAATTAATTTAAAGTACTCAGGATACATATCAATAAGATTTAGTCACATTGTTACTTGATGTTTATATTTGGATTTTGCTGATTACTGAACCAGTATAGGGAAGTATTTGAAAAAGTATTTGAAGATGTGGGTAATATAACCATGGTAATGATTTTTGTGTGTGCGTGGTAATGATTTTTAAAGCAAAATGAGGAATAGGACCAAAGATGAAATTACATTAACACAGTCTCTGTTGAAGATTATCATGAGGTGAAAGTCCCTATATAGGTATGATATTAGAAATATGAATTCTAGCAAGTAAAGTTATATTTCTCACTAGGAAAAGTCTATTAAGTTAAATATCTCTAAGGAAGAGTTTTATGGTTCTTCTGATCAATGAGTGCAAAAGGAGTGAATATATATCAGTGCTTTCAAAAATAGCTTGATAGCTGATATCATGGATTCTCATTTATTTTTTTCAAATTGTTCTGGCTATGAAAAGTATTATAGAAAGTCAAATTTAAAAATGGGGAAATTATATAAGTTTGTTGGGAGAGAACTAATAAAGTTAGTGATTTACAGGTGAGTTCAAAAATGGTTTGTTTCTGTGTTTTCCATCATTTTGAATGTAGGTACTACTGAAAATATTACTGAAGAACATAAAGGGATTGCAGTAGGCTGAATCTTAATATTTATGGAGTAAAATTATCAAATATTTCTATATCACTGACACCTGGCAGTTTTTAAATTAGCAAAGTATTTCTAACAAGAAAATATTTCTAGCAAGCATCATCAGCCACATGCCAGGCACTATGCTTAGTGGTAGTGCTAAATCAGTGAGCAAGGCTGACAAGGAGCTCATTCTTTGTCCTAAAATTATAATGGAATTTTCCTCTAGTTTATGTAATTGAACTGCTTTCCATGTGGAAAGACAGCAGTCTGAAACTCTGAACCCTCCTCACTGTGACTTACCTTTAGATACAACTTTGTGCCTCTGGACATGTGTTCCTAAGGTAGCTGATACATGTTCCCTCATTTCCAAATCGTGTAAGGAAAAGTAGAATTATATTCCTGACTTGATAAATGATCTTGGGGAAAGTGTGAGTCACTGGTACAGCAGCAATTAAAAACCTGAAGGAAAAAAGCAAGACCATGGAGGTAGTAGAAGATGAGATCTCATGTGAGAGACTTATTAGTAAGTCAAGATTTAATAGGCACATCATTTTTTACAAAGAGCAAAATGATTTCATTGCCAATGAAAGAATCACAAATAGTTTACAGAATTGCCTAAGTATAACGTGATAACCTTAAAAAGAGGAAAAGGAATCAATGACAGCTAAGTTGTATTGTACCATGATGTAGAAAAGTAGAGAGAATTTTCATTGGAAACCATCAGTGTCAGACCTGGGAAAAAAATTGAGACAACATGTCTCATAGACATAACTATGGAGATAAAGTAGATGATCAAATAACTCTTCTCTTCCTCCAATTTCATTGTTTTTTCCATTAGAGTGGAAGACATGTTATAGAAATCCAAGCCCCAACTGAGCACTGTTTGAAGAACGAGGCATACTGCTGTTGATAAATACTGTATCTTTGGTCAGAAAGAGTAGAAATCTTGACATCACCCCATGGGTTTCATTTTAAAATGAATATAAATGGCTTTAAGTACTTTTTGTTGTTCTGTTTTGTTGGCAGTGTGAGCCATAGGTCTTCCTATATTGCACTGTAAGTAAACAGTATGTCACTAGCATTAGACTCAAAGTGATGGATGGTGTACCTTCTCAACCCTCAATTGTCTCATTATCCAAGTTCTATTGGGTCATTAAACAAACATTAGATACTTGCTCTCCCTGGAATAAAATTGCTCACTTGGGACTCAGCTCCAGAATCACTCAGTAACTAAAACCCCTTGCAGAATTTTGTGCATATGTATGCATATATGTGTGAGTACATATATAACTATTAGTTATCTCTCTAGCATTAATTTCATACTATATATATATAGTAATCTCTGATTTTATAGCATGAGCTGTATGGCCAAGCATATAAAATACTGGTGTTGTTTTTTTTTTTTTTAACTTCCAAAGCCTTCTGATTTTGTATACAATGTTTGAATGCTAGCTCATGTCCATTAGTTTATTCAAGATTTGTGTTTCTGTTTATGATTCTCTGCTTACTGTTTAATTGTTAACTTGAGTAATAGTCTCTCTCTTATTCATAGAATGTTTTAGAGACAATTGAGTAGTTTTGAATTAGAAGGATCCTGCATTTCACAGGAGTCTGCAAGTTTCATCCAAAAAACAAATGATGAGCTCGGAGAGCAGAAGTGCACAAACAAGTCACAATTTGTGCATTTGCCCCCTTTTCTTTTTCTTCCGTGGCTGTGAGACTTGTTTTCATCTCCAGCCCTTCATGTATTTTGTGTCCTTGGATGAAGATTAATCGGAGAAGCGAGAACTGAACAGCTCATACTCTATTTAGATAATTTTTGGTCACTTTCACTTTATTTCAAAGAATAAAGGATGCCTTATATATTTTAACACATTCTGGTTCTTGCTGAGATAGAGAACCACGAAATTTAGGATAAGACATGCTGTAAAGTAGTATCCATTGGAAGCAGAAGAAATTCCAATAATTTATGTAAACTACAGTGTAATTTTATACTACTAAAAGCTTTAAATAGTCACCTTTATGTATCACAGAGCAGGGACTAGGCTTCTCAAACTCACACAAACATTTCCATCTTACCCCATCTTTTACCACGGGCATTACATACCGGGTGAGGAGACTCCTCTCAGCACTGACGATCAATAATCAATCTATCAACAGTATTTAGTGAACACTGTTTCTCTTAGGTACTGGGACAGGCATTTTGAGAACTAAAAAAAACAGACACAATGGCTACTTAAGCTTAAATCTAGTTAGAAAATGAAGCATAATACATATTAATGACAAATCAATATTGACAGCATATGGATGAATGATATTTTGGTACAACAGTATGCGTCACATACTTTCAGAGTGATTCTTTGTCAATTTTTGTGCTTTCTTTTCTCATTTGCATTGAACTGCTATGATTTGAAATATGATGGGAGAGTTAGGAGATATCACTCTTCTTTTCAAATAAACACAGTTGGGCAAAGATCTACATTTTTTTCAGTGTTAGTGAGGAGTAATTGACATACATTACTGTATAAGTTTAAGGTGCATAGCATTATACCTTGATATACTGACATGATGAAAATGATTACCACAGTCAGCTCAGCCAAAATCCATCTTCTCATATAGATACAATAAAAAGAAAGAAGACGAAAAGGGAAAACTTTTTCTCCTTGTGATGAGAACTCTTAGGATTTACTCTCTTAAGCAGCTTTTTTTTTCTTAACAACTTTTATATCCTCCAGGTGTGTTAGCCGTATCATCCTGGTGTACGTTACATCCCTAATCGTTACTTGTCTTGTAACTGGAGGTCTGTGTCTTCTGACCACCTTCTTCCAGTCCCCCTCCCCCCGCCCTCTGCTTGAGTAACCATAATTATGCTCCCGTTTCTGAGAGTTTGATTTTTTGTTTTTGTTTTTAGATTCCACATGTGAGATCAAACAGTATTTTTCTCTGTTTCATTTCACTAATCATAATGCCTTCATGATCCAGCCCTGTGACAAATAGTAGGATTTCCTCATTTTTCTTGGCTGAATAACATTCCCTTACACATGTGTGTGCATGTGCACATACACACTTAACTTCTTTATTCATATATGTATTTCTTTATTCATATATACATTTGCAAATGTATATATATATATATATATATATCACAACTTCTTTATTCATTTATCCTTTGATGGTTGTTTCCATGAACAATCTACGTTTGATATTCTTATTTACACCTATCTTCACCTGGAGGGTACCAAAGTTATCAAATTTACAGAACTGGGTCCTAAATAGGCCTCATGCTGAGGTAACTTAATTGCTCTGTGTGCACAAACTGAAAATTTAAAGTTTTAGAGATTGTTCAACCCTAAAAAACAGTTATTCTTCAGTTCGCAGTATTTTTATAAGATACCTCTAATGGGGCGCCTGGGTAGCTCAGTTGGTTGGGCGTCCGACTTGATTTTGCTCATGTTGTGATCTCAGGTTCATGCGATTGAGTCCCTCTGTTGGGCTCCATGTTGCAGAGGCTGCTTGAGATTCTCTCTCTCTCTTTCCATCTTCCCTCCCCCGACTTGCATGCAAGGAAGAAAGAAAGAAAAAGAAATTAAAAGAAAAAAAATCTCTCTATTCCGTAGTTTACTGCACTACCACATTTTTGGAATCAAAGTTATGCAAAAGCATGTCTTCTCTAGGGCTGCAGTTTGAAAGTCAAAATCTATCAGATTTCATTGGAAATGCATGTGTATTCAATGAACCAGTGTCTTCCTTCAGCCCCTGTGTATAGTCAATTCAGGCCCAAAAAAAGAGTTATTAGAAAGAAAAATTAAAAAATAAAGTTTTCAAGAATTATATCTTATGAGTTAACCCTTGTATTTAAAATAATGCTGATGAACTCCTTACACATCTCTTCTAATGATGCGAGAGTGACAAAGTTGTTAAAGATGATAGAGAGGTTTCTATTTTTATATGGAATTAATAGACACATCCTATAAAAAAGTGAATTAAGCAGATTATGGAAATAAAATAAAGATGAAGCTCTCATTGCTCTCTGAAGTACATTTTAATGAAGAGATTAATGTTGTTTGATTTGAACATTATGAAATTTAAATTATGAAATGGCCTTTGACATGGCACCATGCCTGATATTTTTGACATCAAGTTCTTTTTGACATTTTCATTTAAGGAGAAAAAATGCCTAGCAAAGGTACCTGGACTCCTAGTAGTTGGAATTAGAACCAAAGTTTGCCCTTGTCAGAGGGCATTGGGCAAGACATACCAGAACTGTGCACACCTCCTCTAGTTGATTCCAGTTGGGTCATTTTATTTCATTTCCGTCCATGGTGTTGTTTTTGGCAAGCAGTGATGTCCTCGGGTGATACACAATCTGTCTCTACTTTGGAAGACTGGAGAATGACCACGTCCCTAAGGGTCTCTTTTATGATTTCAGATCTACACACCCAACATATCCGAGCATTGGTGGGCTGCCCACATGGAACAATGAAATGTTTATAGAGTTGGGCACTTCTGCCCTGGAGCTGTCTTGGTAACCACAAAGTACCTGTGTAGTCCAACTTATAATTAACATAAAGACAAAGCCACATGAGGCTTTTCACAGAAAGATGCTTAGTTTTCTAGTTTGGCTATGCAAAACGTGGCTCTAAGAAAACTCAACAAAAATGTGTCATTTCTCCCTCTTCCATTGTGTGAAAAGAGCTAGCCTGCCTTCGTTTTTCTAATTCTGCTTTGCCACCTAGTAGAACCACCACTGGACCGGGTCACATACCTGGGCATCATCTCTGGCCCTCCCTTGCTCTACCTTTTTAAAAAATCCTGAAATTCTTGGGCTTTTGTTTTCTTTCTGGGCCAGATAGCTGGGCCAGATGATTGTAAGATTTGTCTAATGCAACAAATAAATGTATTTCACCCCCCATTTAAAATCTAACTCCTAAAAATTATATTGCTATTTGACCATAGTGACTTGGACAATAACTGCCTGTGTAACTTTGAAGAAATAAGTTCTTCCACAGTATGTGGTCTTTGGGGGGATAAGTCTTTTTGGGCTTGCTTGGCTTTGCTTTATTTTATTATCTTGGCCTTTGACTTAAGACCAAATGGAGAGTCATCTTAGAATAAATGCATCCTCTGTGTGAGGGCTTGATATTTTGCCTTGGCAGGTGACTGGTTCCTGAATGGAAAGGGTTTCTTAGATTGGCAATCTGTATGATTATAGGAGAACTTTGGAGAATTTGTTCTGTATTCTCTGGTCATATCACAGTGGCACTGAACATGCAGACCACCATCATAGGACTATTCAGATTTAGCTATCCTGATGATTACCAGTGTGAAGCGTTATCAGTGTGTGGACATTTACCTTAGCCCTGGATTTCTGGATTATGTGAGCAGTCTAAGAGATGAATGATCTTTAAAACTAGGGTATGATAAAAGCCTCACATTTGAGGGGATTTTCTATTTGTGTCCAATTTACCTGAGTTTTCCAGCTTGGAGGACCTCGATTCCAAGAACCTCTAGTTTTAGGTAAATTAATACTTGGAATGAACTCCCTCAGTACTGGAGAACCAGTATCCATGGCCTGACAGTAGAACCATAAAATAATCTACACTTTAGGAGGGAGACACATCAGTGGGTTTATGGTGTAATAAGACTTGCTCTTTTCCCAGTTAAGGGCATTCGCAGCTCATTGGTCACAGCTCGGTAGTGGAAGCTGACTTCCATTTTTCCTCCTTCCAGGACTGCATGAAAGAGCCCTAGACCATGTCCCTAAATTATGGGTCATAATGCACATACTGAAGCCACCGAATCACGGATTAGCATTGCTTTTGGAATATAAGCATAGTCATGGGGAAAGCAAAAGCCAATCTTTGATGTCTCAGCACTTGAAGACTTGCAACTGGAAACCTTTGATCTTTCAAGAACAAAAATCAGTGTCACTATTCTCTTTCAGTCTGTTTAATGGGTTTCTCATCTCACACAACATAAAGTGGACTTAGCTAACCAAGACCAATAAGGACTCAGCTTATCTCATCTTGCCTAAGTTTGTGACTTTGTTTTCCCTCGTTCTACTCCTCTGTCATTAAGCTTCAGGCACTCAGTCCTTTTTTGGGTTCCAGGAACACACTAAGTTCTTTCCTGCCTTATGGCTGGGTACTAATAGCTGTTTCTGCTTGGGACATTTCTCCTCAAGATTTTAGTATGGCAGGCCTCTGTGGGTCACTCAGATCTAAGTTTAAATATCCCTCAGTGAAGATCCTCCAGTTTAAAGTTGGTATCCAGGCATTATCACATCATTTGACTTATTTTCTGTATAGCAGAGAGTACTCTTATTTCCTTGGCTTTGTTTCCTTTTTAGTCACATAAGAATGAGAGCTTAAAGCGACTTCTGAATAAATAATGTTAAATGAAGAAATTTTTAAGAAAGATTTTATTTGTTTATTTGTCAGAGACAGAGAGAAAGAGAGAGAGAGAGCACAAGCAGGGGAAGCAGCAGGCAGAGGGAGAAGCAGACGCACCACTGAGCAAGGAGCCTGATACGGGACTCGATCCCAGGACCCTGGGATCATGACCTGAGCTGAAGGCAGATGCTTAACCGACTGAGCCACCCAGGTGTCCCAAATGAAGAAATTAATGAACAAAGTAGATGTACACTTCTAAGTTGCTTATTTTTAAATCAAAATCTTCTTAGTGAACGCCTGAGCTCTGAGACATCCTGTGATACCTTTGTGTGGTTTTAGGACAAGGAAGACACTCTCTGCAGTGGATGAATTAGAAATGCTTTGTAGTTACTGATGATGAGAAGGGGATTTTTATAAGCATGAACAGAACCTGGATGTGTTTGAAATAATCTTAGCAGGAAATTGTATTGATTGTGGTCAGAACTAGTCAGGTTTGTGATGTGTGTGTGAATAGAGCTGTTGGTATTTGCTGATAGATTAAATGTGGATGTGAAGGAATGAGAGGAATCAGAGATGAATTGCAAGTGTTTGGTTTAAGCAAATTCATGATGATCTTAACATCTGTGGGGCATCCTTAGGAATTAGTAGAGTGATCAAATTTCCTAAGTCTGATACATTTGAGGTTATAAATAAATATATAAATCTGGGACTCATCAGCTTATTCAAGGATTAGGATATCTCCTAGGCAGAGTAGAGATAGAAATATTTTACATCACTCCAGTAGTTGGAGGTATAGGATAGGAGGTGTGGCAGCAAAAGACGTGAAATCAAGTTTTTAATTTGAATTATTTTGGATTCAGTTGTATTCTAGCCTGAACATGAAGGACTTTTTCCTTAGTGTCTTTGGGCTATAAAAAAGAAAATAGGGGCACCTGGGTGGCTCAGTTGTTGAGCGTCTGCCTTCAGCTCAGGTCATGATCCCAGGGTTCTGGGTTCGAGCCCCGCATCAGGCTCCCTGCTCTGCAGGAAGCCTGCTTCTCCCTCTCCCACTCCCTCTGCTTGTGTTCCCTCTCTCGCTGTGTCTCTCTCTGTCAAATAAAATCTTTTAAAAAAGAGAGAAAATAAACGAAAGAAGACTTGCTAACCCTTTATCAACACAACTTCCCATTCCTTCTAAAATATACCAAAGAGTATATGGTTCATGTAGTGAGGTAGCTGTGGCTGCTTTCAACCACTCCTACAATATTTTAGCTTGTACCTAAGGCTATTTGAGCCCCCCCCATTGAAACTTTAATTTGTAATTTCTGATAAATAACCAGCTGCGTTTCCATAGACTGTAACAAGATAGCAGGCATTTTTTTTTCTCTTCTCTTGAAATAATGGCCAACATCCAAAGCTGCAGACAAATAAGTGCCCTACATACCAGGCATTTATGTCCATGAAGGGATTCCTGGAATGCACCAGTATACAACTGACTCTTACAGTCAATATAAGAAGAGTCCTGGTGGGAAAATTGGGTATTCTTGGTCCTTTAGGGAATACAGCATTATTGGAGAAAGGTATTTATTCCCTCATCTACCTGAATTCAAGGGAGTGGACTTCAAGAGAATTGCTTCCAAGGGATGGGGGTACCCAAGATAAGGAGACTGACCATTTTTTCCCAGATGGAATTTTTTTCTCAGGGAACTTCATGATTTGGAACTTTCCCTTGTGCCTCTCTGAGCAGAAGAGAACTGGAAAGAAATGAGGGCATTAATGACCCCACCTTTTCCATGGCAGAGACACAGGAATTCGCTGTGCAACACTTGGTCACTATAACACTTCTGCTCTACGGGGCATTGGTGAACTTTCACTTAGGGTTAACATGTGGGTTATTTGAAGAACACTTTGGATTCCTTCCTTCTGGTTAAGCCCAGTTCCTTTGTAAAGTGTTGGTTTGTACATCTTACAACTCCCTTTTGTATCCATAAAAGATAATCTATGCCACAGTTCTTTATTACTGGTTTAGTGCTCTCCTTTGGTAGCAACAGAGCTGATTACACTCAGGACATCATGAGATCAGAAATACATAGATGGGGAAGTGTGTGTCTTTCTCAATAAAAGAGGGGCACATCTTTGGACCTTGGACTTTGAGTCTACTTAGGCAGGAGGAGAAGAAAGGGAAAGTTGGGGAGAAAGTACTCATGACATACTTTTCTGCCTACTCATAACTAACAACTCAAAGTAAATAAACCCAGACCTCCATAAGGTCAACTTTTTTTTTTTTAACAGCGATTTCCCCACATAACTAACAGCAAATTGATATTTATTCACAGCAAATAGATGAAAGTATATTACTGAAAAATGTTCACTGACATAAAGTAAAACACTTAAAATAAAAGTGATTCTTGGAGAGAATCAAACGTCCAAAGTGAAAATTGAATTCTTTAGGAAAGTGTTTCACCCTAAGTTGCCAAATTTTCTTTTTCTTTCTTTCTTTCTCCCCTTCCTTCCTTCCTTCCTTCCTTCCTTCCTTCCTTCCTTCCTTCCTTCCTTCCTTCCTTCCTTCCTTCCTTCCTTCCTTTCTTTCCTTCCTTCCTTCCTTCCTTCCTTCCTTCCTTCCTTCCTTCCTTCAATCCTTCCTTCCTTCCTTCCTTTCTTTCTTTTTCTTTCTTCTTCTTTCTTTCTTTCTTTCTTTTTTCTTTCTTTCTTTCTTTTCTTTCTTTCTTTCTTTCTTTCTTTCTTTTTCTTTTTTCTTTCACCAAATTTTATTTTTCAAGGAGAAACATTCAAAAATGTTATCTCTTGCCATTTATCTAGTTAAAAAGTAAATATGACTATTAACTGATACACGCAGACACTTAACACATAACCTCACTTGTCTTAATTTGTTGAAAATCAGTGTACCTGTCTCCATGACTGTGTGATCATGCACCAGCTGCCTGGATGAGTTTGAAAAGCTCTAATTTCATAGAATGTTCTGGCTTTCCTTGTAATAGAAAAAACTGGCGATTTGAAATGCTCTTGAAGTCAAGCTGATGGACTTAATAGGAAGGTTTTCAGAGGAGGAGTCTGGCTAAAAGGTTAGGAGTATAATGGGACATCAGGGAACATATCTAGAGACTTCACTTGCACAGCAAGCCAGTTGTTCTTCCAGAAGATTTGTGGTTTTGGGTGAGATGGAGGTAATGGTATGATAAAATCTCCTAAAGTCCTGTCTTGGGGCTGTCATGACTTAAATCAAATTAATATACTACATCCATAACTTGAGGTCCCAGTGGAAACCATTGTGCATGCAAATCAAAATAAATATAACCACATTGTTTTATTTTTTCCCTATTTATTTATTTATTTTTTAATCTAGTGCTCTATGATTCATTGTTTCGTATAACACCCAGTGCTCCATTCAATACATGCCCTCTTTAATACCCACCACCAGGCTAACCCATCCCCTCACCCCCCTCCCGTCTAGAACCCTCGGTTTGTTTCTTAGAGTCCATAGTTTCTCATGGATCGTCTCCCTCTCTGATTCCCCCCCTTCATTTTTCCCTTCCTACTATCTTTTTTTTTTTTAAACATATAATGTATTATTTGTTTCAGAGGTACAGGTCTGTGATTCAACAGTCTTACACAATTCACAGCGCTCACCATAGCACATACCCTCCCCAATGTCTATCACTCAGCTACCCCATCCCTCCCTCCCACCCCCCACCACTCCAGCAACCCTCAGTTTGTTTCCTGAGATTAAGAATTCCTCATATCAGTGAGGTCATATGATGCATCTCTTTCTCTGATTGACTTATTTTGCTTAGCATAATACCCTCTAGTTCTATCCATGTTGTTGCAAATGGCAAGATTTCGGGGTGTTTTTTGATGGCTGCATAATATTCCATTGTGTGTGTATGTATGTATGTGTATACACACCACTTCTTCTTTATCCATTCATCTGTCGATGGACATCTTGGCTCTTTCCACAGTTTGGCTATTGTGGACATTGCTGCTATAAACATCGGGCTACACGTACCCCTTCGGACCCCTACATTTGTATCTTTGGGGTAAATACCCAGTAGTGCAATTGCTGGGTCATACGGTAGCTCTATTTTCAACTTTTTGAGGAACCTCTGTATTGTTTTCCAGAGTGGTTGCACCAGCTTGCATTCCCACCAACAGTGTAGGAGGGTTCCCCTTTCTCCACATCCCCGCCAACATCTGTCGTTTCCTGACTTGTTAATTTTAGCCATTCTGACGGGTGTGAGGTGGTATCTCATTGAGGTTTTGATTTGGATTTCCCTGATGCTGAGCGATGTTGAGCACTTTTTCTTGTGTCTGTTGGCCTTTTGGATGTCCTCTTTGGAAAAATGTCTGTTCATGTCTTCTGCCCATTTCTTGTTTAGATTATTTGTTCTTTTGGTGTTGAGTTTAAGAAGTTCTTTATAGATTTTGGATACTAGCCCTTTATCTGATATGTCATTTGGAAATATCTTCTCCCATTCTGTCGATTATCTTTTGGTTTTGTTGACTGTTTCCTTTGCTGTGCAAAAGCTTTTTATCTTGATGAAGTCCCAATAGTTCATTTTTGTCCTTGCTTCCCTTGCCTTTGGTGACGTTTCTAGGAAGAAGTTGCTGCAGCTGAGGTCGAAGAGGTTGCTGCCTCTAGGATTTTGATGGACTCCTGTCTCACATTTAGGTCTTTCAACCATTTTGAGTCTATTTTTGTGTGTGGTGTAAGGAAATGGTCCAGGAACACGGCAGGGATGTCCACTATCACCACTGCTATTCAGCATAGTACTAAAAGTCCTAGCCACAGCAATCAGAAAACAAAAAGAAATCAAAGGCATCCGAATCAGCAAAGAAGTCAAACTCTCACTCTTTGCAGATGATATGATACTTTATGTGGAAAACCCAGAAGACTGCACCCCAAAAAACTGCTAGAACTCATACAGGAATTCAGTAAAGTGGCAGGTTATAAAATCATTGCACAGTAATCAGTTGCATTTATATACACCAATGAGACAGAAGAAAGAAATTAAGGAGTCGATCCCCTTTACAATTGCACCCAAAACCATAAGATACCTAGGAATAAATCTAACCAAAGAGGCAAAGGATCTGTACTCAGAAAACTATAAAATACTCATGAAAAAAATTAAGGAAGACACAAAGAAATGGAAAAACGTTCCATGTTCATGGATTAGAAGAACAAACATTGTGAAGATATCACTGCTACCTAGAGCAATCTACACATTTAATGCAATCCCCATCAAAATACCATCAACTTTTTTCAAAGAAATAGAACAAATAATCCTAAAATTTGTGTGGAACCAGAAAAGACCCCGAATAGCCAGAGGGATGTTGAAAAAGAAAAGCAAAGCTGGTGGCATCACAATTCCGGACTTCAAGTTCTATTACAATGCTGTTACCATCAAGACAGTATGGTACTGGTAAAAAAACAGACACATAGATTAATGGAACAGAATAGAGAGCCCAGAAATGGACCCTCAGCTCTATGGTCAACTAATCTTTGACAAAGCAGGAAAGAATGTCCAGTGGAAAAAAGACAGTCTCTTCGACAAATGATGTTGGGAAAATTGGACAGCCACATGCAGAAGAATAAAACTGGACCATTTCCTTATACCACAACCATGTTGTTTTAATATAATTTTTCAGGGAGTCACACTCTGGGGTAGGCCCCAATCACTGAGGAAAAAGAACACTGAATTCCACAGTAAGTATTTGACCTTCGTAAAGAAAATTTTGTTTCAAAAATATATTATTTCTGGTTTGGAAATAATATCATTTTTCTTATTGTATGTTCTTTGAATTCTAAAAATATTGGTTTGGAGATGTCTGAGTAAAGGTTGAAACAATTTTTTATAGGCACAAAATGAGTCTCTTTTTTATGCTTCCTTAATTCAAAAGCAACAGAAAGATTTTTTTTTTGGATTAAAAGAAAAATGTCTTTTATGTTAAGATAAAAAGAAGTTTTAGTTCCTATAAACATTACACAGGTGACTTCAAAGCATATAAAAAGAACTATTTAGGTAGAATGGCTCTTTCACCTTTAATTTTAGCATTACCTCTGTTATTTCATAAAAAAATGAAAGCATCCTCTTCTGTAAAGGATAGACACACTTTGTTTAAACCCTTAAATTTTATTATCAATTGTTCAACTTGGCCTAAGTTCCAAATACTATTTTCTGAAATCACAAAGTGTCAGTGTGTAAAGATGGAAAATGGGAAGAAAGGGTAACTTGGTATCCTCATACAATGGTTATGGTTTTAGTTGAAGCTTATGTGTACCGATGAATTATAGAAGGAGAATGGAGGGGGAGATAGGAGTCATGCCAAACCTTTTTCTAATTAAACCTTGCCAGGTAGAGTTGTTCATCACAATTTTTTTTCAGCTTCTCGGAGCTAAGTTTTACATCATGAGATAGATTTTCTCATCGCAAGCTTAAAGAGACAGACTAAGGAAATTTTTCCTACTCCTCAATTTTAAATTTTCTTTTTGAGTCCAATTAAAATTCCTCCAGAATTCTAACCATGTTTCCCACTGTTTCACTAGTTCTAATCAAACTGAACTGTGAATATTTCTCTGTACTCTTCTCAAAAAATGGTTTTTGCCTCAATATACATCAGATTTCCTTCAATGTATACTTTTTAAAAAACTGGATGAGAGTTCAAAAATGATCTCATACAGTTGTCTAAACTATTGTCACCTTGGCTGTGTTTCAAAATAAAATTGGCATTACACCAGAGAGACAGATAGATTGATTGATTATATTTGAGTACACTTTGTATTTTGTCATGCACTGTGGTACCTTTATCTTGCAAATGTCAAAAAAACTTATTTCCAGGGATTTCTATTTTAGCAGATTAATTGAATCTTGACTCTATCTTCCCCCACGTTTTGCACTGGATGCTTTCTTTTTCTTCTCTAAACATATCAATAATGCCGTTTCTCTGGCTTGAGAGGGTACTTGTGCTGGGAACATAGGCCCTACCTTTTCCATGACATTTTCCCACAGTTTAGGAAGACATTTATTTACAATTCAAAAAGTTAGTAAACTCTCATTCTACTATGCACTTACTTTGAAATTATTAGTATCTCTAGTATTTTCACATTGGAGCATCTAAAAATTATCTGACCTAATTCTTCTCCTAAATAAGGGATATGTATATTAACTCTATTTTGAGGCTTTAGGAATCCATTTTCTCTTGGAATTCTAGAGATGGCTAGTTTTCTGATGGTGACTCATTAAGCTAATACAGACTTCTCTTTCTTCCTAGGAATTAAGGACTACTCCTGGTCTTACCTAGAGTAGTAGACAATCCAGTATTTGAGGGACACGTGCCAGGCGCTCCAGTGTCCACAAAAGCATTTAAGGAATTTGTCTTTGCTTTCAGTGAGCTTCTGTCACAATGGCAAAATGAAACAGCATGTCAGAAAGATAGGATGACAGCCTTCAGATGTGTGGTATGCTGGTAAATGTTTAACAACTAGCGCTTGGTGGTAGTTTTGCTGATTACTCTTGGTATCCACAGTCCTCCTGTGGTTGATTTAAAGCTGCTAATGATTTAATAACTGCTGCCAAAATTCCTGAGAATTGAACAGTTAGCCCCCTTGAACAGGCCAGAACCAGCTGTAACAACACACCACTGATTGATTGTCTTGAGAAGTCAAGTCTACTCTGTGTAGCTACTATGTTACCTGTGAACTTGTTAGTAATGATCTTAGAAAACTTGGTTATCAAATGCTATAGCTCCTCCTCATCAATAGTGAATAAGGCTAGACCATAGGACACTGACCTCTGATTACCAGCTCTCCTCCTGACTTAGATGCTGTTTGTTTGGCAAGACTTGAGTCTTCTGTACATAAAGATGGGTGTCTTCTCTCAGTTCTAGAAGAGTCACAGCCATTATCTGTTCACTTTTCCTTTTCTCATTTTCGTGCTGCTTTTCTGGATCTCCAGTCAGATTCCCATGAGTCCTTTACACTCTACTTCCCATGGTGTCTTTTTAGCTTTTATTATTTACCATAATCTTATCACCACCATGTATTTTATTTATTTTTTTATTGTTGTCTCTGTAATGTGAGCTGTATGAGGATAGTGATTTTTCTCTGAATTTTCACAGCATCTACAACAGTGTCTGGAACAAGTGGATGTTATATATATACATATGTATATGTATATATATAAAATATATAAAAATATAAAGGTTTTATTTATTTATTTGTCAGACAGAGAGAGAGAGAGCAAGCACCCAAGCAGGAAGAGGGAGAGGGAGAAGCAGACTCCCAGCTGAGCAGGAAGCCCAATGCAGGACTTGATTCCAGGACCCAGGGATCATGAGCTGAGCCGAAAGTAGATGCTTAACTGACTGAGCCATCCAGGCATCCCAATAAATACATATTTTTTAAAAGTAAAAAAAAATGAAATAATGAGTTTCATTAGGCTAGATTAACTAAGGTAAATCTAGATAGCCATTTACTCAAGATGACTTTTTTTTTTGTTTTGATAGTTTTACTTCCTCAAAACTGCAAGTAATCTCTGAGAGAGCACCTGTTTCCTCAAGTTCATCCTTTCCCCCAAAAGCTACCAGACTTATTTGACATGGTTTACTTTTCTATTATGTCTAGATGCTTTTCAACCATTTCTCATATTGCTCCTTCTAAGCCTAGAAAACTATCACTTTTAGTGCTAGTTTTTCTTGGTGTTTAGACCCCAACCTTTCTTTTTGCTTTTGTTTTCAAATTCATTATTATTCTGTGATTTTTTTTTCCCCACACATTACTGAAGTACTTCATTGGTTCATAACATGAGTTTGTAATTTATTTATTAACCTTGACTGTAGACACTTTAGACCTGCTGAGCTACACATGTTCAGATGTCCAAAGTATGGTTTTCCTTATGTTCTTTTTATTGTAGGTTTTCCCCCCAAGGCCCTCATTTCTGCCTAATATTGTAAAATGAATTTGTGCCTTTTGTGTTACTTCTTATTTTCCAGTATCTTTAAATAGCTTGAGTTGTGAATTTGGATTACATTAGCTTCCCTCTCTTACTGACCATTGGCCAGCTGGATGAAGGAAGTAGAAAGTCAGATAGCAGCTTCTTGAGAAGCTAAAAGAAAGTGAAAAAGAGGCATAACTTACAGCTATCTGTGTAACAAATGATTTAGTTGTTAGGAGCATTGGCTCTGGAGCCAAACTGCCTTGGTTTAAATCCTGCCTCTGCCACCTACTAGCTTTGTGACCTTGGAGAAGTCGTTTAACCTTTCTTTGCCTCAGTTTCCTCTTACAAATGGATAATAAAGACAATGATGGTAATCATTCTTGAGTTTGGTGTGAAGAACACTGAGAAGTGATCAATAACTGTTAATCATTATTGTTGGCATAATTGTTATTCTATTATGTCTGTATATTGCCTCTGTATATGTCTATATCTTTTAAAGGCTCTTCCCTAGTCCTTCTAGAAGCCTCTGGATACCATGCCAAAACTGTGCTGGAGGCTTTACCTTTCACCAGGCTCCCTACCTTCTACCTTCCACTTCAGACTGCATCCCTAAGATCTGGTTTCCTTGGTTCACACCTGCCTATTTCCTACCTGGAAACTTTAAGGGACTTCTCCAAGATCACAAAGCTAGTAGGGATGAGGTCTGAAATGGAAGGTAGAAGGTAGGGAGCCTGGTCTTCCTATCTATTCATCCCACAGTATTGACGGTTCAGTTGGTCTTCTTGGCTCTGGTTTTCTCTCTCCATACTTTATTTTTAATTTCCCTCCTTGGCTCCATCATGAAGCAGCAGTGTGTTTCCAAATTGTGCAGTGCCTCAGCCCTGGACCACTCCTTAAAACTAAGCATTGTTTAGTATTTCACAGGAAAATTGAAAATGTTTTCTCATGTACATTTCTCTTTGGACAGATTTAGACTCCATTTAGATCATTAGTTAATGTGGCTAGAGGCTAAGGCAATTGACATGTGTCCATGTAGATAATTATCATTTCTTTCAGGACTACCTCGGGCAGTTGATTAATCTCTCTTTTGTGATTTGTGCAATGTTTATTTCTCTTCTCTGTCTTTCTGCTTTGGCTTTTGGAGAGAAACCCAAATTAACCACACATACACTGTGGGTGTGTAAACTAGTCGCTATATAAACTTGCATTCAAATTCGAGACTTTTTTTTTAAGATTTTTATTTATTCATTTGAGACACAGAGATACAGAGAGAAAGAGAGCATGAGCAGGGGGAGAGACAGAGGGAGAGGGAGAAGCAGGCTCCCCGCTGAGCCAGGAGTCCGACATGGTGCTCGATCCCAGGACCCTGGGATCATGATTTGAGCCAAAGGCAGACACTTAACCATCTGAGCCACCCAGGCACCCCTCAAATTCTAGACTTCTAACCAAGGTTTTTAGTCCTTTCATAAATTCCTCATAGCCTGTATTTTACCCTGTGATGGTAATTCTGCAAGGTTAGCTTGGTTGGACTGTGCTCCCTACTTGTTTGCTCAGATACTAGTGTAGATGTTTCTATATGGGTATTTTGTAGATGTGATTCACATTTTCAGTCAGTTGACATGAAGTAAAAGAGATTATTCTTGATAACATGAATAGCCCTCATCCAATCAATTGAAGTCTTTAAGAGCAAATACTGAGGTTTTCCAGGAAAAAAAAGAGGCATTCTGCCTGGAGACTGTAACACTGAGATCCTGTATAAGTTTCCATCCTGCTGGCCTGTTGTGAAAATTATGAACTCAGGACTGCAATTACAACTCTTTCCTGAGTCTCCTGCTCACTGGCCTGCCTTACAGATTTGGGATTTGCCAGCCCCCTTCATCCCTTGAACCAATTCCTTAATATAAATAAATCTCCCTTTCTCTCTCCCCTCCCCCTTACCCCATTCCTCTCTCTCCCCAACTTTTTGTTTTAATATATTCTCTTTCTCTGAAGAACCCTTATTGATACAGACTTTGGCACCCGGAAGTGGGGTGCTGCTGTTACAAATTCTTAAAACTGTGGGTAGAGGAAAAGATGGCAGAGGAGTAGGGGACCCTATTAGGGTTGAGCTGGAATTGAGCTGGATATCTACCAGACCACTCTGAACACCCACGAAATCAGCCTGAGATGTAAGAAGATAGATCTGGATCTCTACAAACAGAAGATCGCAGGCAGTTGGTTTCGAGGTACGAAGTGGACAACCATGATTCCATGGGCAGATATCAGAAGATAAATGGCAGCAGGAGGGGGCCTAGCCATGGGGACCCTATACCGCCGGTGAGCGATAGCCTCCCACGCTGGGGATGGGGCACAGACTCACAGACTGGTAGTGGTGGGGAAAGGACTTTAGGGCAGCCCCCTGGGCGGAAACTGAGTGGCAGTCCTGTGCATGTGAACTGGGGGTGGCTGGTGGTTTTAGAAGCACAAAGGGCAGAGACGTGCCCCGACCTGGAGGCAAGAACTAGGAGTGCTGCTGAGGACCACACAACCCAGGACGCTGCAGTTTATAGCAGCACAGACAGAAACGGAGATAGTGTGGCCTGGAGAGCTCACTGAAGAACAGTCTGAGATCTCTCTGCTCTGAGGCAGAGGGTTGGAAATGGTCTCTTCTGCTCTGACTCTCGGAAGAGATGCAGAAAGCCACCCAGGAAAGCCTCCAGAGAACAAAAGCCCCCCAAAACCTGTTCCCACTGAGCCCATCCCCCGCCAGACAGGGCAGGGCAACTCTGCCCAAACAGGGTTGCCTGAGTAACAGTGCGGCAGGCCCCTCCCTCAGAAGACAGGCTGGGAAAACAAGAGGCCAGCAACCCTAAGGTCCCTAGAAAACAGGTGCATCTTGCTTGGGTTGTGGTCAATAATTTGGACTCTGTACATTCCCTCAACCACCCCTCAACAGAATGACTAGGAGGAGGAACCCCCAAAATAGGAAAGACTGAGAGATTATGATTTATGCCACAGATTTACAAATGGATACAGATATAACCAAGATGTCGGAGATGGAGTTCAGGCTAGCAGTTGTGAAGTCAATAGCTAGAATGGAGAAATCGCTTAATGGCAACAGAGTCTCTAAGGGCAGAAATGAAAGCTAAACTGGCAGAACTTAAAAATGCTATCAATGAGATCCAATCTAATCTAGATAATCTAATAGCTAGGGTAAGCGAGGTAGAAAAACAAATTAGTGATCTAGAAGACTAATTAATAGACAAGAAGGAAAAAGAGGAGGCCAGGGAAAAACAACTCAAAATCCATGAAAATAGAATCAGAGAAATAAATGACACCCTGAAATGTTCCAATGTCAGAATTATTGGGATCCCTGAGGGGATGGAGAGAGAGAGAGGACTAGAAGATATATTTGAGCAAATCATAGCTGAGAACTTCCCTAATCTGGAGAATGAAACAAACATTCGTGTCCTAGAGGCAGAGAGGACCCCTCTCAAGATCGAGGAAAACAGGCCAACACCACGGCATGTAATAGTAAAACTCACAAATCATGGAACCAAGGAAACCATCTTAAGGGCAGTTAACGGGAAGAGATTCCTTACGTATAGAGGGAGGAATATCAGAATAATGTCAGACCTGTCCGCAGAGACCTGACAAGCCAGAAAGGGCTAGCAAGACATACTCAGGGTTCTAAATGAGAAGAACATGCAGCCAAGAATACTTTATCCGGCAAGGCTGTCATTTAGAATGGATGGAGAGATGCAGAGCTTCCAAGACTGGCAGAAACTGAAAGAATATGACCACTAAGCCGGCCCTGCAAGAAATAGTAAGGGGGGTTCTATAAAAGGAGAAAGACCCCAAGAGTGATATAGAACAGAAATTTACAGAGACAATCTATAAAAACACGGTCTTCACAGGCAACATGATGACAATAAATTCATATCTTTCAATAATCACTCTCAACGTGAATGGCCTAAATGTTCCCATAAAATGGCACAGGGTTACAGATTGGATAAAAAGACAGAACCCATCCATATGCTGTCTACAAGAGACTCATTTTGAACCTAAAGATACATCCAGACTGAAAGTGAAGGGATGGAGGTCCATCTTCCATGCCAACGGACATCAAAAGAAAGCTGGGGTAGCAATTCTTATAAGAGACAAATTAGATTTTAAGCTAAAGACTGTAGTTATGAACGCAGAAGGGCACTATATCATTCTTAAAGGGTCTATCCAACAAGAAGATCTAACAGTTGTAAATATCTACACCCCCAACATGGGAGCAACCATCTACATAAGCCAACTGTTAACCAAAATAAAGAGTCATATTAATAACAATACAGTAATTGTAGGAGACCTCAATACTCCACTCTCAGCAATAAACAGATCATCTAAGCAGAAAATCAACAAAGAAACGAGAGCTTTGAATGATACACTGGACCAGAGGAACCTCATAGATATATACAGAACATTCTACCCTAAAACAATAGAATACTCATTCTTCTTGAGCACACATGGAACTTTCTCCAGGATAGACCACATACTGGGTCACAAATCAGTCTCAGCTGATACCAAAAGACTGAGATTATTCCCTGCATATTCTCAGACCATAATGCTTTAAAACTTGAACTCAATCACAAGAAAAAATTTGGAAGAAATTCAAACACTTGGAAGCTAAAGACCACTCTGCTCAAGAATGTTTGGTTCAACCAGGAAATCAAAGAAGAACTTAAACAATTCATGGAAACCAATGAGAACAAAAACACATCGGTCCAAAACCTAATGGGGTACTGCAAAGGCAGTCCTAAGAGGGAAATACATAGCCATCTAAGCCTCACTCAAAAAAAAAATAGAAAAATCCCAAATTCACATACTAACTCTACACCTTAAAGAACTAGAGAAAAAGCAACAAATGATGCCTAAGCCACATATTAGAAGAGAAGTAATTAAGATTAGAGCAGAGATTAATGAATTAGAAACCAGAAACACAGTAGATCAGATCAACAAATTAATAAGATTGATAACCCACTGGCCAAACTTATCCAGAAGAAAAGAGAAAGGACCCAAATTAATAAAATTATGAATGAAAGGAGAGAGATCACGACTAACACCAAGGAAATAGAAACAATTATTAGAAATTATTATCAACAACCATATGCCAATAAATTAGAGCATCCTGGAAGAAATGGATGCCTTCTTGGAAACCTATAAACTGCCAAGACTGAAACAGGAAGGAACCGACAACCTGAATAGGCCAATAGCCAGTAATGAGATTGAAGCAGTGATCACAAACCTCCCCAAAAAACAAGAGTCCAAGGCCTGATTGATTCCCTGTGGAATTCTAACAAACATTCAAAGAAGAAATAATACCCATTCTCCTGAAGCTGTTTCAAAAAATAGAAACAGAAGGAAAGCTTCCAGACTCATTCTATGAGACCAGCATTAACTTGATCCCCAAGCCAGGCAAAGACCCCATCAAAAAGGAGAATTTCAGACATATCCTTGATGAATATGGATTCCAAAAGTCTCAACAAAATCTTAGCTTATAGGATTCAACAATACATTAAAAGGGTCATCCCCCATGACTAAGTGGGATTTATCCCTGAAATGCAAGGACGGTTCAACATTCACAAATCAATCAATGTGATAGAACACATTAATAAGAGGAGAGAGAAGAACCATATGGTCCTCTCAATTGATGCAGAAAAAGCATTTGACAGAATACAGCATCCTTTCCTGATTAAAACTCTTCAGAGTATACGGATAGAGGGAACATTCCTCAAGTTCATAAAATCCATCTATGAAAAACCCACAGCAAATATCATCCTCAATGGGGAAAAGCTGAAAGCCCTTCCCTTAAGATCAAGAACACAACAAGGATGCCCACTCTCGCCACTATTGTTAAACGTACTACTAGAAGTCCTAGCAACAGCAATCAGACAACAAAAAAGGTATTCAGATTGGCAAAGAAGAAGTCAAACTCTCTCTCTTCGTGGATGACATGATATTTTATGTAGAAAATCCAAAGGACTCCACCCCCAAATTACTAGAACTCATACAGCAGTTCAGTAATGTGGCAGGATACAAAATCAATGCACAGAAATCAGTTGCTTTCTTATACACTAACAATGTAACTGTAGAAGGAGAAATTAGAGAAACAATTCCATTTATAATAGTACCCAAAACCATAAGATACCTTGGAATAAACCTAACCAAAGAGGTAAAGGATCTATACTCTAGGAACTACATAACACTCATGAAAGAAATTGAAGACATGAAAAGATGGAAAAACATTCCAGGCTCATGGATTGGAAGAATAAGCATTGTTAAAATGTGTATGCTACCCAGAGCAATCTATACCTTCAATGCCATCCTGATCAAAATTCAAATGACATAGTGCTGGATGGAACAAACAGTCCTAAAATTTGCATGGAATCAGACAGGACCCCGAATCACCAAGGAAATGTTGAAAAAGAAAAATGAAGCTGGGGGCATCATGTTGCCTGATTTCAAGCTATATTACAAAGCAGTGATCACCAAGACAGCATGGTACTGGCACAAAAACAGACATACAGACCAATGAAATAGAATAGAGAGCCCAGATATGGACCCTCAACTCTATGCTCAAATAATCTTTGATGAAGCAGGAAAAAATATGCCATGGAAAAAAGTCTCTTCAATAAATGGTGAAAATTGGACAGCTATATACAGAAGAATGAAACTGGACCATTCTCTAACACCGTACACAAAGATAAACTGAAAATGGATGAAAGACCTCAATTTGAGACAGGAATCCACCAACATCCTAGAGAACATAGGCAGTAACCCCTTTGACATTGGCCACAGCAACTTCTTTCAAGATACGTCTCCAAAGGCTAGCGAAACAAACGCAAAAATGAACTTTTGGGACTTCATCAAGATAAAAAGCTTGTGCACAGCAAAGGAAACAGTCAACAAAACAAAGAGGCAACCCACAGAATGGGAGAAGATATTTGCAAATGACACTACCGATAAAGGGCTGATTTCCAAGATTTATAAAGAACTTCTCAAAACTCAACACCCAAAAAACAAATAATCAAGTCAGAAAATGGGCAGAAGACATGAACAGACACTTCTCCAAAGAAGACATACAAATGGCTAACAAACACATGAAAAAGTGTTCATCATCATTAGCCATGAGGGAAATTCAAATCAAAACCACATTGAGATACCACCTTACACCAGTTAGAATGGCAAAAATTGACAAGGCAAGAAACAACAAATGTTGGAGAGGTTATGGAGAAAGGGGAACCCTCTTACACTGTTGGTGGGAATGCAAGTTGGTACAGCCACTTTGGAAAACAGTGTGGATGTGCCTCAAAAAATTAAAACTAGAGCTACCCTATGACCCAGCAATTTCACTCCTGGGTATTTACCCCAAAGACACAGATGTAGTGAAAAGAAGGGCCATATGCACCCCAATGCAGCAACGTCTGCAATAGCCAAACTGTGGAAAGAGTCGAGATGCCCTTCAACAGATGAATGGATAAAGAAGATGTGGTCCATATATACAATGGAATATTACTCAGCCATCAGAAGGGATGAATACTCAACTTTTACATCCACATGGATGGGACTGGAGGAGATTATGCTAAGTGAAATAAGTCAAGCAGAGAAAGTTAATTATCCTAAGGTTTCACTTATTTGTGGAACGTAAGGAATAGCTTGGAGGACATTAGGAGAAGGAAGGGAAAAATGAAGGGGGGGAATCGGAGGGAGAGACGAACCATGAGAGACGATGGACTCTGAGAAACACACTGAGGGTTCTAGAGGGGAGGGGGTGGGGGATGGGTTAGCCTGGTGATGGGTATTAAGGAGGGCACGTACTGCACGGAGCACTGGGTGTTATATAAAATCAATGAATCGTGGATTACTACATCAAAAACTAATGATGTATTGTACGGTGACATAACCTAATAAAGTTAAATTAAATTTTTAAAAAAAGGAAAAAAAATCTTAAAACTGTGGAAGTGGCTTTGAAATTGGATAACGAGTAGAGGCTGGAAGGATTCTGAGGCATGTGATAGGAAAAGCATAGATTACTCTGTGTGTTGTAACTGGGAGAGTAAGTTGTCATGGTGGGATCTTAAACCACACTGGAGGACTTATGACATTAAAAGATTAATATTACTCCTAGATCCTGGAAGAGGTGAGGCATGTCACGCCACAAAGGGGGCCATATGGGAAGAATGCCAAGAATGGACTCCAGCAGGCGGGGAGCCAAGAGAGTGAGGACCATGGTGAAGGCTTGTACTGGGGATCTGGTTGGAGCACACAAGCAAAAATCATGAGGGAATTTCATGGGTGTATCTGAATGTCACTGGGTCACAGTCAGGGGAGTTCAGGAAGGGGCACATGTAGCAGGGACCAGCTTGATCACATGGATGCATCTCGTCACCTCGGCACAGTACTCATAGCCTGCTTGGAGGGATGCTAAGGCATTGGGGAAGAGGAAGTTTTAAAGATTTACAATAGACCCTGAAAGGACAGTGGGCAGGAATAAAGATGTTAAAGGCAATTCTGGTGGGGATTAGGAAAAAAGAAAAAAAAAGAGGAGAGACAAAGGGAATGCCATGACGATGGAGGTGGAGATGGGAATGATGCTTCTAAAAGTCAAGCATCACCAAACCCTGCCAGCCATCACCAGAAGCCAGAACAAGGACATGGGACAGTTCTTCCATCAGAGCCCACAAAAGGAAGTAACTCTACTGATTTTGGACTTTTGGCATCCAGAGCTATGAGACAATACGTTTCTGTCGTTTTAAGCCACCCGGGTTTCCGTAATTTGTTATGGCAGCTCAAGGATGCTAACACATACACCTTCCCACTTCCAGAAGATAAAAGAACTCTGTAATAACACAGCAATATTAAAAAACATACCAGCATATTTCAGCAAAAATGTTAATATCAGGCAGTGTGAATCTCCTGTTATGTACTTAAGCACAGAGTAATGTGATCTTATTCTTGTGATTTTGTATTCTAAAACCTAAAGAAGTTAATATAATTATATTTAATTTTAAGGTTAATTGTAATTTAAAAAGCCAATGTTCCTAGGCAGCACATTCATAATGAAATATAGCCATATAATAAAATTTGGAGGGGTGGGTGGATTTCACATATCTTTGCCTTAATGACGGGGCTAAGTATAAATACTTCTGGAACCTAAGTGGATATGTATCATAAAGTCTAGTTGTTAGAAAATCATAGAAATTTATTCCAGATGCATCTATAGGAGAATAATAGAAAAACAATTTTATAATAAAATGGCTACTGTAACTAATTCATAATTTTAAAAAGTCAAAATGGCATCAGTATTAGGGACATAATTCAAGATAACATTGATGATTGGAAGAAAACTGTCTTCCCCCCAAATGGTAGGAATTCCAACTAAATAAATGCATGTGTGGGTATGCCCAGTAGGATTTCTACATCTTATCTAAGTGCTAAAAGATAATAGGTCTTCTTAGAATACTGAGCTGGAAAAAGCCATCAAATCTATTTATTAATATTTGTTATGAATATTAATATTTCTTAACTTTTAAAATTAAAGGATTTCTGGTAGTAGCATTTAATCAGATGTAAAAATGAAAGTCATGAAATTGACTAACATTCACCCTTACTGAAGGATTTGCTGGTTTCATGCCTATAAAGAAATCCCTTGTAGCATAAAGGCTATCATCAGAAACCTTCTAAAAGGGATACTCCAATTTCCATTGTTTGCTTTGAGGATCATGCCTGAAGATGGTGTTATCTAGTTTCCTTCTCTCTCATCTCATACCTCTGTGAGAAGGTCAGATATTATTTAGAAGTACTTGGAAAATTACTGATGGAGGCTGTGGAACCTCTTTTCTGGAATGGTTTTGGATGTTATTGATGGCTCTAGTTCTTTTGGTCATATTGATAGTGGGGATTCTGCAGTGTAGTTGAAAGAGCCTGAGTGTATGAATCCTGTCTCTGCTACTTAATGGCTGTATGACTTTAGGTAGGCAGTGATTGCCTCACTTTAGTACAGTTCCTCTGGGCAACAAGGAATAAAGAGAGAAATTACTATCCAGGGTGCTTGGGTTCTTGGTGCTCGACTTTGAGATAGGCAAGTGAGAGTAGAGTGATTCTTAGTATAAGAGTGGGGGGTGGAGGGGAGGAGAGCACAGAGTGGAAAGGTTCTTATTGCTCAAGTGCAAGGTCAAACCATGGTAATGTATTGTTTCCTCTATGAGGTTAGACTCCGTGGTCTCTGAGAAATTTTTTGGCCTTTGTAAATATGCTAACCTCTTCCTGACGGTGCTAGGGAATCTGAACTGGGACAGTGGGTTTTTCGCTCACCTCTCCTCAATGGGAAAGGTTCTCAGCCCTTCTAAACCTGTGAATAGGGTCAGAAAATAAACGGTGTGCAACTTTTTGAAGTAAGAGACACTACTCATGTTTTCACTGGAAGGGTTGGAGTTTTCCTGGGAGCTGCTGTACTTTCTAGTGAGAAGCTGATAGGGGTGGGGATGGAATAAAACTCCATCTGAGGAGACCCTCCCATGGAGATGAAAGTGTGTCCATACCTTTTGCCCTATAGAGAAGAATAGCTATATTAACTGGATTTTATTTCTCTTGGTTAGCTTGCGTTTTATACGCATCTGAGATTACCTTGCCTTACTTTAAAAAATGGCTCAATATACCTGACAAGCAGTGTAGTTAATCCTAAATTGGTTAATTATATTGGTCCAGTGATGATTCACAAATCCCAGGGAGAATGTCTGTTCCATGTCGTCTGTTCTAAGCTCTCTCAGACAATGGGGAGCCTAATAGCATCAGTGAACCCTTTCTCAGGAAGCCCCAGAGAGGACTTCGGCTCAAGACCCAATGAGGCTCAACTTTCAAACTACCCCCACACCCTTTTAAGAGGAGAAAATAGAGAGGACCCCACAGCAATCCCCCCAGGTTACTTGATGGTTACAGGTGATATAATCAAAGCACCTGCTATAAACTCAGCACATTGTAGACACTCATGTTGATGATGGTGATTATGAGGATAATTATGGCTGTAAGATACTCTCCATTCCAATGACTCTGTTATTTGAACTGGTTGGCTCCAAGTGGAAAACCCTGAAGGAGAACATGTACCAATGTCCTTTGCTTAGAGAATAACCTGCATAGCTCCCCTGTGTCTAGGAAGTTAATGAAAATAAATTTAATATTAATTATGGTGAAGATGATAGGATTAATTCTAATAACCAGTGACTCCTATGCAGGAGAATGTCACTGTAACAGGAAGCAGGATAAAGGGGAATTCCCAGAAAGCCCACATCCCAAATAAAATAAAGGTCACAGTGATGATTCAACCATGGTTTTATTTGTTTGGCTGCAGTATAATTCACATGTACCCTGGAGAACTTAATAGCAGAGTTTTAGCAAAGTTTCTGTTTCTGAAAAAGGAAGTGATTAAAACAAAATAGTTTCCATGTTCTATTACACAGAGATGTACATAAAACATGTCATCCCGAGAAAAGTAGGAGCATTTTGAATATTTCACACATGGATTTTATTGCAACATGGGCTAAACTTATGAGTAATTTAAAAAATATTTTCTTAAAATATTCTTTCAAAGAGAATTCCTGTTTCTAAGCCTTATTCATAAAATACAAGCCTTTGTGGCTCTGTTCACTTTAAATCGTTTCTTTTCTTCTTTTCTTTTCCCTCTCCCTCTTTCCCCCTTTCTCTTCTCTTCTCTTCTCCACCTTTCCTTCCTTCCTTCCTTCCTTCCTTCCTTCCTTCCTTCCTTCCTTCCTTCCTTTCTTTCTTCTCTCTCTTCCATGTTCGTTCTATCTGTCAGTCATTTATCTAGATATATTCTATTTGTTTCAGAATTTTGACCAAATCTTTCTTTATAGCTGAGGATAATGGGTAATAATTCTTTCCATGTTTTAAAAGGAAACACTTGCAATGACACATTAAAGTCTTATTAATAAGTACCATAACCGTCTCTGAGAACATGGTCACATCATCTGTCTCCAGCGTACATAGGTAAAGCCCAGACAGTGGGTAAAGAGGAAGATCCTTCCACGGGAATTTGTGCAAGAAGAGCACTGTAATATTTTCTGTTCTTTTGTTTGGGTGCGGGGGGGGGGGAAAGAGCTGCTGCTTCTCATGCAAAAAACAAGAGTGGCTGAAGAACCCATTAGCCAGATGGCATTTCTTAGCTTTCCAGATGACTTCGCTTATTTTCCAGCTGGATGCTACCACAGCGCACACTCATATAGGCCTGTTCTTACCTGCTGCTCTAGGATGGTAGGAAGAAATTACTGGAAAATTAGACACATATCCCTTACAGTTTGTTGGTTAAAGAAAAGGCTGTATTTCATCTGAAGAAAACTGAAGGAAGGTGGTTGACTGGAGCCACCTCTGATTTTAAGGCAAGAAGAATATCCATCTTTGGAACAAACTTCATTCATGAACTGGGAAGGGATATGTACCTTCTTATGGTCCAAGTGAATGCTTAAAACATAGCCAGACTACAACCACCTTAAAGAGGAATTTCTCCTGGTGTGGTGGGACCCCAGGAGAAAGAGAGAGTGTGAGGTTTCCTGTTGGAAGTCAGAAGTTATGGGTGTGGTGAGCAATCAGATGGTGAGTCTATAGCCTACATCAGACGAAGATGCAATGAGGGCTTCTCAGTGGAGAATCTCAGATATTCTCACTTGTGTGTCCCACGGGGAAGCACATTTTGGTATTTGCCTTGCAGAGGGCTGACGATCACATTGTAAAAGCACAGGTCAGATTTTCCCTCTTTTGTCTAATTCTGTCTTTATCCCTTATCCAGGCGAAGCCATAAGTGGCATTTCTTAGGGGTACATTTGAAGCAAGAGAAGAGAGAGAACAGGACATATCCCTCTTCTCTAATGTAGATGCCCAGTCTTGTGTCTAGTCTGAGGATGAGAGGAGAACTTTGTATTGGGTGTGGGATGGTGGTACTGAAATAGATTGCACTGGATTCTTACCACCTGGAAGTGAATTCTCTTTACCTACAAGTAACCAGAAAGCTGTGGGATCTATTGAAATGATACCATGGAACAAGGTGAAGAGAGTGACCAGGAAAAATAGGCTGTTTTCTGGTTATAGCCTACTTATTTTGGCTGATTTTAATAGACCAATTACGTATTCGATATATCATTTTTAACAAATGCTGTCTCCCAGCCCTTTGTATATGAAAACCATCCTCTTTAGTCAAAGAAGTTTCAATCTTGGAGGGAGGAAGAGAGAGAGAATGAATCACTCTGAGGGAGACTGGACATGAATTGGCCCAACACTGTTTTCCGAATAAGGAACTAAAACTGAGACTAAATTAGACAACTTTGGCATAGGAGCAGACTTGTAAGACCATCAAACAGAGCTAATAATTTTCTATATGATTATATCAAGACCAGGAGAGTGAAATTATTTGCTTAATGCCACACAACGAGGAATAGAACCCATCTTGATGTTAATATTCCTGACTCCTAGATAAGTTTTTGACTTGAGATAAGAGTAAATGGTTTACTTGTGATACTCCAGGAGAGACCTAATGAGTATCTTTTTTCCTGATTATTTGTTCTAGACTTGGGCCCCTTTTAGATCATTACACCTTCCTGTGAATTGAAGTTGAAGACGAGGTAGGAACTCTGAGTGATGTCTTTGTAATTAAAGGACTTGCTATAAAATCGTTTAGATTTTCCTTACATGCTCCCAGATCCAAAGTGACACAAAAAATTAAGGAAAGAGAAAGAAGGATAGAGAGTGTTTTGAGATTAATTTCCACATAATATTTTCCACTTTACTAAAAGGAAATTAATAGAGAGCTTGGAAACATTGAGTCTCTTTCTTCTCTGGGTCCAGTAGAAACAAATACTGATTTCTCACCCTGAATTCATTTCCAGAAAATAATACTGAACCCAAATATTTTGAATTCCCAGTTTAACTTGTTATACACTGAGTTTATGCATATTTTTCAATTTGTAGCAACTAGCTTACTATAGGAAAAAAAATGGATTTACTTTTTCTAGACCAAAAGGGTGAATTGCAAATGGATTTGACACAATCTAAGAATGGTAAATTGCTACTTTTGTTTTCCAATGAAGCAAATACATTCACCCTTTTGGTAAATTAAAGCGAGTAGCTGTGAACTATCTTTAGCTCTTCTAAGCCTGAGGATGCTTTGAATTGCAAGTAGCAGAGAACTTGTTCATATCAGAATCAATAAGAAAATTTGTTGACCTTATGAATTTAACTTAAGAGGTCTTCAGGTTGGTGGGATTCAATGGCTTAATGATGTAGCCAAGAACTAAGGTTCTTTCTACCTTTCTGTGTTTCCTTTTATTCTCTGCTTTTGCCTAGCTTGGGTCATTTCTGAACCAGTCCCAGCTAATAAAAATGATATAATAATACTGTTCTTTGTCCTTTCTTAGTCTATTCTCCCCTAGCCTCTAAATAACAAAAATATGATTTTGTTTAGGGCTACAATGCACTTGGCTTAAAAACTACATTCCTCCTGTTAGATAGTTTAGGTATGTGATTAAGTTTTTGCCAAGCACAAGAGATATGTGGAGCTTCAAAGCAAACTGTCTATGGAGAGTGAGCATTCACGGTTTCTAAGTCCTGTCAATATTGGTAATACTTGGGATTGCTAGGAATGATCTTTAAAAGAAAGGGTTTGAACCCTTATTCTCTTACTCTCCTCCTTTCTGGTTCAAGTAAAATTTTAATGAATGGAAATAAGGACATAAACTGGATCTCTGCAGACTTTATAGAACTGCCCTGTTATGCCTAGTTGGTCTATCTTCCGAATTTTTTTAAGTTGACAGTTGATGCTAATCACAACTGATACAAATACCATGTTTTGGTGGTTTCGACCCTTGTTTTGAATCAGTCACTGTCAAGGGAGCTGGGATTAGCATGGTTGGTTTAAACCAGTGGTTCTCAACTTGGGCTGCAGTTTAGAGTCATCTGGGGAGTGTTAAAAGTCTGGGCTCATAAGCAAATCCACACAGATGGAAAGTAGATTAGTGACTGCCAGAGACTTGGAAGGAGGGGGGTCCTGGGGAAACAGGGGGTGACTACTAATGGGTACAGGGTTTCTTTTTGGTTTCAAATGCATAATAAATCAAATGAACTTTAAAAAAAAAAGTCTGGGCTCTACTTAGACCAGTTAAATCAGAGTATCTGGATCAAAACCTAGACATTATATATTTTTTTAAAAGCTGCACAGGTGACTCCATTGTGCAGCTGACTGGCTTCGACTACCAAGAGTTACCCTTGGAGGGTCAGTCCCCAAACCACATTGCTACTCCACAGACGGAGAGTTGAGCTGGATGGTGTAGAGTCAACTCCAACGTGCACTGCAAGCTACTCTCTTAAAAATGCTACAGATCAGTAAGAAAGGGATGGTTGAAAAAAAATATGTATATCGAAAACTAAGAAGGTTAGCAATTATGTTGTCCTTATTCTCTTACAATGAGAAACATAAGCAATGAGAAAAATTTAGGGGGACAAAGAAAAGCAATTTGGGTCTTCTCTTACAGTGCCAGTATTTTATTATTGCCGTTTCTGTTGATAAAGCTAGAAGTGATTTTGCTCCATGCCAACACCACAGACTCAAGGGTGTACAATTTCTCTTTGTTGGACTGATCTCATGCTGTATAAGAGAGTCTCTCTTTGTTCACCATTTTTCTGTAAAATGCCTCCTTGGCAACTGTCGTGGTATAAAGAACAAAACCTTCTCAGTTTACGACAAACTCTAAGATGAGTTGGCCTCTAGGAATTCTAAAGAATTACCTTGTAAATTTAGAGACATAAATAATCATTTCCAGATCTCCCAGATACATAAGCACAGCAGAAACAATGGAAGATATGTAACTTTTTATTGTTTGAGTAGTATAAAATGACAGGCAAGAAATTGAAACTATGGTATCAGAATATGGGAAAATGTATAAACTATGCACAAAGGCACATCATGAAAGGAAAAATGACATGGCAGAGTTTCAACGTTGAAGGACGTTTTCACAATGCAACATGGGGGTGGGTTGTAGATCTTGAGTTGCTGTGATCAAAGTGGTAATCCTTTAAAAGAGAACATTGTAAATAGGCTGGGTTCAGAAGCTGCTGCTTATAAATAGTGGCTATGAATATTTCATCTCTTAATCTGGATTGTGATTACGATCACTTAGTTTGCCCGCACCCAAGGGGTTCCTGAGAATGACAGTTCTCGTTATTCATGGATTCCGTATTTGGGAGAATTCACCCTACCTGCTAGAACTTATTTGTAGCCCCCAAGTCCATGTACATGGTGCTTTCACTATCATTCCTGAGCAAGCACAGGGAAGCAAAAAATTGGGGTTGCTGAGTGCACATATTCCCAGCTGGGACCAAACAAGGTCATACTTACTATTCATTTTTCATACTAATCCCAGTGCCCTTTTCAAGGTATATTTAGTGCCATACTTCTCACATTTTTGTGTTTTTTGTTGGTAATTTAGCTGTTTAATGGCTCCCCAGCATAATGCTCAAGTGCTGTCTGATGATTTTACCAGCAAGAATGCTCTTAGGTTGACTTTTTATACTCACAGGCCCCCCCCTTGGCAACCATTAATCTGTTCTCCATTTCTGTAATTTTGTCATTTCCACAGTGGTTCCTATTTAAAAAATATGTAATTTGTTTATATAAAAAAATACATAAATTTATATAACTATAAATATGTAACATATATTTGTATATAATATATATTCATTTTTAATATAATTTAAGCATACTAATATAATAAAAAATATTAAAATATATAACATAATGATTATATATGTATTATAAGTAACATATGTGTAAACAAATATAATAAAACATTATGAGTATATAAACATAAATATGTGTGTATGTTATATATTATATTTTATATATTATATATAATGTATGTATGTATTATAGGCAGTTCATTTGTTGAGGTGTTGCCTGTGGGCTGGGCAAGTGTGTATGTTCAACATCATTTGTCCTGCCAGCACCACTCAGGCGGGAGTGGGGCACAGCCTTGTTTCCGATGGGTGGGTTTGAAGGCCACCTCCCCACTCAGCCTCGCTCACACTCTTTGGGTGAAAGCAGGCAGGGGACTTGCACAGACTTGTTGCCTCTGATTTAAGGTGGAAACTCAGCGCCCTGTTAAGCCCCAGTGGACCCCAAAGAAGAGGAAAGTAGAGTGCTTACTATCACTACTTCCTGGCATCTCATTAGGAGAGAGAGAGAGAGGGAAGGAGTCAGAAGGATTTTCTTCTGTTGGTATTTGGCTGGAGAAGGACAGGGATTACCAAAAAGGTCATCTTGTCTTAGGTCCTCTTTTTCTGAGTCTTTGGCTGGGAGGAACCAGCATTTGGAGTATTTTGCTGTCTGCTTTCTGTGGTTCCTGATTGGAGACTTCTGTAGTGCCTTGTCTGAGATATATGGGAAACAGGAAGTCCAGAGAACTCATGTGTTGTTCTGGAAACCTGAAGTCCCTACGCAGTCCACATTCTTCTTTCCACATTCCAGATACTCCCTGTATTTGTTGTGCTTTGGTCCAGGGTATTTTAGTACAAGAGGGAAGACATAGGAGGAATGGAGTCAGATTAGTGTATCCAGAGTCTCTGGGTAACATTTTAAAAGACAGGAGTTTGGGAAGAGGGGAGACTCTCATTGGAAAAGAACGAGTATACCAAAAAAGTCAGAGTTGGAAAAATTGTGTCTTTCTACTTGATTCTGTTAACACATCTTCTGGTAACTAAGTTTTATTTTTCTCTGTTATTTTTCAAATTTCATCCTGCTTGTTAGTTTTCTGACTTACAGACTGGCTTTATTTGACCTTACAAGACAATGAGCATGTTTAAATGTTTTGCCTGGCAATCAAATAATGAATTATAGTATATTGAGGCAAAATTAGGGTCTCAGATTTTTTTCTCCTCTGATCTCTGAGTGCTTTAGTGCTGTACTTTAAAAACAACAAAAAATAGTATTCTTGTTTTTGTGTGTGATTAGTATTGTAGCTTCAGAACTAAGCCAATAGATAGGAAGTCCCAGAAACCTGAGCTTGGCCGTATTTTCATGTGCTCACAGCCATGGTTTCATTAAAAAAAAAAATCATGTAAATCAGACTTTATAGACATATCTGAGAATATCACATTTTTAGCTTATAATATGTTATTAATAAATACAGAGACTTAGATTCTCATATCCAGGAGCACTAGAAATACACTACCTAGTCCTGTACTTAATTTAATGAAAAATAATACATCCCTAAGGAAGTAGGGTGTCTGAAAGAAAGTCTCAAGATATGCAGTGATTAAGCAAAACCCATAATCTAGTTCTTTAATCAGTGTTTTGTTTTTGCTTCTATTGTTTTTGTTTTTAATTTGAATCACGTGATTTGGAGACTCAGAATAAGTACTATAACACTTTTTAAAACTTCCAAAGAAGATAAAGAAAATTCTGATAATTATGGTTCTGGCTAATCCTGGAGTTAACTTTTCTTCAGATAGGCACTCTAGCATTTATCCCACAGGCTCAGTCTTTTAGATGGTGACATCTGAAAAGTTAATGAGAACTAATCTAGTCTCTTAAGCGAAGGGAGCTTTGAGCACGTTGAAATAGAGGAAGACACGTTTCCCCATCTAGGAGAACATAATGAGGCCCAAATAAAGTCAAGGGAAGTGAGCCACAGGGGAAGAATGGATGTGAAGATTTGGGGGAATAAGGAAGAAAGCAAAATGAAAGAAAACTGTGGCTCTAGTATACTTGGTGGGGGGCGAAGATAAATGTAAATCCCTCATTTAGTTGGGAATTGGAGATACCAATCTGGAGCTCAGAAGAATTGATGGAGAGATCTCTGAAGAGCTGTTGCTTTTTTTTTTTTTTTTAAGATTTTATTCATTTATGTGTCAGAGAGAGAGCACAAGCAGGGGGAGTGGCAAGCAGAGGGAGAAGGAGGCTCCCCGCTGAGCAAGTAGCCCGATGTGGGACTCGATCCCAGGACCCTGGAATCATGACCTGAGCTGAAGGCAGATGCTTAACGACTGAGCCACCCAGGTGCCCTGAGTTGTTACTTTGAAAGCCCAGGAGCTTCCTGGTGTGATCTGAAAGCGGCTGCTCTATGCTGAGGCCAGATAGAGGCTGAAGAAAGAGGCAGAACACTCTGGATTGGTAGCTGTCAGTTTAAGCAGCAAGGGAGCATATTTACAAGGCTTGTCTGCGGCTACCCAAGATGAGCACTTTTGTGCATGTGCCACCAGATTCTTAAAAGTTTAGGGGTGCCTGGGTGGTTAAACGTCTGCCTTCAGCTCAGGTCATGATCCCAGGGTCCTGGGATCAAGCCCTGCATCAGTCTTCCTGAGTGGGGAGCCCGCTTCTCCCTCTCCCTCTGCTGCTCCGCCTGCTTGTGCGCGCTCTCTCTCTCTCAAATAAATAAAATCTTTAAATTAAAAAAAAAAGTTTATATATATATAGAGAGGCCTTCACTGGGTTCAGTCACATACACCATTCAGATGGTCTCATCATCACTTTACTACCTGGAGGCTGTGTCCTTGGGGCAGTGTCTAGAAGCGGGGAAGGCAAGCAGAATGCATATTCCAAAGATGGGGAAGGGAATGAGCCGGCCGAGTCCAGCTTTTAGGTCTTGTCTTCTTTTTGACCTCCTCCAATAAGTGTGGGAAGTTACTCACACACAGATGATATGTTAAATTTAAGGCTTAAAATATATGGTATGTGCTCTGGACTTAATTATGTCCCCTCAAAATTCATATTTGGATAATAACCTCCAGTTAAGTCAATCAGAGAAAGACATGTATCATATGACCTCACTGATACGAGGAATTATTAATCTCAGGAAACAAACTGAGGGTTACCGGAGTGGTGGGGGGTGGGAGGGATGGGGTGGCTGGGTGATAGACACTGGGGAGGGTATGTGCTATGGTGAGCGCTGTGAATTGTGCAAGACTGTAGAATCACAGATCTATACCTCTGAAACAAATAATGCAATATATGTTATGACAAAAAAAAGAAGATAGCAGGAGGGGAAGAATGAAGAGGGGTAAATTGGAGGGGGAGGCGAACCATGAGAGATGATGGACTCTGAAAAACAAACTGAGGGTTCTAGAGGGGAGGAGGGTAGGGGGATGGGTTAGCCTGGTGATGGGTATTAAAGAGGGCACGTTCTGCGTGGAGCACTGGGTGTTATGCACAAACAATGAATCATGGAACACTACATCAAAAACTAATGATGTATGTATGGTGATTAACATAACAATAAAAATGCTAAAAAATTAAATAAAATCTTAAAATGTATTAAAAAATTCATATTTGGAAACCATAATTCCCAATGGGCCTATATTTGGAGGTAGTGTCTATAAAGAAGTAACAAAGGTTAAATGAGGTAATGAAGGTGAGCTCCTGATCCGCTAGCATTGAGTGTCCTTATAAGAAGAGTTGCCAGAGAACTCCCTCTCTTGCTCTTGCTCTCCTCCTGCACATACTCCCAGTCCAAAGGCCATGTGAGGACATAATAAGAAGGCAGCCATCTGCAAGCCAGGGAGAGAGCTCTCACCAGAAACTGAGTATCCAGAATCTTTATCTTAGACTTCCAGCCTCCAGAACAGTGAGAAATAAGTTTCTGTTGTTTAATCCACATAGTCTCTGGTATTTTGTTATGGTAGCCCAAGCTGACTAACCTAGCATGTGAATGGAAAGGATTTCCCAGGGAAAGTGGGAGTCATGAGAACAGCTTAGTAGCCAGTAAGTAATCTTGGAAGGTATAAGTTTACCATTTTAGCATATGTTCTCATTGAGATAATCAAAATTATCAGTTGGAATATATCTGAATTAATGAGGGAATGATGATGCTTGCGGGAGCACAGAAAATATTTTTTAAAAGTGTATAGCTTTCCTAAATACTAATTACCAGGTAGAAAATACAGTGGATGAAGAATCACATATACAGTAACAAGAAAGTATAAAACATATGATATTACATAAAATAAATAGTAATTGTCAATATATAATAAGGAAAATTATAAAACCTCACTAAAGGTATAGAAGAAGATCTAAATAAATGGAGTGCATGGTCTGTTTTCTTTGGTAGAAACACAGAATACTGTGATGCTGTTAATTGTTTAGCAATCAATACAATTACTGCACTTCTGACCAGAATGTGTATCATCAGGGCATTGATTCACAGATGTGACAGAGTCATAACAATAGCTCAGAATATTTAGGGAAAGAGACCAATGAAAGGTCTTGGCTCCTCAGATACTGAAATCATTATCCTCATGATCATCATCTGCACAGCTGGAAACAGGATGGTGCTCAGCCATAAAAAATGAAGAAATCTACCATTCGCAAAAACATGGGTGGAACTTGAAGGAATTATGCTAAGTGAAGTAAGTTAGAGAAAGAAATACTGTATGATCTTTTATATATGTGAAATAAAGACATATATGGAATGTAAAACAAATGAGACAAAACTCAGAGACAAAGACATTAGACTTTTGGCTACCGGAGGTGGAGGGTCTAGAGAGGGAGAAATGTAGGAGGGTGGTCACATGGTACAAACGTGCAGTTGTGAGGGAAGTAAGCACTGTGAGATGTAATGTACAACATGATGACCAAGGCTGACACTGAATTTAATACATAGGGAGGTTGTTAGAGTAAATCCTAAGAGTTCTCAATGTAAGGAAAACTCTTTTTTCCCCTTTTTTAAAAAACTTTTTATTGTATCTATATGAGAAGATGGATGTTCGCCAAACCCACTGTAATCGTGTCAGAGCATATGTAAGTCAAACTATTGTGCTGTACACTTTAACCTTATGTAGTGATGTATGTCAATTATTTTTCAGTGAAACTGGAAAAAAAGTTGTAATTGTACTGCATCAACCAAGTTAGTCATTAGGAAAACAAAAATATTAGGTCTGACCATATACCAAAGTAAATTCCAGATACTGCGATGATTTTAAATGGGGAAAAAAAGGAATATATGAAATAGTTGAAAGGAAAGGGAAAAACCTATATCTACGTGTGAAGGAGAACCTTATTGTACATGACATGAAAGTTAAGAACCACAAAGGAAAGTACTGATTTGATTTACTTAAATATTTCAAATTTTTATGATTAATAAAATAAAGCTACAGATAAACTCAAAATTGAAAAAAAAATTCAGTGTGTCTCAGGACAATATGGCAGCATTCAGTAAGGCAAATGATTAAAATTCCATTAGAAAAGTAAGATAAAACATGTAGAAAAACATTTTTAATAATATTGAATAAATAATAAATATTCAAAAATAAATTTACTCAAAATAATAATATTGAATAAAATATTCAACTCCAGTGGGATTCCAAAATTACATATTAAAATATTAATTAGATATATCTTGTATATAATAAATTAACAGTGATCTAAAAGAAGAAAAAATCAGGATTGGAAAGAATAGGAATTATAATGCACTATGGAAGAAAAGCAAATACATGAAACTTGTCTTTAGACCAGTTTGAAAATAGACCCTGACGGTGTGTATACTCCTGTGATTTCAGTCTGAAAGAATGTTTGAGAATATATACCAACTGCTGGATACATACCTGTTTTTTTAAGAATAAGCTAAAAACAACCTAAGTATTTAGCAATATTAGGGTCACTGAATAAATTCATGTAATGAAATAATATCCATGCATTAAAACAATTAAAGTTATTTAAACTCAATTAACTAAACTACAGTTAGCTATACCTATTAATTTGGAAATATGTTCATGTTATATATAAACAGGTTACAAAATAATATGTACAAGAATAAACCTTCGAAATACATTCTGTATATATGCACAGAAGAAAGTTTAGAATGTAGGTGTCAAACTAACGATGCTGATCTATGTGTCCTGAGTTTTCTCCCTGTGTACATACATTTTCTGACTTAAAAAAAAGAAACCTAAAGAACATAGTTATCTTCTGAAATAATATCTTACTTAGAAAAATAGCATTCCCGGGCACCTAATAAGGGTAGAAGTAGAGAATTGAAACAAAAACAGATTAATGGAAAACAAGAAGTAGAGATGACATTAAGGAAGAAAAAAGAGACTTTACTGAATAATCAAGGGGGGCGGATATGAGTGTCCATTCCTTCTTGATTTACTAAGTGCTTAGAATATTCCCAACCCTCTCCTCTAGGTGCTGAAGGTAGGGAAGTGAAGGCATACAAGTTTTTACCTTGACAGAACTTAGAGTGTAGGAGGGAGGGACAGAATGATGGATAGAATATAATTTCCAGTACTTGCTTAAAATAGTGTGGTAGCAATGGAGATGGAGGGGAACGGATGCATTTAAAACATATTTTAGTTGACAACTCACTGGTCTTGCTGACAGGTTGAAGATGGGGAAGAGGGAAAAGGAATTATCAAGGAATACTCTTAGGGTTTTGGCTGCTGTCATCTACTGAAATTAGCAGGGAAAGACATTTTGGATGTACTAAATACGGAATGGTGATTATGTCTTTGAACATGTCAGGTAAGATTGCTGGATAAATATGTCTGAAGCTTAATTGATGAATTAATGCTGGAGATAGAAATTTGGATGATCATAAAAATAAATATGGCTATTAAAGCCAAGAGATTAAATAAAATCACTTAAGGGCAGAATGTAGCTAGTTAAGGGCTGAGACCTGGACTCCTCAAATGTAGGGAATGTTTGGAAAAGAAGAAGGCCGTCAAGATGGCTGAAGGATATCAAGAAGACAAAAGAACACAGGACAGCCGGATGTTATAAAAGCCATAAAATAACAGCGTTTTTTTAATGAGTAAAACATATTCTATTGGGCTAAATATTGTTGATAAAGCAGAAAAATGTCCAGTGGATTTGGCCACACTGATGTCACTGAGAAGAGCCTAGTGAAGATCAGTTGTAGTATGTGATGGGGGTGAGAGGCCAGATTGGAATGGGTTAAAGAGCCATTCAGCAGGTATGGGTAAGGATTTTGTGAAAAGAAGGAGAGAAATTGTTAGTATCTGGAAGGGCTTGTACATTAAGACAGCCATTTTTTATTAAGATGGGAAAGAGTATGTTGAATTTCTATGTAGTTGAGAATGGCCTGGTGGAGATGAAGTGAGTGATGGCCTTCTAGAGAAGGGGAGTAACTAAGAAGGAAAGCCCTTTTGAAAGGGTGGGAAAGGATGGGCCCAGAGCACGTGTTCGGGGATTAACATTTTTAGATGAATGTGTTATTGTCCACTGTAACAGCAGAAAGGCAGAGAATATGGCTATAAGCTGGTGGATGTATAGATTTAGTCATGGGACAATGTACGAATTTTTGTTTTATTCCTATGAAGTACAAAACTCAGCTAAAAACGGGCTGATGATAAAGTTCATTTGCAAATTGATAAAAAGCTGCAGAGTATTGAACTGTGAGCATAGAAAAGAACACTTTCCGGGGACATGTAATGGGATTTTCAAGCAGTACAGTGTGTCCATTTGAGACATGAAAATATAAAGATTAGCCTGTTGGCCTAATTGTGTCATTTTTTTACTGGAATGTTAAGTACTCAGGTATTGGAACAAAGGATGTGAAGACTTAGGTTCAACCAAGGCTGGGATATTTGCAAATCAGTATTACAGAGAGGGGGTAAGGAAGTTGAGGGTGCTTGCCAGGAAGTAAATAAGTTGAAAGCTCAGTTAATGTAAGCTATGAAGCTAGGGAGGGGACAATAGGTTATGGGTGATAAATAATGGATAAGTACCAGTATTAATGGCTTAAAGGTCTTGATTAAATAAAATTATCTTCAAAGTGCTAGAGTAAGCAAACTGAGGAATAAACTAAGTTTGGCAGAAATTAGAATGCCTATCATCTGATTTTGGGAGAGTGTGACTGGAAAGGGAACATTGAAAAAAAAATACATTAAACAGATCAAAGAAATGAAGAGCCAAGACGTTACGTCGGTCGTACATGTTCATGTTAAGTCCAAAGAATGTTAAGTTGAGAGAGAGAGAGAGAGAGAGACAGTGTGGCCTGGAAACTAAAATCTTTGGTGATTAGCGGCAGTTTCTTGGAAGGCCATAGAGATGAGAGAAAAAAGAAAGATGAGTTGAGTGAGATCGTGCTTTTGAAGAAAGAAAGAGGCAAGTAGTTCAGAAACTGAATTTCGGGAACCCGAATTAGTCATCTCCGGTCCTCCATAGCTCCTGTACAGGTATCACTTCACATCTCAGGCGATGCCAACACTGTCCACTCACTGTCTTGGAGTTAAACCAATGTGCTCTTCATTGTCTTTAACTCACTGAACTGTGTGGGACTCTTAACATCATCTAGTTAAGTCTAAACGTAGAACTCTCCCAATCCAAGGATTTGATAAGGGACTCAAAGGTAGACTGCCTGTTTACTAATGAGAAACCTTACTGTTTATCAGGTAATATCGGATCAGACCTAATGAGAACAGCCGTCCCTCTTCCAGGCTGTCTGTCTCACACGACTGAGGTATCTGAGAGATACAGCATCTTATTCCAGGGGCTCTGTTAGAAGCTGAATCCTCAAAGTCCATCAAGGTCATAGTTAAGAAGAAACTGAAAATGTAGAGGAATCTTTTAATCACCAATTGGGTGTTCTAGAGGACATATTGAAAACATTTAGGAGGATGGAGAGGAATGGGGTTTGGATAGGATTAGGGACGTCCTAATTGAGTAAGGGTGAGCGAATCCAGTGACACCAGATGGCATGGGGATTTGGAACAATGAGAGAAAGTGTAAATATTTACTTCAGCTCTCTCTGAAGATGGATTGATCTGCGAGTTTGAGAGTGTTGACAATCTGTGTAAGCTAGAGTTTTCCATATTTAGTTATTTTGGTATAGAGCCATGAGAGACCAAAGTTCATTACATAAAGGAGAAAGTGATTTTTGCCTTTTCAAATTTCAGATTACTGCGTTCAGAATACAAACGATGCCTTTTGAGTTTACTCATAGCCTAGTGGGCATAGCCTAAACTACATACATGAGGTCATAAGATGCAGAAAGAAGAGGGATGCCTCGCCCGAGAGACCAGGAAGGGCAGCTTGTAAGAGTCACACTGTCGTGAAAACTGAATCCATTGTCACCATCTTTAGGATCTCCTAGTGATCCCAAAAAGTTTATTGGTAGGACAAATGGAGAAGGATTTTGAGAGTTGGGAACTCCTGACTAATGATCTTCTGAAATAAGCAGGCAGGGAATAAAACATCTGTTCCAGGTACTCTGATAGAATACTTGGAGGAGGAAAAGAGAGGGAACAAAGGCAAAAGCTGTAATTAAGGTAAGAGTTAACAGGGGAAGAAGTCAGGACCAGGAATTACAGGTAAGTGGTTGCTAAAAAAAAAGAAAGAACTTAGTTTAAATAAACAGCTGTTATTTATTATAACATTGGTAAACTGCCTTTAGGTGTCAGACACTAAACTAGGGTTACTGCTGATTTAACTTGTTTAATCCCCATTAGAAAACAAAAACCAAAACCAGGAGATGCATAAAATTCCCACCTACATCTTATAGACCAGGAAATAGAGACCGGCAGAGGTTAAAAAGTCTTGCTAGGGTCATGAAGCCAGTGAGTGGGGCCAGGAGTAACACACCTTCCGTCTGTCTCCAGAGCTCTTTGTCTCAACAACCAGGAATCCAAAATAAGGAATTAAAACATAATTCAATCAATCAAACAACATTGTTTTAGCAGAAAAAAAATTTACAAGTCAGGATATTAGAAAATTAGGAAATAGGTTCTAGGAAAGATTTAGCATATTTCTGAGGTCATATCAGGCTGATTATAAATATAAATCTAAGGATCATAAATATAAAAAATAGTGAAAATTTGATTATTTCTGATGTGAGCACTTGTATCAAAAAAAAATGTTTAGACAGGGCTGGCTTCATGGTAGGCAGCCTGTGAAATCAGACAGGACTCTGTGCTTAGAGGAACCACACACTTTTTTGAATGCTTTAATGTCACCAGAGCATGATTCTTAATTTGTTTTGAAAAGGGGGTCTTGCATTTTCATTTTGCATGGGAGGCCTTGTGAATTATGTCACTGGTCCTATATGTAGATAATGACATGTTTGGCAAATTATCCCAACATACCAACATACTTAAATTGCATCTGATTTCAGCCAAAGTGAAAGCACTAAAAGAGCTGATGGTTGAAAATTTAGAATGCATTATTAAAACACACACAGATGAATTTTATCACACGTGCCATGCTCGCACAAAACAAAGCAACCTATCTGTGCTTCTGAAAATAGGGAAGTCAATTGATACTAATTAGCTAGTTATAAAGAATTTTGGAAGGATATCTGAATTATTGGTAAGGTAAAACCTCTGAGAGTTTTCCAGGAAGTAGGGGCAGCCAACCCCTCCCCGCTGCCCCCCAAAAAGAAATGATCCAACTTAGTTTCAGGAAGAAAATGCACAGAGGAGCGATAAGGCGGTCCCACAGCATCTGCCAGCTCGAGTGGGAAGACAATAAGAGAACAGATGGGAATAGAAAGTAAGAATTCACGCCCAGAGAAATCTAGACATCTTCTGGCCAGCAGAAGAGCGTTCGCCACAATAGGCTAAGTCTTTGAGGACACATCAGCCAAAATGGTTGAAGAAAACCTTCCAAATCTGCTAGGTTTTTGCTAATGCCATTCAGTCATTCGCATGTGGAATGAAAAAAATGCCGGCTAATTCTGTGGAGGCCCAAGCAGAGATGTGCACGGTAGTGTGAAGTCTCATAAAATTTCTGCTTCAATGTATTGGGCAATAAAATACAGAGAAGGGAACATCTATTTCATTCAGTCACATATTCCTTATTAGCGCTCTTTGGAGTGGGGGGTGTGTGTGTGTAACACTCCGTATATATCAGTAAATTGTTCTGTAATAAATAATCCAATTTAGGGCACCTGGGTGGCTCAGTTGGTTAAGCAACTGCCTTCGGCTCAGGTCATGATCCTGGAGTCCCAGAATCGAGTCCCGCATCGGGCTCCCTGCTCAGCAGGGAGTCTGCTTCTCCCTGTGACCCTTCCCCCTCTCATGTGCTCGCTCTCTCTCTCATTCTCTCTCTCAAATAAATAAATAAAATTCTTTAAAAAAAATAATCCAATTTATTCTCTTCCTTTCCACCTTCCTAAATGTTCTCACTATGTCTGTGATAAAAGGATGGCCCTGGATTGTTCGTTTCCTAGACAATAGAAAAACTGAGTGTTTTGGGTTAAGATACACTTCTGATAGAGAGCTTTTGGCTACTCTAAGAATATAATAGTCTTTTGTTGTTGTTTTATTGAGCTCATGTGTGTTCCTGTATAAAAACCTTCTGAAATCATGCAGAGGCACCAAGAGTTCCATATATCGAATGGAATTTAACCTGATTAACCATTTCTCTCACTATATCACCAAATGAAGGTACACATTTATTTTTTGGTGGGGTGGCTGAAGGTATACATTTAATCACAAAAATGCTGTAAGCCAAATGCATATATTAGGCTATTTAAACATTTAAATAGTTACTAAAAATTCTAAATGGATTACCAGAAAATTCATTAGTTTTTTTGTTGTTGTTGTTTTCTCATCCAAGGAATACAGATACTCTCTTAAGTGTCAGAAGCAATTTTATTTTCCTAGCACCACGTATTGGATTATAAATTTTTAATTGGATGATGTTGCAGAAATATTGTTTTGATTATTTATTAGTAAGCATAACTTCAACAAGCAGTATACAGAGTAATGTGTCTGCAGTGAAAACTATAATAAAATTGATGTAACGTGAGAAGCATCATATTGCCTGTATCTGCATCAAGAAACTCGTAATTCAGGAATCCATATTATCTGAAACTCATTATTTTTCTTTCATCATTCAACAAACATTTATGCCAGATGGTAAGTCCATGCAGAGATAAACAAATTCTGCATTTTATGAATCTCTGTATTCCTAGCAAATGGCACAGTGCCTAACATGTAGTAAGCATGCAGCGATGTGCTTTCTACTGAAGTAAATGGTTTGGAACCCTGGGCTCCACACACCACGTGCTGGGACAGGAGGGATTTGGTTTCAGCTTTTGGTTCAATATTAAACAAGCAATAGTTTTTGAAATCTTAGTTACCTCAACCATATAAAACAGAAATAATTCTCCTCCCATTGGAAAAGATTATTTTCTTCCGCCACCCATAGTTTTACTGATTTATAACTGGCATACAACCCTGTAAAAATTAAAGGTGTACAGTGTGTTGATTTGAACCATTTATGTACTGAAGAATGATTACCACATTAGCTAGGAACTCCATCACCTCATCTATAATTAGGATTTCTTCTGTGTGCTGAGAATATTTAAGATGTAGTGTTATTATCAACCGTGAAGTATATAAAACAGTATTATTAACTGTAATCACCATGCTGAACATTAGATTGCCAGAACTTATTTGTCTTATAGCTATAAGTTTGTACTCTTGGACAGGGTACAAACTCTCTCTGCGTCTCACCAATCCCTAGCCCCTGGTAACCATCATTTGAATATCTGTTTATTAATTTCTGAGTTCAGCTTTTTTTAGATTGCATACATAAGCGATATCATAGTGTTTGTCTTTTGCTTTCTGTCATTTCATTTGGTATTTTGTCCTCAGTGTCCATCCATGTGTTGCAAATCGCAGGATTTTCTTCATTCTTATTGCTGAATAATATGGTCTTGAATTATTTGTGTGTCTGTATACACGCACGCACATACACATATGTATATATATATATATGATGTCACATCTTCTTTATCCATTCATCTGTTGATGAACACTTAGGTTGTTTCCCTATCTTGGCTATTGTGAATAATGCTGCCATGAACATGGGACTGCAGCTAGATCTTCAAGATGATATTTTCATTTCTGTTGAATATATACCCAGGAGTGGAAATGCTGGATTATATGGTAGTTCTCTGTTAAATTTTTTCAGGAACCACCATACTGTTTTCCATGGGTTCTTTTCTCTGCATCCTCATGAACAGTTGTTATGTCTTATCTTTTTGATGATAGCCATTCTAAAAGGTGTGAGGTAATATCTCATTGTGGTTTTATTTTGCATTTCCCTGATGGTTAGTGGTGTTGAGCACCTTCTCATGTACTGGTGGCCATCTGTATATTTTCTTTCTTTCTTTTAATCTGTGTATTTTCTTTGGAGGAATGTCTACTTAGCGCTCTGCCTATTTTTTCATCAGTTTTTTTTTTTTTTGGCTATTGAGTTGTCTGTGCTTTTAACATATCTCAAATATTAACCTCTTATCAGATAAAGGATTTGCCAATATTTTCTCCCATTCAGTAGTCTGTGCATGAATATTTTTGTTTCTATCACTATGCAGAAACTTTATAGTTTTCTATGGTCCTACTCAGTAATTTTTACTTTTGCTGCTTGCACTTTTGGTGTCATATCCAAAAAATCGTTGCTAAGACTACTGTCAAGGAGCTTTACCGCCTGTTTTCCTTCCTTTTTGTTTCTTAAAATTTTTTATTGTTATGCTAATCACCATACATTACATCATCAGTTTTTGATGTAGTGTTCCATGATTCATTGTTTGTGCATAACACCCAGTGCTCCACGCAGAACGTGCCCTCTTTAATACCCATCACCAGGCTAACCCATCTCCCCACCCCTCCCCTAGAACCCTCAGTTTGTTTTTCAGAGTCCCATCTTCTCTCATGGTTTGTCTCCCCCTCCGATTTCCCCCCTTCATTCTTCCCCTCCTGCTATCTTCTTCTTCTTCTTTTTTTTCTTAACATATATTGCATTATATGTTTCAGAGGTACAGATCTGTGATTCAACAGTCTTGCATAATTCACAACACCCACCATACCACATACCCTCCCCAGTGTCTATCACCCAGCCACCCCATCCATCCCACCCCCCACCACTCCAACAACCCTCAGTTTGTTTCCTGAGATTAAGACTTCCTCATATCAGTGAGGTCATATGATACATGTCTTTCTCTGATTGACTTATTTCACTCAGCATAACACCCTCCAGTTCCATCCACGTCGTTGCAAAAGGCAAGACCTCATTCCTTTTGATGGCTGCATAATATGCTACTGTATATATATACCACATCTTCTTTATTTTCATTCATCTGTCGATGGACATCTTGGCTCTTTCCACACTTTGGCTATTGTGGACATTGCTGCTGTAAACATTGGGGTGCACGTACCACTTCAGATCCTACATTTGTATCTTTGCGGTAAATACCCAGTAGTGCAGTTGCTGGATCGTATGGTAGCTCTATTTTCAACTGTTTGAGGAACCTCCATACTGTTTTCCAGAGGGGTTGCACCAGCTTGTGTTCCCACCAACAGTGTAGGAGGGTTCCCCTTTCTCCACATCCCCGCCAACATCTGTCATTTCCTGACTTGTTAATTTCAGCCATTCTGACGGGTGTGAGGTGGTACCTCCCTGAGGTTTTGATTTGGATTTCCCTGATGCCGAGCGATGTTGAGCACTTTTTCATGTGTCTGTTGGCCATTTGGATGTCTTTGGAAAAATGTCTGTTCATGTCTTCTGCCCATTTCTTGATTGGATTATTTCTTCTTTGGGTGTTGAGTTTGATAAGTTCTTTATAGATTTTGGATACTAGCCCTTTATCTGATATGTCATTTGCAAATATCTTCTCCCATTCTGTTGGTTGTCTTTTGGTTTTGTGGACTGTTTCTTTTACTCTGCAAAAGCTTTTTATCTTGATGAAGTCCCAATAGTTCATTTTTGCCCTTGCTTCCCTTGCCTTTGGCGATGTTTCTAGAAAGAAGTTGCTGCGTCTGAGGTCAAAGAGGTTGCTGCCTGTGTTATCCTTTAGGATTTGGATGGACTCCTCTCTCACCTTTACGTCTTTGAACCATTTTGTGGGTGGTGTAAGGATATGGTCCAGTTTTGTTCTTCTGCATGTGGCTGTCCAATTTTCCCAACACCATTTGTTGAAGAAACTGTCTTTTTTCCATGGGACATTCTTTTCTGCTTTGGCAAAGATTAGTTGGCCACAGAGTTGAGGGTCCATTTCTGGACTCTCTGTTCTGTTCCACTGGTCTATGTGTCTGTTTTTGTGCCAGTACCATACTGTCTTGATGATGACAGCTTTGTAATAGAGCTGGAAATCCGGAATTGTGCTGCCGCCAGCTTTGCTTTTCTTTTTCAACAATCCTCTGGCTATTCGGGGTCTTTTCTGGTTCCATACAAATTTTGGGATTATTTGTTCCATTTCTCTGAAAAAAGTGGATGATATTTTGATGGGGATTGCATTAAATGTGTAGATTGCTCTAGGTAGCATTGACATCTTCACAATATTTGTTCTTCCAATCCATGAGCATAGAACGTTTTTCCATTTCTTTGTGTCTTCCTCAATTTCTTTCATGAGAATTTTATAGTTTTCTGAGTACAGATCCTTTGCCTCCTTGGTTAGATTTATTCCTAGGTATCTTATGGTTTTGGGTGCAATTGTAAATGGGATCGACTCCTTAATTTGTCTCTCTTCTGTCTTGTTGTTGGTGTATAGGAATGCCACTGATTTCTGTGCATTGATTTTATATCCTGCCACTTGACTGAATTGCTGTATGAGTTCTAGCAGTTTTGGGGTGGAGTCTTTTGGGTTTTCCACATACAGTATCAAATCATCTGCAAACAGTGTGAGAGTTTGACTTCTTTCTTGCCGATTTGGATGCCTTTGATTTCTTTTTGTTGTCTGATTGCTCTGGCTAGGACTTCTAATACTATGTTGAATAGCAGTGGTGATAGTGGACATCCCTGCCGCATTCCTGACCTTAGGGGAAAAGCTCTCAGTTTTTTCCCATTGAGAATGATATTCGCTGTAGGTTTTTCATAGATGGCTTTTATGATATTAAGGTATGTACCCTCTATCCCTATACTCTGAAGAGTTGATCAAGAAAGGACGCTGTACTTTGTCAAATCCTTTTTCTGCATCTATTGAGGGATCATATGATTCTTGTTCTTTCTTTTGTTAATGTATTGTATCACGTTGATTGATTTGCGGATGTTGAACCAACCTTGCAGCCCAGGGATAAAGCCCATTTAGTCGTGGTGAATAATCCTTTTAATGTACTGTTGGATCCTACTGGCTAGTATTTTGGTGAGAATTTTTGCATCCATGTTCATCAAGGATATTGGTCTGTAATTCTTTTTGATGGGGTCTTTGGTTTGGGGATCAAGGTAATGGTGGCTTATAAAACGAGTTTGGAAGTTTTCCTTCCATTTCTATTTTTTGGAACAGTTTCAGGAGAATAGGTATTAACTCTTCTTGAAATGTTTGGTAGAATTCCCCTGGGAAGCCATCTGCCCTTGGGCTTTTGTTTGTTGGGAGATTTTTGATGACTGCTTCAATTTCCTTAGTGGCTATAGGTCTGTTCAGGTTTTGTTCCTGGTTCAGGTTTGGTAGTTGATACATCTCTAGGAATGCATCCATTTCTTCCAGGTTGTCTAAATTGCTGGCATAGAGTTGCTCATAATATGTTCTTAGAATTATTTGTATTTCTTTGGTGTTGGTTGTGATCTCTCCTCTTTCATTCATGATTTTGTTGATTTGGGTCATTTCTCTTTTCTTTTTGATAAGTCTGCCCAGGGGTTTATCAATCTTGTTCATTCTTTCAAAGAACCAGCTCCTAGTTTCATTGATCTGTTCTACTGTTCTTTTGGTTTCTAGTTCATTGATTTCTGCTCTGATCTTTATTACTTCTCTTTTCCTGCTGTGTTTAGGCTTTATTTGCTGTTTTTTCTCTAGCTCCTTTAGGTGTAGGGTTAGGTTGTGTATTTGAGACCTTTCTTGTTTCTTGAGAAAGACTTATATTGCTATATACTTTCCTCTTAGTACTGTCTTTGCTGCATCCCAAAGTTTCTGAACAGTTGTGTTTTCATTTTCATATGCTTCCATGAATTTTTTTAATTCTTCTTTAATTTCCTGGTTGAGCCATTCATTCTTGAGTAGGATGCTCTTTAGCCTCCATGTATTTGAGTTCTTTCTGACTTTCCTCTTGTGATTGAGTTCTAGTTTCAAAGCATTGTGGTCTGAAAATATGCAGGGAATGATCTCAATCTTTGGTACCAGTTGAGACTTGATTTGTGACCTAGGATGTGATCAATTTTGGAGAATGTTCCATGGGCGCTAGAGAAGAACGTGTATTCCGTTGCTTTGGGATGGAATGTTCTGAATATGTCTGTGAAGTCCATTTGGTCCAGTGTGTCATTTAAAGTCTTTATTTCCTTGTTGATGTTTTGCTTAGATGATCTGTCCATTTCAGTCAGGGGGGTGTTAAAGTCCCCCACTATTATTGTATTGTCCATGTGTTTCTTTGCTTTTGTTATTAATTGCCTTATATAATTGGCTGCTCCCATGTTAGGGACATAGATATTTACAACTGTTAGATCTTCTTGTTGGATAGACACTTTAAGTAGGATATAGTGTCCTTCCTCATCTCTTTAATTACAGTCTTTGGTTTAAAATCTAATTTGTCTGATAGAAGGATTGCCACCCCAGCTTTCTTTTGGTGTCCATTAGCATGGTAAATGGTTTTCCACCCCCTCACTTCCAATCTGGGGGTGTCTTTGGGTCTAAAATGAGTCTCTTGCAGACAGCATATCGATGGGTCTTGTTTTTTAATCCAATCTGATAGCCTGTGTCTTTTGATTGGGGCATTTAGCCCATTTACATTCAAGGTAACTATTGAAAGATATGAATTTAGTGCCATTGTATTGCCTCTGAGGTGACTGTGACTGTATATTGTCTGTGTTCCTTTCTGGTCTGTGCTGCTTTTAGGCTCTCTCTTTGCTTAGAGGACCCCTTTCAATATTTCTTATAGGGCTGGTTTCATATTTGCAAATTTCTTTAGTTTTTCTTTGTCCTGGAAGCTTTTGATCTCTCCTTCTATTTTCAATGACAGCCTAGCTGGATATAGTATTCTTGGCTGTGTATTTTTCTCTTTTAGTGCTCTGAATTTATCATGCAAGTCCTTTCTGGCCTGCCAGGGCTCTGTGGGTAGGTCTGTTGCCAGTCTAATGTTTCTACCATTGTAGGTTACATATCTCTTCTCCTGAGATGCTCTCAGGATTTTCTCTTTGTTTCTGAGACTCGTAAGTTTTACTATTAGTTTGTTGTGAGTTTTTACTATTTTGAGAGGGGTTCTCTTTGCCTCCTGGATTTTGATGCCTGTTTCCTTCCCCACATTAGGGAACATCTCTGTTATAATTTGCTCCAATATACCTTCTGCCCGTCTCTCTCTTTCTTATTCTTCTTGGATCCCAATTATTCTAATGTTGTTTCATCTTATGGTATCCCTTATCTCTCGAATTCTGCCCTCGTGATCCAGTAGTTGTTTATCTCTCTTTTTCTCAGCTTCTTTACTCTCCATCATTTGGTCTTCTAGATCACTGATTCTCTCTTCTGCCTCATTATCCTAGCAGTTAGCATCCCCATTTTTGATTGCACCTCATCAATAGCCTTTTTGATTTTGACTTGGTTAGATTTTGGTTCTTTTATTTCTCCAGAAAGGTTTCTCTAATAACTTTCATGCTTTTTTCAAGCCCAGCTAGTATCTTTAAAGTCATGATTCTGAACTCTAGGTCCAACATCGTACTAATGTCCATATTGAGTAGGTCCCTGGCAGACGGTACTACCTCTTGTTCTTTTTGTTGCGGTGATTTTTTTCTGTCTTGTCATTTTGTCCAGAGGAGAATAGATGAATGAGAGAACAAAAGGCTAACAGGGTAACAACGTCCCCAGAAAATATACTCTAGGCAAATCAGAAAAGACCTGAAACCAGGGGAAAAGAAAGAGAAAGAAAGAAAAAAGAAAGAGAGTAAAAAAGAAAAAGATAAAGATAAAAACAAACAGAAATAGAAGAAAAGAAAAAAAAAAAAGCAGAACATGATATAATATAGCCAGGCTGGTGCATAGATCAGTGCCACACACTAGATTTTGTGTGTATTTTTGTCTTTTAGAAGAAAGTGCCCCCCAAAATTTTAAAGAAAGAAAGACTTATATATGTACAAAATAAGAGTTGATACGATGAAGGGTTGGAATATGACTGTAAAGATGAAAAGTATAAAAAAATTTATAAATGGAATTGATAAGAAGGTGTTTGAAAAAAGAAAGAAGAGGATTTAAAAAAAAAAAGAAAGAAGAAAAAAAAGGGGGGAGAAAATGTGATCAGGCAGGAGACTAGATCAAAGCCATACACTAGAGATTTAGGGTATATTTTGATCTGTTAGAAGAAATTGTATCTGAAAATTTTAAATAGTGAACAACTTATATATATATATGTCAAAAATAAGGGTAACTACTATGAAGTGATAGAATATGACTCTAAAAATGAAAAATAAAAATGTTTTTAAAAAAGGGATTGTTAAGATGGTTGAAAAGGGGAAAAAGAAAAATTAAAAAAAAATAACTTTGAAAGACTAAAGAATCATTGTAAAAAAGCCATGAATTCTATGTACAGTATTCCCCTAGCACTGGATTTCTGCTGTTCTCATTGATCCGTAAACTTGGTCTTGGCCGGCTGTTTTTGCTGATCATCTGGGGGAGGGGCCTGTTGTGGTTTCTAAATGTCTTTGCTGGAGGCGGAATTGCCCCACCCTTGCTGGTCCGGCCTAAGTAATCTGCTCGGGTTTGCTCTCCGGAGCTTTTGTTCCCTGCAAACTTTCCGTACAGCTTTGGAGGACGAGAGTGAGATGGCGGCCTCCCAATCTCTGCCCTGGAGGAGCCGAGAACTCGGGTCCTCACTCCTCAGTGCGCCCCCAGAGAAAAGCAGTCAGTCACTCCCGTCTCCCCAGTCTCCAGCCGCACTCCGTGCTCACCCGGCCTGTGATCGAGCGTTTCTCTGTCTGGCACCCGACCCCGTGTGGAGTCTCCAAACCCAGCAGATCCCTGTGGTGCGCTCTCGTGCCACTCCCCCCAGGGGAGGAAAGGGAGTCTCCCCTGATCTGCTGCTTGTTAGGTCCCTGCTGGAGGAGCAGTGGCCCAACTGTGCTGTGGATCACAGTTTATGGCAATCCCGAGCTGAGAGCCCACACCTCGGCTCCATCTCTGCAGCCGGCTTCCGTTCTTCGATCCCCCCGTTTTCTTTTGTGAGTTTTACATTTTCAAGTCTTAGGTTTAAGTCTTTAATCCATTTCAAGTAAATTGTTGTGAGTGATACAAGACACAGGTGCACTTTCATTCCTCTGCATATCGTCATCCAGTTTCCCAGCACCAGTCAGTTGGACAAGCTATCCTGTTTTCATTGAGTCTTCTTTCTTGGCTCCCTTGTCAAGTACTCATTGACTCCACATGTGGGGATTTATTTCTGGGCTCTTAATAGTATTCCTTTGGTCTACATGTCTGTTTTTATGCCAGTACCATACTGATTTGATTACTACAGCTTTATAGTGTACTTTAATGTCAGGAAGTGAAATTCTTCCCACTTTTTCCTTCTTTCTCAGAATTGCTTTGGCTATTTGAGGTCTTTTGTGCTTCCATACACATTTGAGGATTGATTTTTCTATTTTTTTTGGAAAATGCCATTGGAATCTTAACAGGGATTACATTGAATCTAATGATAGTGTAGATATTTTGACAATATTAATTCTTTCTATCCATGAACAGGGTATGGGGATATCTTCCCAATTGTATGTGTTGTCTTTAATTTCTTTCATCAGAGTCTTTAGTTTTCATTGTACAGGTCTTTTACTCCCTTTGTTGCTGCTACTAGGATCCTGGAGGGGAGAGATGATGTAAACATGAACGAAAACAGTGGCAAAGGCTGCGCAGCTGGACACGAGTGGACAAGTCTAAAAGCTATTGAGGAAGTAGAAAAAATATTTTAAAATATTTTGTTTTTGGGGCGCCTGGGTGGCTCAGTCGGTTAAACGACTGCCTTCGGCTCGGGTCATGATCCTGGAGTCCCGGGATCGAGTACCACATCGGGCTCCCTGCTCAGCGGGGAGCCTGCTTCTCCCTCTGGCCCTCCTCCCTCTCATGCTGTCTCTGATTCTTTGTCTCTCAAATAAATAAAAAAATCTTAAAAAAATATATTTTGTTTTTGATGGTAGTGTGAATGGGATTAAAAAATTTTTTTTCAGATATTTCATTGTACCATTTTGGAGATGCACTTGATTTCAGTATATGGATTTTGTATCCTGAAAATTCACTGAATTCATTGATTAGTTCTGACAATTTTTTGGTGGAGTCTGGGAGTTTTATATAAAAGATTATATATTTGCAAACAAGAACAATTTTACTTTACCCTTTCTGATTTGGATGCCCTTTTCTTTTTCATGTCTGATTGTTCTGGACAACACTTCTAGTATTGTATTGAATAGCAGTGGTAAGTAAGAGTGGGCACACTTGTCTTGTTCCTGATCTTAGATGAAAAGCTTTCATCCTTCTCAGCAGTGAGTATGATGTTAGCTGTGAGATTGTCATACATGGTCTTGATTATGTTGAAGAATGTTTTTCAGGATGTTGAGCGTTTTTATTCCAAAAGGATGTTGTATTTTGTCACATGCTTTTTCTTTGTTTATTGAGAAGATCACATGGTTTTTATCTTCATTCTATTAATGATTACTGATTTTTATCTTCATTCTATTAATATGGTTTCTTACATTATGGATTTACATATGTTGAGTCATCCTTGCATTCCTGGAAAAAAATTTGCTTGATGATGTATGATCCTTTTCATGTGTTGTTGAATTCACTTTGCTGGTATCTTGTCAAGAATTTTTCTATCTATGTTCATCAGGGATATTGTATGGTAGTTTTCTTATAATGTCCTTGTCTGGCTTTGCTGTCAGAATATTATTGGCTTCATAAAAAGCATTTAGGAGTGTTCCTTCTTCAGTGTTTTGAAATAGGTTGAAAAGGATTGACACTTATTTTTTCGGATTGGAATTATTTCTTCTTTAAATGTTTAGTAAAATTCACCACCGAAACCATCGAGTCCAGGGCATTCTTTTGTTGGGAGGTTTTAGTAACTGATTAAATCTCCTTGTTCGTTATTGGCCCTTCAGATTTTCTGTATCATCATAATTCCATCTCGATAGGTTGTGTGTTGCTAGGAATTTATCCATTTCTTTGAGGTTACTCAATTTGTTGGTGTATAATTGTTCATACTAGTCTCTCATGATCTTTTGTCTTTCTGCAGTAACAGTTGTAATATCTCTTCTTTCAATGCTGATTTTATTTATTGAAGTCCTCTCTTCTTTCTTGATTAGTCTAGGTAAAGTTAGTTTTGTTGATTATTGAAATATTTTCAAGAAACTAGCTCTTAGTTTTACTGATATTTTCTATTGTGTGGTGTTTTTGTTTGCTTTTTGTTTTTTTGGTCTCATTTATTTATGCTCTGATCTTTGTTGTTTCCTTACTTTTGCCAACATTAGGCTTAGTTAGTTCTTTTTTTAGTTCCTTGGGGGTGTAAAATTAGGTTGAGTTCTTTTGTTTTTCTTAGTGTGAATATTTATCACTGTAAACTTCTCTCTTAGCACAGCTTTTGCCTAATTCCCAAATTTGGAATGTTAAATTTCCATGTTTGTTTGTTTCAAGATTTTTTTTTATTTCTTCTTGGGCCTGTTGGTTGTTCTGGGGCATGTTATTCACTCTCCACATATCAGTGTATTTTCCAGCTCTCCTCCTTTAATGATTTTTAGTTTCACATCATTGAGATTTAGAAAAGAAACTTGGTATGATTTCAGCCTTTTTACATTTGCTAAGACGTTTTTTGTGACCTATGATGTGATGTATCCTGTAGACTATTTTATGTGTGCTTGAAAAGAATGCTGTTGGATGAGAGTTTCTGTGCATGTTTATTAGTTCCTTTTGGTCTAAAGTGTGGTTCAAATCCAATGTTTTTTTGTTGTTGTTGTTGATTTTTTTTCTGATGACCCATTGTTGAAAGTAGTGTATCTACTATTAATAGATGGTTGTCTGTTTTTCCCTTCAGATCTGTTAATATTTGCTTAACTTATTTGGTTGCTCTGATATTGGCTACATATATATTTACAATTGGCTATAATCTTGAATTGTCCACTTTATCATTACATCATGACCTTTTCTTGTCTCTTTTTACTATTTTTGGCTTAAAGCCTATTTTACATAATATGTATGTCTCTGCTCTCTGTTGGTTGCCACTTCCGTGGAATATTTTTTGTGCATCTTACAAATATAACAGTCTATTTTATGTTGATAGCAACTTAAGTTGCCTAGCAAGGCTCTACCCCTACTCCTTTTACGTTTTTGATGTCATCGTTTAGTTCTCGTCATACTGTGTATTCACTAACATATTATTGTGACTGGTTATTTTGTAATATACTTGTCCTTTAATCTTTATGCTAGTTGTGTTTAACATTGCACATTACAGTACTAGAGTTCTTAATTGAGTATATTCTTACCTTTACCACTGTGCTGTATATTTTCATATGATGTCATGTTACTAATTAGTCTTATTTTAACCTGAAGGACTCCTTTTAACATTTTTTGTCATATAGGTCAAGTGGTAATGAATTTCCTCAGGTTGTATTTGAGAAAGTCTTTCACTCTCCTTCATTTCTGAAATAAAGCTTTGCCGAGTTAAATGTTTCTGGTTGGCAGTTTTTTTCTTTTAGCACTTTAAATATGCCATCCTAAACTCTCCTGGCCCATAATAGTTCTGCTGTGAAATCTGTGAATAGCTTTGGGGCGCCTAGCTGGCTCAGTTGGAAGAGCATGCAACTCTTGATCTCAGGGTTACAAAGCTCAAGCCCCACATTGGGTGTAGCGATCACTCATATAATCAATCAATCAATCAATCAGTTGATCTGTTAACAGCCTCATGGGAGTTCTCTTGTAAGTTAAAAGCTTTTTTGTCTCTAGTTGCTTTTAAGGTTCTCTTTTTGTTTTTGATTTTTGATGGCTTTTTTTACAATATTCCTTGCAGAGGATGCCTTTGAGTTGATTTTTTTTTTTTTTTTTTTTTTTGGTGACTTATGAACTTCATGAGCCTAGATATCCAAATCTCTCTCCAGAATGGTAAGTTCTCTGCCATCTTTTTTTTTTTTCCTAATTACTTTTTGTCTTGAGAAATATCATGAGCTCATTTAGCATGTTTAGTGAAACAAAGTGAAAGCTGTAGGAAATTATTAGGGGAAGTCTTTCACTGTGAGCATTCCTTTGGCTTTAAGCAATTGCAGTTTCTCTCAATAAAGGAAAAAATAACTTTCTTTGCCTCTTCCATCATTACATCTAAATTCTTTTTTCCCTTTTTAATTTAATTTTTATTTTAATTTTTAAAATTTGAGTATAGCTGACATGTTAAATTAGTTTCAGGTGTACAACATAGTGATTTGATAAGCTACACATTATTCTCTGTTCACCACAAATGTAGTGACCACCTATCACCATACGACTGTTATAATACCATTGAATTGACTATATTTCCTATGCTTTGCCTTTTGTTCTTATGACTTATTCACTTAGTATCTGGAATCCTATACCTCCTACTTCCCTTCATACATTTTGCCCACCCCCTCACCCCCTTCCCTCTAGAACTATCAATCATCAGTTTGTTCTCTGTATTTATAGGTCTGGTTCTGCTTTTTTTATTTTATTCATTTATTTTTTAGATTCTGTACATGAGTGAAATCATATGGTATTTGTCTTTCTTAGTCTTCTATGTCTTCACTTAACAGGATAACCTCTAGGTCCATCCATGTTCTCAGAAAAGGCATGATCACATTTTTATGGCTGTGTAATATTCCATTATATATTATCTTCCTTATCCATTTGTCATTGGACATTTATGTTGCTTCTGTATCTTGGTTCTTTAGCATAATACCTTCTAGGTCCATCTGTGTTGTCACAAATGGTACAGTCTCATCCTTTTTTTATGTCAGCCATCATTTCTTTGTAAAAGCTTTCTGCCCACTTTTTATCTTTTCCTGGAACACCAGTGATTCACAAAGTTTTTCTTTTAATGATATTCCATAAATCAGGTAGGCTTTCTTTACCTTTTTCATTTTTTTTTCTGACTACATAATTTTAAAGTCTTTTTTTCAATTTCATACTTCCTTTGGATTGATCTGCTTGATTAGTTCTGATGTTTATGCTCTTTCTTTGCATTTTTCATCTCATTCATTGTTTTCCTCAGCTGCAGTACTTCTCTTTGGTTCTTTTTTATGATTTCTTCTTTTTGTTAAACTTACTTTTTAAAGATTTTATTTATTTGACACAGAGAGAGAGATAGTGAGAGAGAGAGAGCACAAGCAGGGTGAGCAGCAGGCAGAGGGAGAGGGAGAAGCAGGCCTCCCGCCAAGCAGAGAGCACGACACAAGGCTCCTTCTCAGGACCCTGGGATCATGACCTGAGCTGAAGGCAGATGCTTAAGGACTGAACCACCCAGGTGCCCTGTTAAACACATTTTGTTCTTGTATTGTTTTCTTGATTTTGTTGAATTGTCCTTTTGTATTTTCTTGTAGCTCATTAAGCTTTTTTTGTTTTACATTGAGTTTTTTTTAAAACAGCTATTTTGATTTTTTTTTTTTTAGTTGATAAATTACAGATCTCCATGTGTTTTGGTGTGGTTACCAGAAGTTTATTGTGATCCTTTGATAGTGTCATGTTACCTTGATTTTTCACGTTCCTTGATGTTTTGCACGTTGCCTTCACATGAAGTAGTAGTCACCTCCTACAGTCTTTACTAATTGACTTTGGGGAAAATGCCTTTTGTCAGCCTTGCTAGAGATTCTCAGGCTTTCTCCGACCTTCTGTCAGTACAACTGCCTTACACATCTTGTTCCTTTTTGTGGTATAATTCTTAAGCTTGTATATCTTCTCTTTAACCTCTAATGCACCAGGCCCACTGCTGATAGCCTGTCTTTTGCTTTCCCAAAGATGACAGTAAAGCTCAAGTTTGTGATCTTTTTCTGGCCTGAAGATTTGTCCAGCTTTAACATGTACTCATTAGCTGCCCGCCAAAGTCTGCTCTTGCCACTGACATTGGGAGAATGCACAAGAAGCCAGCCACAAGGTGGGCTGCATGTGAGTGAGGAATTTGGAGCACTGGGGTTGTCCATAGACCAGTTGTGGGGATCCATGGGCAAGGTATTCTGTTGGACTCACAGGCAGGCTTCTGGGGGCAATCAGTGACATGGTTAGTAGTGTCCACATCATTTTAATGTCCCCATGAGTATCCTATCTTCTCTCCTCCCCACCGCTTGCCCCACGTGGGCCATTTAGTTTGATTCAGTACTCTGGATGGGGCAAGAGAGAAATGTCTCCTTTGGCAGCATCCAGCACACTGGGGAAGGTGGGGGCTCACTTGCTGGTTTTCATTTTCCTCCACAGAAGAAATGGCCAAGGAAATCTCTCCTGGCTCTAAGCTGTGTGACCTTGGGGAAGGGATGACTTAGGTAGCGTTGGCCTGTTTCTATTACTTACTCTGATACATTCAAAGTCAAATATATATATATATATATCTAACAACAGTACTGGAACTTCTCTGAACACCTGAATTTCCACAGAGGCTGTCTTGTTTGTTGGTGTTTGTTGAAATCTATGTTCTTCAGGGGCTTACAGATCATGGCTTAGAGTAAGTGGAGTTGATTCTTGTGCTACAATAGGGTGCCTAGCTGGAACAGAGTCCTGTCTGCCTATTTCCTGATGCATGGGTGAGCTAGAGTCTTCCCAGCTTCCTTGACATATGGTGTTGGGTTCGATGGCTCACTCAGAGGCACTTTGTCTAGGGTTGGATGCTGAATTTTTGTTTTTGAGATGCGGGACAAAACAAAGTGATGTATTTGGCTGTCACCATGCTGATAATCACTCTGAAAAGGTTTTTTGAGAGTTAAAGGCCTCACTGGTTAAGGCAGTATTTATTAAATGTAAAGTATTGCAAAATATGTTATTTTAATGAAAAAAATACATTCTTTCATTCAACAGCACTAATTTTTGTCACACTTGAATCAGCATAGAGCTTGCAGTGCTTCCAGACCAGTTCATCAGATTTATTCCTTAAAGTTGCTAAAGTGTCAGCTTGATTTTAATTCTTGAATTTCCTAATCACCCATGTTATAAATCCCTGAAGTAGTTAATATTGAAATAGTCACAATATCTTATCTTAGTGTAATGTAAGAGATTATAGGGGGTACTGTAATATCTCACAAAATTTATATATACATATTAGATGCCCTCATTGAATCTAAAATTGCCTTTTTGAAGTTTAATTATATTTGATAACATAGTTTGTCTGAATTGTTAGTAAATTATTCTAGGTCATTTTCCAGCTGTTGAATTTTTTTGATGGAACACAAGTAAGCTATATTCTTGACCAAAAAGCATAATTTCATTTATTTCAGTTTTTCCTTAGTTATGCACATCCAGAATAGTAACTGTGTTCATGTTAATTTGGCCCTAATATCATGCATTTAATTATATATTAACTCTCTAGGCTTGTTGTTAAAATAAGGGGCACCATTAAAAGCATTATTTTCATTTAGATGATGAGAAAAATAGTCATCTTTATATCATGGCCTTGAACTTATCCCTCATTTGTTTGTTTTTATATTACTAGACTTTATTTTTTAGAACAGTTTTGTATTTACAGAAAAGAAGAGCAGATAATAGGTTTCCTATAACCCCCCCAGTCTTTACTATTATTAACTTACATTAGTATCTTACATTTGTAACAGTGAACCAATATTGGTAAATTATTATTATTAACTAAAGTCTATAGTTGTTTCAGTTTTCCTTAATTTATACCTGATCCCCTTGTTTATTGCAGGACTCTATCCATGATGTTATATTACATTTGATCATCATTTCCCTTCAGGTTTGTCTTGGGTGTGACAGTTTCTCAGATTTTCCTTGTTTTTGATGACCTTGACAGTTTTGAGGGATATCGGTCAAGGATGCTGTAGAATATCCTTTTACTGGAAACTGTTTGATGCTTTTTCATGGTTAGACTTAGAAAATATGTTTTGGGGAGCAAGACCACAGAAGCAAAATCCCATTTTCATCACATCGTATCAAGGGTACAAACTGAGAACATGATTTATGACTGTGGACATTTTCCTTGATCACTAAAGGAGTACTTGTCAGATTTCTCGTCTATAATGTTGAACTTTTATTTCCTCCTTTCCATACTGTACTGTTTGGAAGAAAGTTGCTTCTAGGATGGAGTATCTACATAATTTATTTGAAGTTCTTCTGTATGGACATTTTTTTCTTTGTTCATTTATTAATTATTTAACCTTTTCTATAAATTAGTGTGGAGTTATATATATTCACTTTATACTTAGGATTGTAATGCCTACTTTTTTGCTCAAATTTTTCCATCTTTGGCCCATTTGGGAGTCTTTCCATTAGCGCCCATACTCTTTGACATACCTTTTCTTTGTGTGTGTGTCTGTATGTGTCTTTGGGCACTTTGTTGTTTTATGGCATTGGAAGATGCTCTAGGCTCATGTTAGATATGTCCAGCCCTAGCCCTAGAGTCAGCCAATTCTCCAAGGATGTCTTGTTCTTTGTACTAGAGAATGGTATTAGAAATGAGGGTCTGGGGGTCTGGGCACTAGATGTGTTTGTTGTTAGCGGGTGTCACTTATTTTAAGCCCTCTCAGGTCGGCTGATGGAGCAAAGAAAGATATGTGTGTATATTAACTCAAGTATATGCATGTATCAATAAACACATCTATATGTAAAGCCACCTGTATCTATATTAAGTTAAGCATCAAGTGTTACTGATATTCCCAACTCTAATGTATTACTATGTGAATATTCTAGCTTATTTGTAAATTTCCACTCCAACAGTGAGAAACTTGAATCCTATCACCTGCCATCCATTTACCTAATTATTTAATTCCGGTTTATATATAAAGCAGTAATATCAGAATTGTCCACCCATGCCTCTGTGGCATACAACCTTTTGAACCACAGTACATTTCTTATATGCAGTCCCTTTTGCCTGTGGTCTTACATATGTCACTCATTTCCAAAGTTACTCGGGTCACTGCCTTTCCCATACTCCCTTCAGTGAGGGTGTTCCATACATTTGTCATAGCATTAGATTCTCTTGTCACAATTTGCATGCTTTTCTGAGATTCCTCCAAGAACCTCAGTGATTTTTTTAAGAACTTGCATGAACTAAGGTTTATTCTTTGTGCAACAAATTTCCATGGGTTTTGACAAATGCATAATGGCATATATTCATTACAAAATACATAGAATAGTTTCATTGCCCTAAAAAAATCCCCTGTGCTTTACCTAGTCATCTCTCCACCCTCTTGCTGAACCTTTGGCAACCACTGATATTTTTACTGTCTGTATTATTTTGCCTTTTCCACAGTGTCATATAATTTGAATCATAAAGTAGGCAGTCTTTTCAGAATGGTTTCTTTTACTCAGGATGCATTTAATTTTCCCATGTCTTTTTGTTGCATGATACCTCATTTCTTTTTTTACAAAATAATGCTCCATTTTGCTGATATACTGCAGTTTACCCACTCACCTATTGATGGATCTTTTGGTTACTTCTACTTTTTGGCAATATGAATAAAGCTGGAATAAATATTCACGTGCAGGTCTTTGTGTGTATACAACTTTTCGACTCAGTTGAGTAAAGACCTAGGATAACGATTACTAGATCATATTGGAAAACTATGTTTGGTTTTGTAAGACACTGCTAGATGGTCTTGGTATTCTTCAGTTCAGCTGTATCCTCACTGATTTTCTTCCTGCTGGATCTATCAATAACTGAAAGAGGGATGCTGAAGTCTCTAACTGCAATAGTGGAGACTAATGTCTCTGTATTTAGAGTAGATTTTTTAATAGACAACATGTAATTGCATATTGTTTTTTATGCCCTCGGGCAGTCTATGACTTTTAAGTGGTATATTTAGACCATTCACATTTAAAGCGATTATTGTTAATAATATCAACCATATTTGTGCCTGTTTTCTGTCCATTGTATTTGTTCTTTGTTTCCTTTTTATGTTACCTTTTCTGCCCTTTCTGGTTTTGTTTGAGCATTTTATTTGATTCCATTTTCTCTCCTCTTTTAGCCTATCAACTAGACTCCTTTATTTTACCTGTTTGAGTGCTAGCTTTAGAGCTTACAGTATATATTTACGACTAATCTAATTCACTTTCAAATAACAGTATACTGCTTCACTGATAGTGCAGGCGTTTTACTACTAATGTTTCCAGTTTCTCCTTTCTGTCCCTTATAACATGACTGTCATTCAGTTCCCTTAACCATGTGCTTTAACTATGCACTACCCTGCTGCTATTACATATGCTTTGGACAAACAGTTGTGTATTAGATCAGTTAAGAACAATATGAATAAAATATTTAATTTCCCCTGTTCAGCCCTTCTCTGACCCATTTCCTTTCTTTATGTAGTTCTGAGTTTTTGACCTGTGCCATTTTCCTACTGTAGGAAGAATGTCTTTAAATGTTAATTGTGGGCAAGTTCACTGGAAACAAATTTCCTCAGTTATTGTTTGTCTGCGAAAGTCTTTATTTCTCTTCTACTTTTGAAAGATACTTTGACTGGATATAAATTCTGGCTGGTGCATTTTTTTTTTTATTTTAACACTTTAAATAGTTCACTACCTTCTTGCTTGCGTGCTTTGTGACAGGACCTCTGATGTAACTCTAATCTTTATTCCTCTGTAGAAACGTGTTAATTGTTCCATCTGTTTTCTTTCAAGATTTTTCTCCCTGCCTTTGGTTTTCTCTGGTTTGGATATGATAGATTTTGGTGTAGATTTCTTGTTATCTATGCTTCTAATTGTTATCTGAGCTTCCTTGCCTGTGCTTTGGTGCCTGTCATTAATTTTGAAATTTGAAAAAAAATAATTAATTTTGAAAAATTCTCAGCTATTATGACCTCAGATATTTCTGTTGCTTTTTCTCTTTATAAATCTTTTTAATTCTTTCTTTTTGCATTTCAGTTTGGACAGCTTGCATTTACATGTCTTCAAGTTTAATGATTCTTTCTTTAGCCAGTTCATCCTACTGATATGTTCGTCAAATGCATTCTTTTTTTTTTTAAGATTTTTTATTTATTTATTTGAGAGACAGAGAATGAGAGAGAGAGAGCATGAGAGGGGGAAGGTCAGAGGGAGAAACAGACTCCCTGCTGAGCAGGGAGCCAGATACGGGACTCAATCCTGGAACTCCAGGATCGTGACCTGTGCCAAAGGCAGTCGCTTAACCAACTGAGCCACCCAGGCGCCCCATGTCAAATGCATTCTTCATTTCTGATGGTGTTGATTCTAACATTTCAGTTTGATATTTCCTTAGAGTTTTCCTTTATCTGCTTACATTATCTATCTCTCCTTGAATGTTATTACATTTTCCATTAGAAATCTTTACATATTAATCATACTTTATTTATTTAGTCAGTTAGTTAATTAGTTTCAGGAGTAGAATTTAGTGATTCATCACTCATCCACAGCAGTGCTCATCACAACAAGTGCCCTCCCTAATTAATCCCCATCACCCATTTAACCCATCCCACTGCCCACCTCCCCTCCAGCGACCCTCAGTATGTGGTCTATACTTAAGAGTTTATTTTATGGTTTGTCTCTCTCTGATTTTTCCCATATGTTCATCTGTTTTGTTACTTAAGTTCCACATATAAGTGAAATCATACGGTATTGTCTTTCTCTGACTTATTTCACTTAGCATAATATACCCTAGCTCCATCCACATCATTGCAAATGACAAGATTTCATTTTTTATGGCTGAGTAATACTCCATTGTGTGTGTGTGTGTATGTGTGTGTGTGTGTGTACGTACCACAACTTCTTTATCCATTCATCAGTCGATGGACATTTGGTCTCTTTCCATAATTTGGCTATTGTTGATAATGCTGCTATAAACATTGTGGTGCATGTGTCCCTTTGAATCAGTATTTCTGTATCCTTTGGGTAAATGCCAAGTAGTGCAATTGCTGGGTCATAAGGTAGTTCTGTTTTTAACTTTTTGAGGTACCTCCATACTGTTTTCCATAGTGTCTGCATCAGTTTGCATTCCCACCAGCAGTATAGGAGGGTTCCCTTTTCTCAGCATCCTTGTCAACACTTGTTGGTTCCTGTGTTGTTAATTTTAGCCATTCTGACTGGTGTGAGGTGATGTCTCATGGTGGTTTTGATTTGTATTTCCCTGATGATGAGTGATGTTGAGCATCTTTTCATTGTGTCTGTTAGCCATCTGTGTATCTTCTTTTGAAAACTGCCTATTCATGTCCTCTGCCCATTTCCTAACTGGATTATTTGGTTTTTGGGTGTTGACTTCAGTAAGTTCTTTACAGATTTTGGGAACTAATCCTTTATTGGATATGTCATTTGCAAATATCTTCTCCCATTTCCTAGGCTGATTTTTAGTTTTGTTGGTTGTTTCCGTCACTGTGTAGAATCTTTTTATCTTGATAATGTCCCAATATTTCATTTTTCTTTTGTTTCGCTTGCCTCAGGAGATGTGTCTAGGAAGAAGTTGCTATGGCCGAGGTCAAAGAGGTTGTTGCCTGTGTTCTCCTGTAGGATTTTGATGGTTTCTTGTCTCACATTTAGGTCTTTCATCCAGTTTGAATTTATTTTTGTGTAACAAAGTGGTCCAGTTTCATTCTTCTGCATGTGGCTGTTAGTTTTCCCAACACAATTTGTTGAAGAGACTGTCTTTTTTCCATCGGATATTCTTTCCCGCTTTGTCAAAGATTAGTTGACCATAGAGTTGAGGGTCCATTTCTGGGTTTTCTGTTTTGTTCCATTGATCTGTGTCTGTTTTTGTGCCAGTATCACACTGTCTTGATCATTACACCTTTGTAATATAATATATTAATCATAGTTACTTTAAATTCCCTATCTGATAATTCCAAAATAGATGCCATATACGAGTCACCTTCTGATGCTTGCTTTGTCTCTTCAGACTATGTTTTGTACCTTTTAGTGTACCTTGTAACTTTCTGGTGGAAAGCCAGACATGATCTATTAGGTGATAAAGACTAATACATAAGCACTTATGTGAGGTTTTATGTTAATCTCACTGGGAGTCTGGCTCTGTTTAATGTTTGCTCTAGCTGTAGCTACCAGAGGCTTCAGATTCCTCCAATATCCTTGTTTATCCTTGTTGTATTTGGGCCCCCTAGAAATAAATCTTGGAGTATGTCTCATAGCTATTTTAAATATAATCCATTTTTACTATAGGAGCCGTGTTACAGGAAAATTTGGGGGAAGGGAAGCAGTCTATAATGTTGTAATTAAATCTCACTTTTTTAGGGGGCTTGAATTTCTGAACTCTGACTCCCGCCCCCCCCACTCCATTTAAGAGACATGTAAACTAGAAGCCTGATTTGACTAATTGCCCTTCATTCAGGTTGGGTAAGGTTCTGGTAAAGTCTTTTACTTTATAGAGTAGACCTTTGTTAGTGGAGAACATTCTAGGCATATTTCAAAGTGGTTATTTTTGCCCTCTCCTTGCCAGAAGCACACAGTGGTTTTTCTTGGCTCTTTACCTTAAAAACATGGTGAGGTTTCTGCAGGTAAAACCCATGAAAGTGTGGGGTGTAAGAATTCTGACCGGGCATAGAGCTGCTGGATTCATATACTGGTAAACACACTTGATGGATTCCTGGAGGCTGAGTGTGGACTAGCTTGAGAGAGATCAGGTCCTCCTTTTGCTCCTTAGAACTTGAGCTAAGGGAAGAGCAGTGTGAATAGACTCTACTACCCTAGCTCAAAGACTCTATCAGGATGCTGGGAACATTGAGGATGTTTGTCAGTATATGTGTCTGCACATACTGTGCATTTCCAATCACAAAGAACCAACAATTAGGGGCATGAAACAACCTACTGAGTTAAATAATGCAGAGGTAGTCACTTTTATTCTCTAGCACTGCTCCCCTGAGATTTCATAGGGGAAGAACAGTTAGAAGAAGGGAACTTCTTCCCCATAGTGTAAATGTATTTCTGTGAGGAGAAATGGAGTATTGGTGGTCATACAGGCACCCACTCTTTTGCCCTGACAATTTATGAATGTATTCCAGAATTCTAGTGAAGCATCTGACAGGAAACTGATACTCATTGCATGGGGGAAAGAGGAGATAAGAGTCTCCATGAATGGAGTATTTGGGAGAGCTGCAGAGAGAAAATTCATGAAGACAATCTTAAAGATTGAGAAACTCAGAAGCAACTAAAAGCAATGAGAGAATTGGAGATGAGAGGCCCAGAGGGTTTTATAACATATTGTCCTGCTGTTGATCTGGAGGTCTTTGAACATACCAACACATGCAGACTAGTCTACATGGGCATCTGGCCTATATTTGACTTCTACAAAAAGTAGAGGATCAAAAATTTCTTGCTTCTCTGTGGCATTGTAGAATAAATAAGCAAAACTAAAAATCCTGTGAAATATTTTAAAGTATATCAAAACTATGCTTTACACATACCTGGAGCTCCTATCAGGATATTAAAATACTGATATATTTTCACAGTAATTTTAAAAGTTAAGAATGAATTGAAAAATGTTTTGAATAATACACTTCTCCGTAAAGTATTCATAATCATCAGGTGATCAATCACTCGAAGGAACATCATGATCCATTATTGCCATGGGAAATTATGTTAAGTTATATTTTAACTAGTTCTTTAGTCAAATGTACTGATTTCTAGGTGTGAAAACAGTGTAAAAAGTCGGCTCGGGTCATGATCCCAGGGTCCTGGGATCAAGCCTGGTATCAGACTCCCTCTCCCACTCCCCCTGCTTGTGTTCCCTCTCTAGCTGTCTCTCTCTCTCTGTCAAATAAATAAATAAAATCTTGAAAAAAGTTGAATAACTATGTAAACACTAAGATTCAATTCTTACAGATATAAATATTCAAATAACCTTTAGACACCACTTCACTAAATTATTCTATCTTGAGCTTTAAAAAATTTCTGTCTTAACAACAGGACCAGTTTTGTAAGAGGATCAAAATGTTTGTCAATAAACTGTAGACTCCAAAGGATAGGAAATGTTTAATATTTGATTTGTTAGAGACCTAAACACCAATTGCCTTCTTCAAAATCTGATGTTTTGCCCAAGTTGACTGGATCTTGATATTTTTATTCTATGTTTGTAAAACTTCATCTTTCGAAGTAATAAACAATGTTTGCCTTTAGGATAAAGAATTAACTTGTTAAGTTCCTTTAGGGGAATTTATTTCTCAGGATGAGAAAGGCTGTGATAGGATTTTTAGCTTTGTAGTAGTAGAACTTTTAGTTTTGTAGTTATAAGTCAGGTGTCTGCCCATTGATCTTGTTGGAGTCACACAGGTGACAAAAGGGAATTGATAATGCAGTCAGAAGCCACGTGGACCTAGAGACACCATGTGCTTCAAGTGGTCAAAGAGTTGGGATGTGAGTATAATTACCCCTGACATTTAGAAGCTACCTGAGAGCCCTGTAGAAACTCTGAAGTTGACATGCTTTGCTCTTTGAATAGCTGCCCCTAATAATATTTGGGGAACATATCCCAGAGCAGAGCCTTGTTTCTTCCCTCATATAAAAGAATTGGCAGAAACCATCTGCAAAGGCCAGTTGTATCCAGCAGAGCAAAGGGTCAGTAGCTAAGAACATGACTTAGATGACACCATACCACCTTGGATGAAGAGTGACCTGCTGAAGAGTCAGATTGCCTGCCTAACGCCAGTAGAAAGGAGTTGGTTACCTTTATGCATGTGATGTTTACTGGTCATGAACTTTACCATCTTTACCACCAGTGTCTGTCATCCGTAGCTCACAGCAGTACACCATGCACCCAAAGGCTGGAGAAACTTCCTGTCATAGTTGTTCCGTGTAGACATTTGAGGCTGAGAGTTTTTTCTGTATTTACCCCTCTTCAGTGTTAAAGCAATAGGCTATTTCCCAAATGATTGCTCGGTGTATTAATGTCAGTGAACATTACTATCTTAGGTAACAACACCTCGGTAGCCCCCTGTTATATTTACATGTCAGTCTAGGCTACTATTTTTCCACACCCTCTCCCTGTGTGCCAGTCCAAAGTCTGGGACCTTGCCAAAGTTGCTTGAACTCAGTGGAACCTACCACATGGGGTTATTATGAGGATCAGAAGAGACAACACCATTTCCTTTCATCTTGCCAGACCCAACCAGATCAAGTATCACCCTCTCCCTTTGAATTCTACCAAGTGTCTTGCCTATGCATAGAATTTATTGCTTTCTCTTTGAATTCCCCTAGTACTTCTAGAAACTACCGTAACTTGTCACTCTTAATTATTTACTTATCCATCTTTTTCTAATAACTGTGAATTCTTTTAAGGGGATAAACATAACTTTTCATGAAACAATAAAAGTGAGGACAAGTATAAGGAAAATGTCCGTTTTACTGCTATTAATCATTAAAATAACTGTTTTATATATATGCTTGTTAAACTGTGGATTAAATGCTGTTCCTTCACAACTGGAAACTATTGTTTTTGCATGCTTATGTAAGAATAATTTTCTTTCATCTTTACAATAGATTTTTTTCCCACATTGGGCACATAAATTTTGCATAGGAAAGTTCTTGCATAAGAAATGGTCAATATTGTAGATTTTAACTATAAAGCTTTATAGTTGATTCAGACCTTGGAGTAATTCAGTAGACTACATGGAACAATATGGATTCAAAGTGAAATTTTCAGGGTCCAGAATCTTACATAGCTAATGTAGATAGGTAATTCCTAGTTCTGAGACTGAAGAACAACAGAATACCATTTAATAATTGAAATGTAATAATGGTAGCTCATGGATGAAAATAGATTCATACAATTAATGTGCCCAATACAAAAGGTCTGAAATGTAAACAAAGGCATTGATGGAAAAGAAACATTGGTAATAATTGAAAGTGGATTTATAATTGACTTAATTCAAATTACATTAGTTTTAGAACAAGATTTTTAATTAAAATTTAGTCTAGTTTTTTTTTTATAATTAGACGTGATCATTGTAGACAGAGTAGAAAAGTAAAGAGAAAAAAATTTCACTAATATTTACCATCACACCTTCTAGTATCTTCCCCTCCCGTCCATTCCACTCTATCCTTTGTACTGAAGCAAGCACTGACCAGTCTTTATGTCTAGACAAATTTTTCTTTCTGTATCCCATTTCTTTATAGTCAGCTGCCTACTGAAAAGTGCTGCAGCCTGTGGCACTTTAAAATATCCTAAATTGGGTGGAATATATCACCAAGTCATACACTGGAAAGAGACAATTAAAAAAAATATTTTCACTTAATCACACTGAAATGTACTATATCATGTAACTAATAATTTAGGTCTATTACAGATATGTAACAGGCACAGATTAAGAATATTTACATAAGTATGCAAAATTTCTTCTGCTGTGCTTGACCTTCTCTAATCTTATCTAGAATCCAGAAGTTTCCCATGCTGAAATAAATGAAAAGTTGGCTGAAATTAGGTAGTATTTCTTCTTAAGAAAATGGATTTAATTTTCTTTCTTTTTTTCTTTTCTTTCTTTCTTTTTTTTTTTCTCTTCTTTCTTTCTTTTTCTTCTTCCTTCCTTTCCTTTTCTTTTCTTCTCTTCTTTTCTTTCTTTTCTTTCTTCTTTCTTTCTTCTTCTTCTTTTCTTTCTTTTCTTTCTTTCTTTCTTTTTCTTCTTTTCTTTTTCTTTCTTTCTTTCTTTCTTTCTCTTTCTTCTCTTCTCTTTCTCTTCTTCTTTCTTCTTTCTTTCTTTTTTTCTTTCTTTCTTTTCTTTCTTCTTTCTTTCTTTCTTTCTTTCTTTCTTTCTTTCTTTTCTTTTCTTTCTTCTTTTTCTTTCTTCTTTCTCTTGACACTAGCTCTCTTGGTGTTTCCTTTAGTTAAGCTAATAGGTAAGACTGGGGTATTTTCCTAGGAAACCTGTTAGCTTGTTTCTATAAAGGACATATTTGCGTAGAGAACTCTTCCTTATGGGTATACTCAAGACTTTCTATCAAGAAGGGGAACTATTTTCCCTCCACTTTTCAAGGAATGTGGTTCTTCAGAGTAGGGAATACAAACAAGTCAAGGGCCTGAAGTGCCAGGATTTATTTTTATCCTTATACCTTTAAAATTTTGTTTTGGTTTATGTGTTTTACAGTGTAGACCTCACAGAAAAATATCAATGCCAAGCTGGTTAGCACTTAAAAATATACACGCCTATGATAAATGAAATGAGATATATTTTAAATAGTAGAGATAAGCATTACCAAGTATGTACCAAAATTGGATTTGACAACAGATAAATCAAAACATAGGCTGTTGCATGTTGGTGTTCCTGTATATGGGGGCTGCATTTTTTGCAGGAATTTAAAATTTGTTTTCTTTGCTTAGAATGTATTATTAAAGAGGTAATAAAGATCACATGCTTTCATCAGTTATAATGTTGAACTATTACTAATGTAATGGCTGCTCAGTGAGTTGGAGGCACTGAATAGCTATTTAAGTTAGGTTCTTAGTAAGAGAAAAATACAGACTTATAAATACTATTTCTTTTTAGAACAAGGTGCCAGTCTAGTAATATAGGTTTAAAATTTGCATGCTGTGCTTGATTATTCCATTTCTGTAATGAGTAGTAGTACTCATCTTCTTTATTGAATGGCCTACAGCTTTATTCAGCTGAGGACTGAGCACAGCAGAGAGAAATATTAACATGTTTTTATCTGCCCAGTAGAAACTAGTAAGTCAGTCTGCTTCGTGGGGTGAGGAAAATTATTTCCCACCAGCATCAAAGTAAGTTCATTTCAAATTAAACCAATCATGACCTGGACTAACAGTTTGAATAGCCCCTTAATCTCAGAAAAACATGAGTAGAACATATGTACACAAATTAGGACCTGGGTATTTTCAGTTGGCACTTACTTTGCATTTGTTTAAACTACATACTTCACTATGATTTCTATCAAAGACTTTGAGCTCTTGGCTCCACTTGGAAGAATAGCTCCCCTTGGCTGGGGATTGTGGCTTTCACATTTTCTGTTACACTGAATACTACTTGTTTACAGGACTGGCTCCTATAACAGGCCATGTGTAGATTCCCAAAGCCAGAGCTCTTCAGCTGGTATGCCCCACTATTTTTCTGTTAAAAAGCTCTTTGTAACTTAATAGAAAAGAACAACAATTTTTTAAATTAACCTGTTCATGTTTTCCATTTCTTGGGATTTTCAGTTTTGGTCTTTTAGATTTTTGTAAGGAAATAATTCTAACTTTTCAAACACCTTTCCACAGAGTTGCAAATTTTACTTTAATTTTACCTCTTCTATGCCGGTACCTCCTTTCTCTTAATTTTGTGTCATTCTCTTCCTCTTGTTCTCTCTCTCGTTCTCTATCCCCTTTTCTGTCTTGTTGGAGTATGAAGAGGGTTAACGACTTTATTCATCATTACAGAGGACCACCTTTAGAAGTTTTTTAATTAATTTTGGTTATTTTCTGCTTTATTAATTTCTGCTTTTATTATTAATTTCATCATTTCCTTCAATTATGTTCTTTTTTTTCTGACATTTATGTAAAATTTGCTTTCTTTGTTTTTAATCTTCCTTCTGTAATGTTGAAATAATTAAATGCCTAGTTTCTGAGCACAGTTTTTACTATGTCCCATAGATTATCAGTATGAAGTATTGTCTTTTCAATGACTTCAAGATGTTGCAGTTTTCTATTGATTTCCTCTTTTTCATATGAATTACCTAGGGGTGTGTTTCTTAATTGCTAACGAATTAAGAAGGTCCACCCTTTTTTATTATTCTAATTTTGGTGGATTTTGATCAGAGAGTCTGGTGGTAGTTTTCTACTTTTTAATTTGTGTAGTCTCTACATGTCCAAGGAAAGGATTACATATTTTCATGTTGCATAAACATAAGAACAAAAACCATATTTATTCTCCATGAGAGGGTTGTTAAGTTTTTACATACGTGCATGGGTATGGGTGTCTGTTCAAGGTTATTGGATTTTTTAGTTCAATTCTTATACACCCTTTTCTTAGTTCCAGCTGCTATACCAAAATACCATAGACCATTAGCTTATAAACAATAGAAATTCATTTCTCGAAGTCCTGGAGCCTGGAAACTGGACATCAGGATGCCAGGAGGTCAGCTGACTGTCCCCCTCCTGGTTGCCCATTGCCAGCCTGTCTCTGTGTCCTCCTAAGGTGGTAAGGGTGAAGGAGCTCCCCTGGACTCTTTTATGAAGGCATTAATCTCTCTTACGAGGAGGCTTTGCCCTCTCATGACCTGTTCTCTCCCCAAAGTCCCCACCTCCCAGTACTATCACAATGGGCATTAGGATTTCAAAGTAAGAGTTTTGGCGGGCTGCACAAACATTCAGCTCATAATGACCCTTGCTGATTTTTGCCTCTTAGTTACATCCAAGACAGGAAGAGGGATATTTAAGTTTCCTCCTCTAATTTTAATCAAAGTCTTTTTCATTTTTTGCACTTGTGGTAGCTTTTTCTTTACATATTTACCTGCTGCTCTCTTTGGCACACACAGCTTTAGGAATCTGTTGCCTTTTCTCAGCAGTTGCGAATTTCTTATTAGTCTTCAGTTTGATCTTCAGTTCTTTGAACCATAAATTCTCCTTTGTTTTATGCTTCTTTCTATTTGCAGTTTCTGTTTGTCTTTTTATTTTAAATGTTTCTTTTAAACATCTGATAATCTCTGTATTTTAATTGAAGACTTTAGATGCCTCGATTTCAGGATATTGACTGGTATGCTTTATATCTTCTTACTGTGAGTTTGCTATATTATTTTACATTGCAGTTTTTTGTTAACTTTTTCTCATTGTTGATTTTATTGATTAGTATGCTTTTAATTTTTTTCTTAATTTTAAAGCTCCTCATACTTTTTCAGGCAATATTGACTCTCCTCCAGCTTTCATGTCTCTTTTTTTTTAAGATTTTTATTTATTTATTTGTGAGAAAGAGCGAGCGAGAGAGAGAGAGAGAGAGACTGAGTGAGAGCACAGAGGGAGAGGGAGAAGCAGACTCCCCACGGAGGGGCTCAATCCCAGGACCCTGAAATAATGACCTGAGCCAAAGGCAGATACTTAACCAACTGAGCCACTAGCTTTCATGTCTCTTACTACTGTATGTACATGCTGGGTCTCCTGGATCCATTCTCTCAATTCTTTATCTTTACCTCTTGTTTACTATATCAGGATTTTTGTGTTTGCTATAAAATGGCTTTTTTTTTTTTGTGCTTGGCAATCCAAAGTTGTCCAACAAGTTATTCTGCTCTTTAATTTTTTGAATCATTTGGGAATCCATGTTCTTCAAAGCCTTTTTTTTTTTCCTGTGTGGTAATTATACACTTAAATTTTCTTAAATGCATCTCCCACCTGGATAGTCCAAAACCTCTACTTTGTGTTCTGATTGATTTTATTGACTCTGTAAACTCCTGAGTACCTAGGGATGGACTGCACTTTCTCTTGTGGTTCCCTGGGGCTCAGATTCACTTGCTGGAGGACCTTGAGATGTAGCCTCCTAAGCAGAGGTAGAACATGACTTTGTCAGGACAGGCTGCAGCTGTAGAAATACGCAGGTTCCCAGGTGTTGGCTGAGGCACTTAGGGAAAGCTTTTCTGCTTTCCTAGTTCCTTCTGTTCTTGGTGTACAGCGAGAAGTTAAGCCTTTTTTTATTTCCTTCTTGGCATCTTGTGAGTAATGGGAGATCAGGAACACAGGGAAGGGGAAGGGGCAATGTTGGCTTTTCTTAAAGATATCACGGATCATTGAATTCAACGTCTTTCTCTTCCTTACCTTGGGGCTCCCAGCGTTGGGCTTTAGACACTCACTGAGCCCCTGGAATAAAGCTCCTTGTAAATCATCTCAGCCAGAACTTCCAGAAAGTCTCATTCCATATGTCTTCTTTTGAGCCAAGGGGGAATGGGAAGAAGGTGATGTTCCCTTCCTGTCTCCCCATCAAATATTATCAGATGTATTGGTGGCTTTAGGGCCACCAGTGAAGCAGGTGAAGTGTGCAGAGTTCAGAGAGATACGTTTCTGTTGCATGTCAGACAGGTATGTGCAGTGAGCAGAGTTTACTTTCCCACTGCCCTGGTGTTGCCTCTGCCCCAGTTCTGAAATCCAAATTCACCTGTGTTTGGCTTTATAAATGCCTTGGTCGTTCACAAACCTATTCTAACGCAGGTTCAGTCACTTTATAACAAAATCTTTACAAGTTGTATGTCCATTAAATCTGACCATTTTAAGGTGAAAATATAATAAATCTGTCCTTGCAAGTTGCAAAGACTATCCAAAATTTAGATCTAATTAGCAAGCTAACCTCACATTTCATGGTGTTTTATAAAGAATTGAGTTTCCTCATTAGTATTCATGATTTATAATAAATAAAAGGATAGAAGTTGCATAAAAATTTAATCTCTGTCAGGTCAGTGGTTGGACTTTAATTATGAAGCATTCTCCTCTGTGTCAAAGAATATTGCCCCTTTTCACATTGTTAAGTTGTTAATTATTATTATTAGATGCTCTTCATTTTTTTCTCTTGATTTTCCCTCTCTAATCAAAGTTTATCATCATGAGAATAAGAATATTCTTTGGAATATTTATGGTAATAATATTTTAAAAAACCATCCAACTAATTTAGATCTTTGAGTAGCGAGAAAGGTTATCCATACCATCGAGAAAATAAAAATTCACTGGAAAAAAACTTCACATATGTTAAAAATGTTTTTCTGCAGCATTGAAGATTTCTTTCCAGCAAAAAATTGATTTTTTAAAAGCACACCATACCAAAATCAGAGAGAAGAGATTGTCCCTTCCATTCTTTTTAAGTTTTTTTGGGTTATCTTTTTCTTCAATAAAAATTCCCTTAACCCTTTCTCCTAGAACATTCCTAGTTACTCTGAAGGTGACCTCTTTTTTCCAAAACTATCTGGTTTTTCTTGCGGAAACTTCTAAAATTATCTTGTACAAGAGTAGTCTAACAACAATGCTTTCATCAACTTTTCACGGAACTTACCTACCTAACTTCAAGTAACAACAGTTTTTTCAAAGTTAAAATATAAAAGCACACTTTAGGAAGATCTTTGAGCCTATGTTGGCATGTAGAGCCTGCTCTATTGTGCCTTGCTAGGTGAGCCAGGCTGGGAACAGAAAGGATTTGTACATTTATCTTTGTAATTTGACTAAGGCTTTCTAAAAACATGTCTTCATGAAGAGATTTTCCTAGGGTCAACTTCTGAAGTTTTGCTTCTCCACTTCACTTTTTAGCCCCTACATCTCTCTCTTATCCAGCTCCCACTGGCGCCCACAGCATTCCACTTCTCTGCTCTAGGGCCACGAATTCCGATTGTTGTGCTTCAGTGCTTGCCTCTGACTGCTATTGACAACATATTCCCTCTAGGTTACATATCCCAGCCTCCTTTGTGGTTCGGTGTGCCTGGATGACTACGTTCCAGACAACTGAGGGTGAGCAAGTGAACTTACTTTACTTCCTGGGCGAGCTCGTATGTGTGATCCTCTGTAGTCTTCCCTTTTCCTGTGGCAACACTGGAAGCTAATCTTGAATACAGAGGAAAGGATCTATGGAAGGAGCTGGAAACCCTGATTCACTCCTAGAAAGCCCCTTTCCAGGAAAGTCCCTGGGGACAATATAGTGTCGAGAAATAATCTTCTGTCGTTTAAGATAGACTAGAAGTGAGAATTTCACAGGTATATTTGCACCTGCTGCTAATCCTCAGCCTCTTTTTACCTACCACAATTCACCAATTCCCCAGTTCCATATTTTGTCCCTTAATAAAAGATAAGCGATCAAAGAATTAGTTAGGTAAACTATTCTGTAATAAAGAAAATACAACTATATTGTTAGAACACTTTCCTGGATCGAGATGACCCCCTTCTCTTTTTCAGGTTCTAATTAATTTATTGACTTTTGGTAAAAGACTTTCAGAATACTGGGAGATAAAAATCTGGCAAAAGGAGTTTTTCAGAAAGTCCCTCTTTTTCTTTTTTAATTTTTTTTAAAGGTTTTATTTATTCAACAGAGAGCACAAGCAGAGGAAGCAATAGGCAGAGGGAGAAGCAGGCTCCCCACTGAACAAGGAGCCCAACGTGGGACTTAATCCCAGGACCCTGGGATCGTGACCTGAGCTGAAGGATGACGTTTAACCAACTGAGCCACCCAGGCACCCCTATCCTAACCATTTTAAACAGTGCTCTAATCTCACTCAGTTTTTGCAGATTTGAGTCCTACCCTTGGTGTTTTCAGGGGTAGACACACATTGTGATAGGAGGAGAAGAAAATAATTCTAATCCATTTTATACTATTAGTGAGTAATAAATTACAGGCAGTGCCAAGGTCCAGTTAGTAACTCTACTACTCTGTTAGCAGCATGCTCAGTGGGCAAATGACTCTTTATTCACTGCACATGATCAAAAATGTTGTTATCTTAGGATGAGATCTTTTAAGATCTACTCTTTCAGCAACTTTCAGCTCTACAGTACAGCATTTCTTGGTGATAACTACAATGCCGTACATTATATCCCCAGAATTTATTATCTTATAACTGGAAGTTTGTGCCTTTGACCCCCTTTACTCATTCTTCACCGTGCCCTGCAACCGCCATAATGTTCTCCATACTTATGAGTTGTTTGTTTGGTTGGTTGGTTGTTTGTTTTAATGATTCCACACATAAGTGTGATCACACAGTCTTTGTCTTTCTCTGTCTCATTTCGCTTAGCATAATGCCTTCTAAGTCCATCCATGTTGTCACAAATGGCAGGATTTCCTTCTCTTTTATGGCTGAATAATACTCCCTTGTCTGTACCACATTTGCTTGTCCATTCATCTACTGATGGACACTTTGTTTTCATGTCTTGGCTATTGTGAATAATGCTGCAGTGCACATGGGAGTGCAGAGATCTTTTCAAGACAGTGATCTTATTTCCTTCCAATACATTCCCAGAACGGGAATTGCTGGAGCATATGGTAGCTTTATTTTTAATTTTTTGAGGAACCTCCATACTGTTTTCCTGTACCAATGTACATTCCCACCAACAGTGCACGAGGGTCCCTTTTGTCCACATCATCATGAACGTTTGTTATTTCTTGTTTTTCTGATGACAGCCATTCTAACAGATGGGGACTGATACCTCTTTGTGATTTTGATTCGCAGCTCACTGATAATTTCATCTGATGTTGAGCATCTTTTCACGTACCTGTTGCCCATTTGTATATCTTCTTTGACGATCCATTTTTTTTAAAAAACAGTTTTTTTATTATGCCAATCTTATAAGTGGAAGATGGTACTTCACTATAGTTTAAATTTGCATTTGTATTATCTTTAAAGTTAGTTTAAGCATGTCCTTATGTTTAAGAGCCCACTCTTTGTATTTTTCTGTCAACTGTTGATATAATTTGCTCGTTTAAAAATTTGAATCATTTGCCTCTTTTGTATTATCTTTGAAGTGCTCTCTCTATATATTTGAATTTATTCCTTGTCTGGGGTATGGGTTGAAATGTACTTTCTTAGTTTGTTGTTTGTCTCTGACTTAGAGTGGTATTTGCCATACAGAAGAGTATTTTTATTTAATCAAACTTTCATTTTTCTCAGATTCGTGTGTTTTGACTCACTTGAGGATTTCATAAAAAATGTTGACATGTACCCAGTGAAATATATATCATTTTCCTTGCTCCTACGGAGCAAAGTATGGCCATATTGCTAAATAATTGTCAATGAAATGTAATTATGGGATTTCAGTGATGCTTCCCTTAAAGGAGCTAACTCATAGGGCCTCTGCCCTTTACCTTTTTATTTATACCTTCCATCTGGGATGTAGGCATGATGGCAGGGGCTTCCAAGAATCCTCTTGGACCATGAGATGATGTTGAGAATGAAAGTTATTCGTTAAAAAATATGAGCAAAAAGGTGGAATAAGTGTGACTTCTTTTATACTTACTTACTCTGTGCCTATACTTGAAGGATTTATATTCCCTAACAGAACAAACCCTTCATCTCCATTGTTTTTGCAAGTTTCCTTAGGCTTGAATTTCCTTATATTCTAAGGAATTTATTAAAAAAACAAAAACTAAAACAGTACCCAGTAGCCATTTAAAATCTTAGCTAAGTTTCTCTTAGGGACTTAAATCATCTGTTGTGGAAAACTTTGGAGTTCTCTGTTCTCCTGGCCTGCTTGCTCTCCCTAGTGTTTCAGAAGTGGAGAAAGGAGCAGTGACTGACCTGCTTGTCTTGAATGGACATTCTGCTTCATGAGCAAAGCATTGAGTGTGCTGGTAGCCTTTGCTCTTTCTGGCTTGCCTTTCCAAGCTTGGAACCTCTACCCTGTAACCCAGCTGGGGTAAGGGTGATCTGGTCCTCAGTACTCCTGGTCTGCCTCATCTGGAATAGATCCTTCACCCTGTGAATGGAGGCTTGGTGGACGAGAGGAACACACAGACTCTCAGCTGCACTTCCCTGGAATGTAGCCTCTACAGTACAGAGCTGGGAGGGAAGGTGAGAAGTGATGGTGATCTTCTCTTTTTGGGGAGAGACCTGAGTCCTTGACTGGGAGCTGAGAGGAAAGAGGGCCCATCTTCTTGGCCCCACCCATCCCAGTGAAACTTGTCGTGCTGACATGCAGCAGGGTGTAGTGGGTGCTGGCTCAAGTGCCACAGAATCTTATTGTTCTTACAGAGATTTAATAGGTTTTTTTTGAATAAATGTTTCTCTTCTTTTTTTTTTTTTTCTGAGAGAGAGAGAGAGAGAGAGAGTGTGTGAGTGGGGGTGGGGAGGGGTAAAGGGACAGGGAGAGAGAATTACCAAGCAGTCCCCATGCTCAGCGCGGACCCCGATGGAGAGATCAATCTTGCGACACTGAGATCATGACCTGAGGCAAAATCAAGACTCTGCTGTTTAACCGACTGAGCCACCCTGAATAAATGTTTCTTAATTTTCTGCCTGCCCTTAGGATGATTTCCTGACACTAAATGGTCGTTTGTTTTTAGATTATTTTTACTAACTGTGTTTCACTGGGGAGAGGGTCTGTAGAACAGCTCATGCTGGCATTCAGAGGTTCTCTCTGTTCATCCTTTGTTTTTAATATTTTAGTTTTACGTATTTTTTATTCACTTTCCTAATTACAGTCCCTATGTATCTTACTGTTTTTTAAGGAGTATTCATTTTCTTTGTATTCTTTTAATTTTCCTTTTGTTTACCTAGTAATTTTTTTCCTACTTCATTCTAGGCTTTATCAGCTCATCTGTCATTTTCTCCATAGATTTTTTTTTATATTTTCATATAGATGACTAATGTAGTAAGTTAGTTTTGCATAATATTCATGGTGAAATATTTGGCGTAAGATTTTATCTAGTCCATGACTGCATTTTCTCATCAATATATTCTAGTTTTTTATTTGGTTGGCTGTTCTGTCCAATTTTCTTGTATTATTTTTATACCCATCTTATGTACATATATTTTTAAATTTCTTATTTGTGTTGGAGCACAATTTTGTTCCCAGGGTTGGCCTGTGGTTTATATGTAGGAGGAATCAAGGTCATGTGTTAATCTAGAAAGGATTTTCTTGAAAACTTAAGTTTTGTGTGAGTTCCTTTAATTTTCACTGTCTCACTAATGAAATCAAGAGACCTGTCAGAATTTCAACAATACAAAGTTTCTCTTCTCCCTCACTGATTCAGAGACAGAATCCTTGCTTGAAAGTATGGCTTTTCTGGATGATTTCTTATATTTGCTTTTTAGAACAAAAGTCATTCTAGAAAATGTCCTGTATGGCCAACTTGTGCATTCTCTTCCTTCAGGGAGGGTTTAGTTTTATTATTTATTTATTTATACAATTATTTAGTTTTAGGTTTTTTTTAGTTTTATGCTTTAGTTTTATGCACCTCACCTTTAAGAAATGTACTTTTTAGCTTTTTGTATGATCTGAAACCACAGGTTTTTCTCTCTCTACTTCCATTTATCCTACCCCTAATCAGTCCTCAGTGATTTTGTGTAACCGTAACACCTGTTTCCTTCTTTGTGATTTTTATATTTCTCTTAATTGCATCAAAATACAGTTCATTTTTTTTTTATTTCTCATTCTCTTCATTTCTTTTGTGTGATTTTCAGGAATAGGAGGAAAAATGCTACTATCTTCAAACATAAACTTTTAAAGATGGTGATGAAGTGATACTAATGATGAGGTTCCGTGCATGTTGGTTAATCAAAAGTGGCTAGATAGATAATGAACATCACCCTTTCTGGGAAGACCCTATTTTTACTGAACTTTTTAGAAAAGTTCAGACCATGCTGGTGGCAGCCTCCTTCCACCCACTCTCCCCATTTTCCCCACTACACAGTGTTGATAATTTTAGTTCTAGATGGCAAGACCATGGAAATAAATTCTTTGCCACTGCTCATTGGTAGCTTTTTAATTAAAGATATAGCCATGCAAACACACTGTGAGGCCTGGGAATGTTTTCATTTATACACTAACAGGACAATAAAACGATTTATGCACACTGGTGAGAGATGGGGTATTTGGATTCTACAGCTCATCTTTTAATATTTAAGTCGAATCAGTCTCTCAGTCTATTTCTCTTTCACGTATTCTCCTTCCATCCTTCTCCTCTGAAGGTTCTTAAAGATAGCCTGCTAGTTTCAAACAACTTGTAGCAATACTACCAGATACCAATTATAGCTGTAACTCCTTCCAGGCCATCGGACAAGTGTCAGCATCAGTAGAGAATCTACACGTCATCTGTGCAGATGGAAAAAAAATTATATTCACCTCAGGTACACAGGTTAATATAAAATCATAGCTTCTAAGTGAAAGAGCCCTGTCTGTAAAGGCTATATGCTGTATAATTCAAATTATATGACATTCCAGAAAAGGCAAATAGATATATTTAAATGATCTGTGATAACCAGAGGCCTGGAGACAAGGTTGAGTGGGTGGTGCTCAGAGGATTTTTCAGGATAGTGAAATTATTTTGTGTGATACTGTGATGATGGATAGATGACATCATGTGTTTGTCAAAACCAATAGAACTTCATAGAATGAAGAGTGAACCTTAATGTATGCAAATTTTAAAAGTCCTTTAGGAGGTCAGGGGATCCCAGAAAACGATACCAACTGTGACAAGAGAATCTAATTGTGTTACAAATATATGAAACAGTCTCCCTGAGGGGAGTGGTGGAAAAGATGCTGGCCCAGTGGAGTCTATAAGATTAAAGGCACACAAACCTGTACATAAACTTCTATCTGAACTGATAAAGCTTCTCCATGGGGCTATGCCGAAAGTTTGGTATCTTTATATATGTATAATGGAATTGAACAATTAAGTAAATGTTTGACAAAGGATGGAGCCAGGTTTCTCACTGTTGGTGTGGGAGGTTAGAGATAAAAAGGGGAGGGAACTAGAAGGATCTATATGGTAATGGAATGCAGTCAGAAACATCAGTATGAAGTCACAATTAGCTTAATAGATATGTACTAATGGTTATACACAGCAATCTTTATAGTTACATGCATATACATGAGATAGTATACACATAGAAATTTCTGGAAGCAATACCACCCCGGTAGCAGTGTGTACAATTACAGCTCTAATCTGGCTTTTTTTTTTTTTTAAAGATTTCATTTATTTGACAGAGAGAGACACAGCGAGACAGGGAACACAAGCAGGGGGAGTGGGAGAGGGAGAAGCAGGCTTCCCGCTGAGCAGGGAGCCCAATGCGGGGCTCCATCCCAGGATCCTGGGACCATGACCTGAGCTGAAGGCAGATGCCTAACGAACAACTGAGCCACCCAGGTGCCCCTAATCTGGCTTTCTAATACCTTTTCCAATAAAAGTCTCCAGGACCCTTTGGAGAAATTGCTGCCTGTAAGATTGGGACAAGAAATATACGAGATGCACCTGGAACATTTTATAGTGCTAGAAAAACAATCAAAGCTGAACGTTCTGCCTAAAACGTGGAAAGAGTTCCATAATTATGTTTGCCAAGGACGTATTTTCACACTCAGAAGAAAGATACGTGTTATCATTGAACATGTACCAGAGTTCTCCTCTTGCATGATATCCCTTTTTAAAATTGGGGAAAACGTATCTCTGGGTCAAAATAATTATTACACAATTCTTTTTTGTTTGTTTTTGTCTTTTGTTTCAAGTATTTATTTAAATTCTAGTTAGTTAACGTACATTGTAATACTGGCTTCAGGAGTAGAATTCAATGATCATCACTGACAAATAACACCCAGTGCTCATTTTACACAATTCTTTACATGTTAAATGTGTCAGGAATTTTTTTAAATTAAGAGGTTTTAATCTCTTCCTATATTTCATTAACGTTTCTCTCCTATATTTCTTGTTGTGTTTGTCTCGATATTTCCCCTCTCTCCTTATGAAGCCATTAAAGGCGTAAAAAGCTGTTTTTTTCCTTCTTGGCTAGTTGGGCCCAGTTAGCCTGGAAAAAAGACTCCCTGTGTGTCAGTCTCAGGCTGTCTAAACCAAGAAACTGTAAGCTCTGGATTTTCACCCTCTTATAGCTAAGGGCATAGAACTATTTCCAGAATGTAATACAGATGCTCACTAAAATTTGCAGAAGAGAGAAAGAGGGAGCTCCACTGTGCCGCTAACAGGCAAGGTGTCCACTGTTTTAGAAACACTGCCTTAGTGGGGGCTAGGAGGAGAGTTTTATGTGTATTATTGATATAAAATAATCGCTTTAAGAAAGCTGAAACATTGGGCGTCTGGGTGGCTCAGTTGGTTAAGCGTCTGTCTTCGGCTCGGCTTGGGTCATGGTCCCAGGGTCTTGGGATTGAGTCCCACATCTGGTTCCCTGTTCAGCGGGAAGCCTGCTTTTCCCTGTCCTGCTCCCCCTGCTTGTGTTCCCTCTCTCGCTGTGTTTCTCTCCGTCAAATAAATAAATAAAATCTTTAAAAAAAAATGCTGAAGGATGATGCACTTAGAGAAGAAAAAGGTGAGGGAACGATTGCTAAATGAGGAGAATAATGCACAAGTGGCCTTTTTCACTGTAAGAGATGAACCATACTCCCAACTGTATGGGACTAATGGTAGAGATTGCCAAGCAAGAGACAGACCTTAGCAAGGAGCAGCCCCAACACCAGAGAAAAGTCCTGTCCAAAGCCCTTCTCAGGTGCTGAGTTACTGGAAGCAGGAACTGGGCAGAGTGTATTCGAGTTTGCGCACGAGAGGAGACGAGCAGGGTCCCCCAGTGTCGAACGCAGTATGAAGCCTGAGAAACTGGTCTTCTAATACCTTTCAACTGTCAGAAGAGTGTCTTCAATTTTACGAGGCATTCAAAGAAGGGGCAATATATCCCTAAGAATCTAGATTTCAGTAGGCTATTTATCAGTTTCTGGGGGATGACTAGTATTGTGTAGTCCCCACTCTCTCTCTGTAAGAAGCATTGTTGTCACTTGACAACATAATATGGTTCGTGTTCATGCAGAGGCTCCATTAGAAAAGACTCAAATGCCTAATTGATAGTTGAGACGTCTTAAACATGTCAGTCTCCTCCCAAATTCTCTTTGTAGTGATCCTTAAATAATTAATTCCTGTGGATGTGATTAAATTATCACTGACAGACAGGAGCAATTTAGAAATTACAAATAAACAGTGAGTAGACTCATTGCAGCCATGAATAAAATCAGAGGTGCAGGCAGCCCTCATTGTGCAGATAGGTAAAATCTCTTCTACATCTTTTTTTATAAGTCACTTCTTTCTTACAATGTCATCAAAGTAATATCACATATAATCCTTAAAATTAAGTCTGTGTATTACAACTCATTTCTGAGGTCATTATATTTGTCTTCCAACTTCTTATAATTTTCTCTATAAATTTTAGATAAATCACATCTTAATTCAACATTAAATTCTCCAGTAAGTTCTTATTCAATGTTAGTGCTGTACTGGAATTCCTGATCTCAATCTAGTTAAAACCCACAGGAAATATATTTCTGTGCTCAGGAAGTTACAGTGAGGAACGCAGTAATCTTTTAAGTATTTTGATTTTGTGAGGGGAAAAAACGAAAGTTTCGGTCTCTATAAAATGGAGGCTGAAGACTGAACACTGATACTGACAGTGTAGCCAACTTGATGAATAAATTCATGGAATTAGTCTCATGCATTCTTAAATAGTTATCTAACTTGACAAAGCCCTAATTATGCTGGACACCCTAATGCCCAAATCAGAACCCTGCTGGATTGATGAGAGGTAGTCAATGAGATCAGATATGTGATGCATGAAAAGGGCCACAACAAGTTATGTTCAAACCTTGAGGCTTATAGATTACTTATCCATTTCCATATAAATCTTGTGTATGATTTAGCTTTTAAATGTAGAAACAATTACACTCCTTCACTCATTAAAATGTATCATTTCTTATATATAGTACATTTCTCCCAAGATGACTTGGTTTACGGTAGACAATTTTAATGCACAGTTAACAATTAAGAATTCTGGCTTTCCATTTTCATTGGACTTTGGAATACAATCACATAAGATGTTTGAATCAATAGGCTTTTAATATCTCAGGGTTACATTTTTGTAGACAGAAAAGATCCTGGAAACACTGCAGACTTCTTATAGAAGAGTCATATGGCATCACACTCTGTTGTTCCTTTTAGTTTTATTTGTTTATATATGGAAATTAACTCCAACAAATGAAAGCTACAAATAGATGGAATAGGCAAACATCATATCAGAACCTGACAAGTTTATGGAGTGAGGCTGTGCCAATGTGTTTAATCAGTGCTTCTAACTAGTCAGGGAACTCTTTTCTTCATATGTATTCCACTTTGGTAAGCAGTGTACACAAAAGGAAAACCATTCTTTATTTTGACAGTGTACTTGACACTTTTTAAATGTTCTTTTCTAAGCAAGTTTATTTTGTCTTTGTGAATCGGCTCTTCTGGGTCTACGATGGTGTCACCATACTTAAGTGGAAAATATGTATTCACATGGCCTAATTCCTCTCTGCAAACCCACACTTCTTCTACTTTCTAGTTAGAAATACCTGAAAGTCTTATATCTATCTGTATATATAGGTGATATATAATACATAATATAGTCTATATGTGATATATACACATATAATTACAGATTTATATATATATACACACATATATGTATCTATAGAGGATAAAACACATCCAATGAGTAAAAGTGAATAAAGTGCTTCAGATTTTTTTTAGGTAAAATATTTTGTCCAGTGTTTGGAGTCATGTAACTCTAGAAACAAAGCTTGCTGTAAGGCAGATGTTCCATGAAAGTAGGTTTAGGCTAATAGAAGGCAGACCTTTTCAATAATAGAGAGGTGGAATTCTGTTTTTTCTTTTACTCTTGGGGAGTAAAATAGGAGGGAAATGTGAAGGGAAAATGAATGAAGGCTCATAGCATAATTTAGCTAATTTTGCCTTGGTGATATTTTTACCCCGGTTTTACTGTGGATTATAACTTTCTCTTTTTTCTTTGCGATTGACTAAGTAATTCAGACCACAGAGACAGATAGAGCCTTTCATAGAACTACTTGGTCTGCCTTTGAGGAAAGTGGTAATTCTCCCTGACCTGATAACCCCTCACTAAATGCAGTATTAAACAGCCCATATCCATGAACAGGAGAATTAGCTTCTTTGGGTCAAAACACATTTAAATTCATTGAGATATAATATCCTTTCCAGTTTATAAATGAGAAATGTTTAACTAATTAAGGGATATCATTGCCATGTCATCCTTCACTGTTTGAAAATGACAAACTAGCAAAGTTAATCATAATGCAATCAGTGATGGTTGGTTTCATCTTATATTAGTGAGACGTAATGCAAATCAGTGAGGATCCAAGAGAAGTTAATGAAAGAATTCTACTTAACAAGGAAAAGAAATGAAAGATAACTCCTTAAATATTAATTCTAAAGTAACTAAGCTAAAAACTATTTTTACTACTTTAGTTTAAAATATTCATAATAATAACTGCCATTTATTCTGATCTGTGCTAGACACAGTGCAAGACAATGGTGGTATCACTCTGTGTAATCTTCACAACAGCCTTATAAATTGAATAATTTTATCACCATTTACATATGAGGAAAATAAATCTTGAAGAGCTAAATTACTTATCCAAGATCACCCAACAGTAAGGGGCAGAGAAAAAAATAGAAACGGATCTCTGACTTCCAGCAGATACTCTCTGACCTTGCCATCTACTGCTTCTGTTGGTCTTCTTTCTTCTATGCTTTTTTCTTCTCTGCTCTATTTCATTTTCCACTTGTAGATCTAGAAAGTCAACAATGAGGAAGACCTGTCCCACATGGTATTTTCTGTTCCTGCTATTGCTTATAATATTTATTTCCTTAAGTGCAGGGAGGACTATAGCAGTATATTTCTTCATTTATTCAACAGTCATGTGTCGATTATCTAATATATGGTGGGTATGCTGTTTAAGTGCTAATGATAAAATGATGGATAAGTAAGTTATCGAAGTAGGAAATACTTAAAATTATATTAATTTAAGATTATATAGTTTTGTGTTGTTAAAACAGTTTTCAGACTTGCCTTGCTCTAAGTGTCATTACCCAAGAAATAATGGTATGCAAATATTTTGGCAAATCTTTTGACTGGAAGAAATTTACCTCAGTGTGTTGCATTCTAGTAATCTTATATTTTAGTTACAAAATAGTTTCAGATCATCTCCAGTAAACATTGCTCTATGTTAAATAAATTACTTGAAAGAACCATTGAACTCCTTAATCTGTTAGTATTTTTACTAAGACTGAACACGCTGGAAGTAATTTTGTAACTACCAGCTGTATTTATCAAAGTTGCCCCATCAGATCCTTGACTTTAAGAGGGAAAAAAAGACAGGACACCATCACTCCCTGCTCTGGTACACACTCCTGAGCTGCCTTGAGAGAAAAGTACAGCACAAGAGTGAAAATAAAATGCATAGCTCATCCAACAAATAGGCAGAAGTTTAGTGTAATGGTAGGTTCTTAGAATAATAATCAAACTAGAGGGTGTTAATACCATCCTTATACCACATTCTAGGGTAGAATCATTGTCCTTCTGTGTATAGACCTTCTTTTTCTCAGTAATTCCACATTGACAGGCTATGGTCTTGTCTCTTGCCAATTTGGACCTTTGACAATCATTTTAATGATAGGTTCAGGCGTACTAAATGTACTTCCGACAGCAGCACTATACCATGTCTTTAGGTTACCATCAAATATAAGATACAGTGGGATAAGCAGTGCATATTTAAAATCATAGTATTAAACTAAGATTATAGGGAGAAATAGAGGAAAAATTTGTCTTGCAACTTGTTGAGTAATGTAGTTATTAAACAGTATGATGCAATGATATTTAGAAAATTTTATCACTGCTTGGGTCTGTTAATCAAGTTAGATACTCAGACATTCATATTTTTATGAGCACTTGTTTTATTTGGCTTACAATCTCAGAATAATTTTCCTCAACCTTAAAAGTTATAACCTGGAAAAGAAATTTGTAATAGGGGCTGGTTGTTTTAATTATGTCCTTAGGATTTTGTATCAGAAGTAAGTTTATTTTCTACTTTTTTCCTGTGTTTCATCTGGCAAAGCAAGAATACACAGCCTTTCACTTATTAGTTTAGATTGTCAGAAATATGCAATCAGCAGCAAGACATATTTTACAGAGACCCCTGTATAATTTTCAAAATGGTGAAAAAGAAACCAAAAAAAAAAAAATATCAAGAATATACAAGCTCCCAGTTTCCAGTGCAGCTCTAGCATATAAATTAGAACTTCACAGCTGACAATGTTGTGTTTTGATTTAAAAACTCCAAAAGTTTTCTTTCACTTACTTTCATGTAGTATTTATTCTTTCTCTTGTCTAGTTTCATAAAATTAGGTAGTTCTAAATCTGGGGAATGTTAGATTTTAGAACTCAACTGCCTTGGGGGCGCCTGGGTGGCTCCGTCGTTAAGCGTCTGCCTTCGGCTCGGGTCATGATCCCAGGGTCCTGGAATCGAGCCCCACATCAGGCTCCCTGCTCAGTGGGAAGCCTGCTTCTCCCTCCCCCCCCGTCCCCCTGCTGGTGTTCCCTCTCTCACTGTGTCTCTCTGTCAAATAAAAAAAAAAAAATCTTAAAAAAAAAATAAAAGAACTTAACTGTCTTCCTGAATTCATGGACCATATTTTGTTCTATAATTGTATTCGTTTTCAATGCTGCCGCCACAAATTAGCACACACTTCATAGCTTCAAAGAAAATATATTTGTTGTCTCATAGTTCCATAGATTAGAAGTCTGGTGGGTTTAGCTGTTATCTCTGATTTGGGTTTTACAAGGCCAAAATCAAGGCACTCATCAGCCTGTGCTCTCTTCTGGAGGCTTCCAGAGTTGTTCAGGTTGTTGGCAGAATACTGCTGCATGCACTTGGAGGACCTTGATCCTCATTTCCTGTGGCTGTCAGCTGGGAGCTGCCCTCAGCTGCAAGAGGTCTCTCTCTCTCTCTTACTGCACCTGGGTCTGTGTACCACTGATGGCCCATCGACTGTTTTCCACCCTAGGTGTCTTTCTGACATCCCGCTTTACCACCTACCTTTCCCAGCCAGGGAAAGTTCTGTGTTCTTAATGGCTCAGGTGATTAGCTTAGGCCCACCTGGATAATCCAAAATAATCTCTGTATTTTAAATGCAGTAATCTTAATCACATGTGCAAAGTCCTTTTTTCCAGGTAATGTAATATATTCACACTTTCTCGGGATAAGGGTATGGGCATCTTTGAAGCTCATTAATCTTTGTACTACAAAAGTGCACTGTTTTTTGTTTTTTTGTTTTCACAACTTAACATCCCTGAGATGAGATGAGTTTTTAAATCAATAGTATGTTATAATCTGGGGCCCCTGAGTGACTCAGTCAGTTAAGGGTCCGACTTTTGGTTTCGGCTCAGGTCATGATTTCAGTGTCATGAGATGGAGCCCTGGGTCAGGCCCTACGCTCAGCAGGGAGTCTGCTTGAAAATTCCCACCCTATGCCCCTCCCCTTACTTGCGAGCATGTCTTCTCTTTCTCTCTTTCAAATAAATAAATCTTTAAAGAAAATACTATGTCATAATCTAATGGGCAGGAATCTCTCCTGCCATATATAATATACATATTGTATATATTACTGGTTTTTCTGTATCATATAATGATACATGTTACCATGATATGTTAGAATCTATGGATTGTAATTTATTTGATGCTAACCTTAAATATCATGTAAGCATACAAAGAGCTATCAGAATTCATGAATAAAACACAAACATCCCCAGTATGACATTAGACAGGTGAACAGACAACTCACAAAAGCAATCTTAATGGAAAATACATGTACAAAAACTTCAACTACCCTGGAAATCAAAGAAATTTACCTTAAAAGAAGCTTCCATTTTTTACCTATCAAACTAAAAATTTTGAGTACATGATTTCTTTTGTTCATGAGAGAAGGAAATGGAGTAGGTGGTAGAAACAATTTTGGAGGCCAACTTTGCGATGTATTTCATAAGATTTAAAGTCTTCAAATACAGTTACTCTAGGAATTTTTGCCATAGAAATATTCAGAGACCTGCACAAAGATTTATATATGTATTTTATATATGTATGTATAGCAATTTGATTTATAATAATGAAAAAATTCAAAAAAATTCCTATTGTCAAATAAAAAAAAAACTAGTGGTTCAGTAAGCATGGTCCTTGCTTATAAGGAGTGTTTAGAGCCAGTAGAAGTAATGCTATATCAGAATCTCTAAACAGATAGGGAAATTTGCATGAAATACCAAATGGGCAGAGTAGCTTGTATAAGCTATAAGAAGGTATAGTCATTTTGAGGGAGGAAAAAAGCAAGCATTGATTATCCATACTTTTTGCCAGTTGAAGTGGAAGAAGTGTCTCTTTTTCTCTCAGTGGCTAATAACTCCACTCCACTCCCACTCGGAAACATACCACCTTTATTAGCACCTCTTCTCCATTATTTCCTGTGATGTCTGCTTTATTTTCATTCCCAACTTCTATCCCCATCAGTATTTTACAATGCTGAAGTCACTGCAGGAAAATACACACACACACACACGTGTGTGTGTGCGTGTATAAACAAATTAATAAGGCCCATGCCACCTAAGTACTGTATCCTTTCTCCTTTTATTGATCATGGTTTAGAATTTATTTTTTACCTTCAGGGTTTTCATCCTATTTCTTCTTCAACTCACTGAAGTTAATCCAAAATATTATGCATTTATTCAGCCAGTAGTTCCTAACATCTCCTTCTGAGGTCCAGTTCCGTGTTTGCAAGATATGGAAATGACTTATCAGTAGGGCGCTGTATTTGCAGTGATGTTAAGAGACAGAACATAAATACTCAAAAAGGTCAGATACTGACAAGTACAATGTAGGGGATTCAAGTAGTTTCTGCAACAGAAAGGGACTAAAAGGTTCCTCATTTCAGTGTTCAAGGAAGGTTTAAGTTAAGCTAAAATCTTCATTATTAGAAAGTGTAGCAATGAAACCAGTGGAAAGAGAAGTCCGGGTAGACAGTAGCCCAGATTTTAAGAAGTCCGTTAGCTGACAGAGGAGCTGCTACAGAACTAGGAAATAGCTAGGGCCAAGACTCTAAGAAAGGAACGATTTTGAGGTGATCGAGATAGGTGAAGGACAATTGGAGTGAAATATATTGTCCTGAGAGAGAGCAGTAGAAGTGACTGTCAGAGGTCAAGCTATGTGGGATTTCCCATGGCAGGATTTTAGTGGTGGGAGTAGTATTCTACATAGGGAAACATATACTATGATGATCTGATTTTTTTTTTTTTAAGATTAGTGTGTTTATGATGTGGAAATGGACTGTGGAGACCAGAGACCTGCCACGAAGCTCTGGTAGGACGTGGTAGTTATTGTAGTGGCCTCCATGGAGATGTAGAAAATTGTACCAACACAGGACGTGTTTAAGAGACAGAGTTGCTTTTGTACTGAAGAGGAGGGGATGTGAATGATAGGGGTAAGGTAAGGGAATCATACTGGAACAGCTGGAAAGATAACAGTCATCTTTCCTGAGATGACTTTGGATTCTAACTTTATCATGTTTTTGAAATGGTCCTGGTAAAGGCCATTAATGCTCTTTTAAATTTTAAATCCAATTAAGAATTCTGAGTCCTTTCCTCCCTGGGCCCCTGTGTAGCTTTTAGCATATAAAATCACTCTTTCCTTTGGTTTATGGCTCTACCATTTATCTCATTTTCCTTTATGGGTCTTCTGCTGCAGCTCATGCCTTAAATGTTGGGATTCTTTCCCCTAGAGTTTCTTCATTATTCGATCCACAGGGCCTTCTGAATTTCAATGCTGACAGCTTCTCATCTCTGTTCCCAGCCCAGGTATAATTCTCCCGACAGCTCTGTGTGCCATACGACCCACTAAACACACTTCTGTACCCCCGTGCTCATTTTCACCTTAAAGCTATTCTACATGTTCCCCACATCTTTACACATTTTCACCCCTACTCCCACCCCATGCTTACTGAATCTGTACCTGTCCTTCACTTTCAAATACTTTATCCACAGAGCTCCTCCATGTGCCTCGCCTTGTCCATCTTTATCACATCCCGTGTTGTGTGTGCATCCGTGGTAACCAGTGGTTGCTTCTGTTAGTGCCCACAAGAATAACTGGTTCATTCCTGTTTGTTCTTAAAATTTACTGGAGGTGAATTTTCTGAATTTTATTAATTTGTTTACCTGCTTTCTAACCAGCAAATAATTTTCTTAGGTCCATGACTGATTCTTTTGTCTCCGTATTTCAAGATGCTACTTAAAAACTTCGTAAATATAATGGTAGAAAAAGGAAATGGAAAGAGAGGAGGAAAAGGAAGAAGAAAGAAAGGAAAGAAGAGTGAAGGACAGCAGACAGAAGGAAGGAAGAAAAGGAAGGAACTAGGAGGAAGGTAGAGGTGGAAAGAATGAAAGCAATTTTTAGGAGGGAAAACTGGCCCAGAAAATTTCCTTGTCACTCAGGAAATAACTAATGAGAATAAAGGTCATCTTCTTCTTAAGCAGTACTTTTCCCTCCTATGCCATGTTGATTTTTCAGTAAACTTTTCTAAAAGAGCATCATTTCCAGTGATTGCAAAATTTCAACTACATGTGTGTGTGTACACATATGTATATGAATATATATGCATGTGTATATAATTATATATCTCATATACATGAACTATGTATGTAATTCTGTATCTCATCTAATAATAATAATATCTAATGAATGATTATGATTATTAGGCCTCTGTTTTAAGAAAATTCATTTGATAAGGCCAGATCTTTTTCTATAAAAGAAATAGAAATTACTCTGAATGTCTGCATTTATTGTACTCTCTGTGGGAGACAATTCAGTAATTTTGAAAAGCATCAGTGAAAACAAGAAATGATTACACAAGGGCAAGTAAGTACTTCGGAAAATCCTCTTGAAATACAGAGACTCACACCCTCATTACCATTTCATATTGAATAAAATTTTAGGGAGCAAACCTAGGTAACTTTCAGAGTCCATCTCTACTCTTGTCTTTTAAATCCCATCTCCTCACATGAACTTTTGAAGACACACACTGTTTGTGTTTATTAAGACTTTGTTTTTTTAGAGCAGATTTATGTTTACAGCAAAAGTGGGGGGAAGTTACAGAGATTTCCCAAGTCCCCCCTTCTTAGCACCAGAGCACTCCATTTGTTGCCATTGATGGACCTGCATTCACACATTACAATTACTTAAAGTCCACAGTTCACATTATGCATTCTACTTGGTTTTAATTGAGGCAAACTCTTCGATCTCTGCATTCCTGACTCTCTGGCACTTGTAGTGTGCCTTCCCTATCTCATATGGATCAACTGTAACCTTCAAGCTTATCACTGCTTATGCCTAAGTTTGTTGTCTAGGTGCATTTTTATTTGTGTGTGTGTGTGTGCCTGTGTATGTGTGTTTGTCTGTCCCCGATCGGCGTCCCCTGGTGTTTATACATTCCTTGGAAGCAGAAATGATGTGTTCCTCCTTCTGACTATACATCCAATGTTCCTACATCAGACCTCATGCACACAGGTTACTTCAATTAGGCAAGAACTGCTAAAGATCTCATTTTAGAGATGAAAGAACAGAAGGCTTGGGGTAAAATCTCACAGTGTGTTCGTTACGAGTTGGAACTCGCATTTTGGACTCCTGTCTCACAGTTCCGTTCTTTGTTTCTCCAGGAGGTCTGTTCTATTAATTAGCTTGAGAGGTCGCTGCTGTCCTCTCTGAAATAGCCTAGAACTATAAAACTGTCTGAGTGTGAGGCTGTAAGTACGTACGGTAATCATTTCCCTTGAAGTTAATTCAAGGAAATGTCTTTACTATACCTCATGAAAAGAGATGTAAGAAATGATTAAAAGCAATATCTCTTGATGATCAAATGGGATTTCAGAAATAATCCACCCGTTCATTTTCTCTTGTCAGGGCAGCTTGATATTTTTCTGCAGTATATTTAGGATTCTTTTTCTGACTCAGGGGTGAGCATTATGGTGCTAATGATGATGATAATGGCACAACCACATTATATGCTTTAGAGCTCTATGCATTTACTGGTACGTTTTGTTCATTATCACACCAATCTTTACCACAATCTGAAAGACAGAATATATAGTAATATGTCAAATTGCAACTTCAGTTTCTTTTTTCTGTAATTGGTCTGCCTTCTGCAATATTATTAGTGGGCAGCTATTACAAATTTCAGCAGGTGCTGGGTTATAAGGAAGAGTTAAGACATTCTCCCAGAATTTAAGGAGTTGGTTAGATAGCAGAAGAGATGGTATGGAATAAGAAACCTGATTGTCATGAGAGGTTACTTCACACTTAAGGGATCAGGACAAATTCGTGGAAATGGCAGTCTTGGAAGTACACTCCGAAAATCTAAATGTGGCATAGTTGTGCCGTGAGGGTGAGAGAAGCTGAGAACACGGAATTCCCTTGTTGTTCACATATCTGCTTTACCCACTGTAGTTCAAGACAGACAATATCTATCCAGTTATTATCAAAGATCTCACATTTTCATTTTGTCTTAAGGGAAAGCTGCTGTTTTTTCCCCTGGGAAGATGATTTCACAATACTGGTTTTAGAGTTTCTTTATATCAGAGGGCTGACCCTCAGAAGTTAACAGTCTGGAATCAAATACTTTGTAAGACTTGACAAGTCAGCAAAAAAGAGGGGGTCATACAATCCTTTGTTCGTTGCTTTCATGAAATACAGGGTGGCGGGGTGTGGAACGTCCATAAATGAATATTTCCACACCCTCCTCACCTGTTGTATTTTGTCAATCCATTTACTGCTGACCTTGAAGGCACCAGACTCCCCTGAAAACCTCTTGTCATCTATACCTGTCTCTAAGGTGACTGCAACTGACCGTGGTTTTTCAAAATACTCAGGGAATTTGTCCTCACCAGTAAGACTCTTAACTCTGGACCTGAAGATAGAAGGGGTTATTCACTGTCTTCGGACTCACTTGACCATGGCTTGCTTCAGTGTGTGTGGCTGGTGGTGAGGGGTAGGAGCGCTTATCACTTTGGTTTGGTTGATTGAGTTGTCTCTCCACAAGGTCTTTCCATATTAGTGTTCTAAAGCCCAAAATAGAGATATATTCACTATTGAAGACTGTGCAGGTTTATGACTGAGGCAACAATTTTTATTCTTTATGCTTCAATTACTTTTTGATACTCTGCTAATCCCAATTGGTAGTACTGGCAAGTCAGGGAGAAATCTGGTTCTTCTATGGAAATGACTTACGCTTCCTACCAAATACCCTGAAATGAGGGCAATAGTCTGCTTGTTATTTTTCTCAGGGGTATAATAGCATGATAAAAACTTTGGCATTTCAGCTGCAAAATTTCATTTAGAAAATGTGATTCCCTAACCAGGCTAATCCAATCTTGACATTATCTGAAGAATGAGTGTTTTAGACCGGGCTGTGTAGGAAAAATGTTGCCGCTGGGTCTATTTATTGTACTTCATTGACTTTCTGTCTTGCCAAGTCATTTGGAATCTAACTATCCAGAAGATGATTCTCTTCACTAAAGAAAATGTATATATATCATATCATATTCTACTTCTCATAACAATTGATTTGCTTATAATTAGCAAAAGTGAGCTGAAGACTTAAATGGGCACTGAAGCTCCGCTATTAGTTTCATTATCTAGCAAATGTAGAAAGAAAACAAAATTTAAGCTATTATTTTAAATGTGGAGTTCCAGCATTCTTTAAAACAGTAAGTTAATATATGTCCTGGAGTTCCATTTTGAAAAACAAATCCAATAATGTGAATCAGCTATGATTTGGCTCCATGATCTGAAATAATGATCTCAGCTAGGAAATCAGTATTTCTCTTTATCCAGTCCAAAAGGTGATTTTCAGTATGTTATTGTAATGGAAATTTACAGCCTACTTAGGATGAAAACCAACTTCAGAGTTGGATAAGCTGTGTCCCAATGTCGGCTCTCCTACTTAGCATCTCTGCAGTCATAGGGTATTTCAACCATTTGAGTCTCAGTTTCTTCCATCATTAAAAAGAAAAAAACAAAGCTGTTTCTAATTTACAAGGGTTTCTTCTATCACTTCAAGGTTGGAGCTTTATGACATTTATTTCCTGGTTTCCTAACTAATTTAGAAGTGTAATTTTATGCATTCTCCAGGGTAAATTCACATTGAGAGTATTGTGTCTGTGTTCCAGAAGGAAGGTAAAAGAAGAACTTACATTTGTATGAACTATTTGCAAGTATGTCCTCTTAGGAGTCGGTTGTCTGTGCCTGTCCAAATGCCAGTCGCAAGAGTGCCCATCCCCCAGGTGCTGCTAACTGCTCAGAATCCTTTCCATGGGACCAGGCTGTAGCTGGAGCCCAGCTAAGAACACATTTTTTTTTTTTTTCTCTTAGCTTCTTTACTTGCCCCATCCTCCCTCCCGCAGTCTCTTTCTACTGAGAGCACTCCCTCCATCCATTCACTCAAAGCACAGTCTCAGGCTCTGCTTCTCAGGGATCCAACCCAAGACCTACATCATTAAAACTGATGAAAAAAAAATGATGTTAAGGCAGCTCTGTGCTTCAGTAGAAAATGTAGCCAGATCTGATTTTGAATAGTTCTTTAACTTGGTGGGTATATAATCTTGGGTAGATTTTTTAATCTCTTTAAGTCTCAGTTTGTTTATCCTCAAGGAAGTAAAATATTTTATTCTGGGCTGTTGTGAGGCTTGACTGAGATGTACGTATAGATACACACACAAACCCCCAGCACTGATTTTGACAAGAAAAGACTCAGCAGAGGTCAGTTCTTTATCTTTGTGCCTAATGCTTTCTATTCCCTCTGCCCTGATCTTTGCTGGGTTCTAATCTGCCTTCATGTTTATCCTTTTTTACCTTCTATTTTTTCACAGTCTTTTTCTGGATACCTTTCCCGCCTATGAGGCCAAGAGGTCTACCACAGGAGCTGGCTTTGGTAGCATCTCTTATATAGGATTTGTCTATAATAATGGACTAACAATGCGGAGTGTTAAAATTGAAGGCATTGGAAAAGTAAATATTGGTTCGTGTAAATCCAATGACTATAAAGCCATAAAGCCCTGAAAATGGGATTAAGAAACCTTAGGCCCTGTGGGCAACTGGGGATCCCTGAAGCAGAGAGCGGAGAAGAGGCTTCCGCTCTGTGTTGAGCTTCTACTTGCTCTGGGAGGCGTCTTACAGACCTGAGTTCTTTCCAAAGTTCATGAACATCAGGAAAACTAAATCTGCTGATGGTCAGAGGGAAAGAAAGTAATTGCCTGGGCGCAAGCTTTATCAGCAGTCCTGGGGGACAAAAACGACCTGACTCAATAAGAGGTTAGTATAGAACAAAAGAGTGCACAGGATTAATGCCAGTAGCAAGTAGAGGTACAGGACTTTAAGCAGATATCCAAGGCAGCGCAATGGTAGTGAAATACTATTGAAAATGAAAAAAAAAATGGTAGCACTCTCAGTGGCCACTGGCATCCAATGTCAGTCCCAAGGGGAGGAGCGTGCTCACATCAGCCAGGAGCTACATTTGAGCTCCTCACCAGTAATTTTTCTGAAGAACCACGGAAGAATGCAAGGTTAATTGGAAATGTCAGCAGTTGTTAAATTACTTACTTTTTTAATTTTGTTTTATAGGAGTTCTGAAAGCCACAGCAACCTCCTCTAGTGGCCACGATTTGAATTTTTAATGTTTGTCTCTAAAATATCCAAATAGATGACACTAGGAAGACTCGCAGTCAACCTGTCTGCCTCTGAGCTCAACTGCTTTGCCTCCACACCCACCTCTGCTTTTCGAGGCCTGCCGGTCTCAGCTGTGAGTGAGAGGCACAGAAAGAGCATTTGTGAAATATAATACATTTTCTTATGTAGCCCGGGTACTGCGCTACGAGATTTATGTTTATTATCTTATCAGACGCTCACAAAAAACTTACACATTAGTTTAGGTTTCACTCCAAAATGGCAGGTGAAGAACTGTGACTTATAGTTTTGAGTCATTTCCCCAATATTGTGAAATTAATACCTGACTGTGTTTCAGATTAATTCTAAATCCTGGGCAGTGGTGCACCAGGTAGGTAATTTGAGGATGGATTCCTTTTTAAACATCCTCTAGTACTCCTCTCCCTATCCAAAGTCAGATCAATCGTCCTTACCTGAAATATGAAGGCAGTGTTACAGATTTTGCCGTTTTTATGGATCTGTAACATGCCGTCTAAATTAAAACATGAGCTTGTTCTTAAAATGCATCTTTTGGACAGGTCCACCAGCCTCCCCTCTGTCGCCTGGGTCATCACCTCTAAGCTTTACCCATTCAAAAATGTGGAAGCTGCTATTCAACCATGCTTTTTAGACAAACACATTTGGGGTAAATAAAGAGAATTTTATCTATATCAAAAAAGTTTGAAAATTTGTAATCACTGCCCTTCACTGACTCACTTTTATTATTTGGGAATGACATTTCTTTCTTAAAAGACTTACGTCTGCTCTGGATTTGACATAGTCACAGTGTCTTCGGGGCTGACATCTGGATTTTTCTTATTTTATACAAAATGTCAATTCCAGTGGTCTTAGGTGTCATATATTTAAATTCTTGGTATTTAAAAAAGGACTAGCGAATTTCCAAACTAGGTCAATTTTAGAACTAGTTTGAAATGATTGGTTAAAAAATAGGAATTTACAAACCAAATCAGAAGCAAGTTTTTAATTTCCCTACTCTGACCTTAGGGGTAGTTCTGTAGCTCACTAATATTTTTAAATTGGGCTCCTGCAGTATCAACTGCCTAACAGGGCCAGCAGGTGTAAATGAACGAACAGGGCTGTGTGTAGGAACACCATTGTAGAGTCCTAAGCTTGTGTAAGGAAGATAGAAATTGTTACTCAACATCATCTGATTATTGTCCTGAAAAATCAGGAATAGCATTACCAGATTTAACTTATCAAGAGAAACCAGAAATTCAGATTTTCTTATGTATTTCTTTGCATTATAAATATTTCCAAGTAGTTTAACAAAGTTTAAAGAATAGCATGGGCCAAACAAAAACTTCTGTGAGCCAAAGTTGGCTTAAATTGGACCAGTTTTTGTTATTTATTTAAAAGATTTATTTATTTATTTTAGAGAAGGGGAAGGGACAGAGGGAGAGGAAGAGAGAGAATCTTAAGCAGGCTCCACGTCCAGTGCGGAGCCTGATGCACGGCTCAGTCTCACGACCCTGAGGTCATGACCTGAGCCACAGTCAGGAGTCGGATGCCTAACCGACTGAGCCATCCAGGTATCCCTGGACCAGTTTTTAATTTGTTCTGTTAAACCAGTATATCTATGAGTGGGCTCTATGGTTATTAGTGCTAATTATGTGTAGTCTCCCCTCAGTCTAACGTGTGACTACAATTTATGTAGAATAAGGCCTTGAAATATTTTCCTAACAAAGGTCACTAACTAAGCATCTCCTGGGAAAGAAAACCATTGGAAAGTGATCAGGATGAAAAAGAGATGGAGTAGAAAAAGAGTGGTCTTAGAGAAAATGGTGAGAGTACGAAAGAATGCAAGGAAAGAGAAAAGGTAGATGATCCCAGAGTGAGGGTCGAATGGGGGGCTGAGAGAATTAGAAGAAAAATACTTTTGCTAGTTGGTATATCAGAGTTGATTTTTGTGGTCCTGGCAGTGGTTAAGAGTGTGAACTCTTGTGGTTCAATTGGTGACTCCAGCATCATGCCCCGTGAGCATGGGCAAGTTATCTAAACTCTAAACCTCGGTGCCCTTAGAGGTGTACAATTGGGATCACAATATCATCTACACTATGGTGGGGCTTTTTTTTGTTTGTTTGTTTTTTTAGGAGGCAAATCTGGTAATGACTTGTAAAGTGCCTGAAACAATGTCTTAGGTGTTATAAGCCATCAACAAATATTACCATTATTATAATTCTTGAAAATTAAGCTATAGTTAACAGTGAAGATTGTACCTTGGTGAATTTCTTCACTATGTTTCAGTTTTGTTTCAATTTTGTCTCAGATTTTATTTTTCAAAAACAGCTCCCCACCCTCAAGCCTCTCTAAAGACTTCTGAAGTGAAAAAAGGAATAATGTGTGTGTGTGTGTGTGTGTGTGTGTGTGCGCGCGCGTGTGCCTTTAACGTTTTCTTAATGAGATCCGTCTACAATCAGAATGTCAGTAGTTGGTGTCACTGTGTCACTGTGCTTTGGGCATGCTTCTTTCCACAGAATTAATTCGTGTATTTAATTTTGTAACACAAGAACCAGAGAACTGTATGATCAGGTCATTATCTGGCAGTGTTTACTTTCTCTACCAGCTTCTAGGTTGTGTAGTTCTACAGAGGCATTCAATTTAGAACGATTCGTTCCATGGTTAATTACAGGTCTGCCTTGGCTAGACCATTTTCTTTCTGATGTTTACTGATCCTGGCAAAGTTCAGATCACTGCTGGATGGCAATGATGGAGCCTCTAAGTGGCATTTTTAACAGTAATAAAGGAGTTGTCATGAATTGTTTAAGAGGATTTTTTTCAGCGCATTTGTCCACTTGGTAGATTTACTAAATTCTTTAATTATTTAATTTCCGTAGATTTACTAAATTCTTTAATTATTTAATTTCCTTTTAAAGAATTGACATAAGCTCTCCAGAAAAAGTGTTCTTACCTAATACCTGACAAAGTAATTTAACTCCCCAGTGATATTATATCTTCATTTGGAAGCACTTTCATTAGTCTTGCATTTTTTTTAGTGAGAAAAGATTTTGAAGACTTTATTTCTAGTGTGGTTTCAGGTTAACAACAAAATTCAGAGGAAGTTTCCAGAGATTTCTCTTATGCCCTCTGCCCCCCTCCACGATGGCATAGTTTCCCTCATTATCAACATCCCCCACCAGAATGATACATCTGTAACAATTTCTGGACCTACACTGACATACTATAATCACCAAAGTCCATAATTTACAGTATAGTTCATTTTTGATGGTATATTCTGTGGTTTTGGACAAATGTATATAGACACGTATCCATTATGGTATCAGAGTATTTTCAGGGCCCTAAAAATCCTTCGTGCTCCACGTATTCATTCCTCCTCTCAGCCAACTGGTAAACACTGACCTTTTTACCTTCTCTTATTCTTGCCTTTTCCAGAATGTCATAGAGTTTAAATCATAAGTTTGTAGGCTTTTCAGATTGGCTTCTTTAACTTAGTAATATGCATTTAACTTTCTTCCATGTGTTTTTACGGTTTGATAGCTCATTTTGTTTCAGTGCTGGATAATATTCCATTGTCTGGATGCACCCCAGTTTATTTATCCACTCACCTCCTGAAGGATGTCTTGGTTGCTTTTGAGTTTTGCCAGTTAGGAACAAAGCCGATAAAAACAAACGTGTGCAGGTTTTTGTATGGACATAAGTTTTCAACTCTTTTGGGGTAAATACCAAGGGGTGCCATTGCTGGATGGTATGGTCAGATTATGTTCAGTTTTATAAGAAACTGAAAAACTGTCTTCCAGAGTTCTTTCATTTTTTAATACATAGGTTTAAAATAGCTTTTTAATTTTTCTAAGAAACTGTGAGGGTGCTTTTCAACTGAGACGGAAGTGATGCATTCCATCTTCTCTACTTCTTCTCATTTGTTTTCTTACTATACTCTGAAAAGGACCCATTTCCACCACCTATTCAAACCAAAGGCTGGGCCTGTCGTTTGTGTTGCATGAATAAAGCATTATCTCTTTGATCTTCATCCGCTACATTATGGTCTGTTGCTTGCTTTTCCTTTTAGTTCTTGCCTACTGATTTTAGTAGATTCTCAACTCTGTGGTCCAGTTTCTAAAATTGTCATCTTAAGTTAGAAATATGTGTCACAACATTCTATCCAAAGTATTGAGAAAAGCAGAAATTCAGTGACATGAAACCTTGAAGAGGAAAATTGACAAAGACTGACAATGATAGGATTGGTTCTTGGCAGGGCTATAGCTGCTTATTACCATTTTTACCTCTTTCTCTTTCTGGAAGTGGAGAGTAATTTTGGAGGTAATCATGACTTCATGCCCTTAGTACTTATATTTTGTGAATTTCTCAAAAGTCACTTTTATATCTAATTAAGCTAAAAACAAGGCTTAATTAATCAGTAACAGAATTTTAAAAGAAAATTAGTGCGCCCTGTTTTATCCATATGTCAAGTTGCCAACTTTCAGATGTATCTTTCATTCTTTCTTTCTCTGAATTTTTACATGCACACACTGCGATATGTATAGATAATGTATATAGTAAACACACGTACACACTGAAGCCTTGTTATTTGTGGATTTTGCATGTGTGTGAATTCACCTACCTGCTAAAATTTATTTATAACCCCTACATCAGTATTCGTGGTGCTTTTGTCTTGGACCTGTGCAGAGAGGGGAAAAGTTGGGAGTGTCCCCCCCAACCAGCTGATGTCATACAAGACATCACTTTGCCTTATTCCTTTGGCTCTCATACTGTAAATAAGTGTCCATTTTGCAATCCATTTAGTGGCAACATTTTTCACATTTTCGTACTTTTTGTTGACAATTTCACTGTTTATCGTGGCCTCCAAATATAGTGCTAAAATGCTGTCTAGTGTTCCTTAATGCACCAAGGCTCCAATGTGCCTCATGAAGGAAATGTGTAAGATAAGCTTCATTCAGGCATGAGTTACAGTGGTGTTGACCATGAGTTCAATGGTAAGGAATCAACTATATATTAAATAAGATGTTTTTAAACAGAAACACACATAAAATAAGGTTATGTATTGATTAGCTGAGGAAAATATGGGCAGAAGCTTGCCAGAGCCTAACCCTGTATTTCCCCTGGCAGCAGTAATTCATTATTCACTAACTCATTGTCTCTGGTGACTTTATAGACCGTGACGACCACAAATGGTGAGAATGGACTATATATAACTTACTGAGGTTTTAAATGTATATGTCTGTATATCTACTCCAAATATACCTTTTGGCATATATAAATACATACGTACTCTATACACGTGTTTACTTTTCACGAGTTCCCTAGATACGCTACCAAAGTTTAAGGACTACTGATTTATTAGGATATGGAGTTTAAGGAAGTAAGACTAAACAGTTTAGATTCACTTGGCTGATAAATGTGGCCTAGCATTGTTTCTGCTTGTTAAATAGAAATTCTGGAAAGAGAATCAATTTATTATTTTAGTAATAAAGCCTTTCCTGGGAGTTCGCCTCCCAAACCCTTTCTCTCCTATGCCTGGGATTTCTTATTCCCCATTATTGCTGTCATTTTCTTTGCCAAGTCACTTCCCATCGGTTTTCCTCAGCTGGATTTCATTTGCTAACTAACAGTAGCTGCTTACATTATGTCTTAAGCTGGGAAGTGATGATATCAGCAGGGAAAATGAAGAGTAACCATGCCACCTCTAGGACTTACTGGCTTCTTAGAAAGGATGAGCCATGCCGTGAGCCATGACCAGGGACTGTTTACCTTCCTTGATGCAGAATTCACAGCACTTTAGTTCACTTGTACCTGCTACAGGATCATCTTTTCTTTTTCACTTACAAGAAGTTGCCTTATCCTTCTTTTCTTTGCATTTTCCATTTCCCAGTTAGAATAGAATGCATAGGTAGATATTCATTTAGTTCTTTCTTCAGCTGTGACTTACTGCCAACTCTGTGTTGGGCATCATGTGAGACGATGAAACATACATCATTTCTGTTTTTGAGGGGCTTTTAGTTTAGAGTGGGAGAAAGAGCAGTTAAGCTAGGAAATAGTTAGATGATTTGAAGTAGGGATGAGGTTATTATGGAAATAAAGCAAGGGAATGGAATAGAAAGTTGCTAGGACTAGAGCGGAAAGAGGGTTGCTTTCTTAACATGTTGACCAGGGAAGAGAGAGGGATTTCCTGAAGGAAAGATTGGACTTGGGTCCGGATGTGAAGTAGTTTTGAAAAGGCTCATCAGCTCACACAACATTTATATTCATGGTGCTTTTTACAATTATCCTGATTATTCTAATTTTACTTGGTAACTACTAACAACAGAAATGAATCTGCCCCAAGGCTTTCACTGTCTACTAGAGGTAATAATTAATGTATTTTAAAACTTTGTCACACACAATAGAAGGAGACATGTGAGACAGAAATTTTGTTTGAGGAAAGACTTACTGTTTCCTACTTCTGTTATTCATTTATGCATGCACACGTTCATTGTCAGAAAGGTTTCTGGAAAAGGTGGTTTTAATTAAATGGAGACTTGAGGGAATGATTGGGAAGTGGCTGTCTGAATGGAAGAATTAGCAGAGTCTGGACATAGAACTCATACTCAGATGTAAAAAGTCATGAGTACCGAAGCTAGTTTGTATTTCTATTTCTATGGAACTTTTTACGAAAGAAAGTAAAATGCTCACAGTTGTGCATTAAGGCATGTCTACTTTGATACAGGAAGGATTGTTGGAGGAGGCGAGAAACTGGAGGCGGATCTCCAAGTGGCTATTGCAAAAGTTCTGAGAGGACTGAACATCACAGGAGAAATGAGCCTGCAAAGAAGGGGATAGAAGCAGTGATATTTGGGAGTAGAAGTAAAAGGCTTAGAATTGGCTTTAAGTATAAGAAAGCTGAGTGATGGGCGCCTGGGTGGCTCAGTTGGTTAAGCGACTGCCTTCGGCTCAGGTCATGATCCTGGAGTCCTGGGATCAAGTCCCACATCGGGCTCCCTGCTCAGCGGGGAGTCTGCTTCTCCCTCTGACCCTCCCCCCTCTCATGTACTCTCTCTATCTCATTCTCTCTCTCAAATAAATAAAATAAAATATTAAAAAAAAAAAGAAAGCTGAGTGATTTTGTCAGTATGATATGTGAAATATTAAAGTGTAACAGGAAAACGGTGGGAGAGGTGAATGATGCTTTGGTTTTAAGACTCTGGGACTAATAAGATGGTAGTGCTGTTGTCAAGATGAATTTGGAAGCTTCCCTTTGCATGTATTTGCAGAAAGAGATTGTAGAGAATTTCTATAATTTTTCCTCTAAATGTTAGTAGAATTCACCACGAATGCAAGGCTGATTCAATCTTCAAAAATCAATCAATTTTTAAAAATGAATGTAATCATTACATCAGCAGATAAAAAAAGAAAAACACTCTTATGGTCATATCCGTGGCTACAGAAAAAAAAACATTTGACAAAACCTAACACACATTCTTGACAAAAACTTCCAGCAGTCTATGAATAGAGAGGAACTTCCTCAATTTGATAAATAGCATTTCCTCTATAAAAATAGAACAGAACGAAAACCTGTAGTTAACATTATACTTAATGGTAAGAAGCTAGGTGCTTTCTCCCTAACATTGAGAACAAGACAAGGATGTCTTCTTTCACCAGTCCTATTCAGCATCATACCAGATATTTTTAAGTAAAGGAATAAGGCAAGACAAAAGAAATAAAACTGTCCACAAATTACATGATTGTCTATGTAGAAAATACAAAGAATTTATAAAAATACTCTTGGAACTAATAATTGGTTAGAGCATGGTTGCACAATTCAAGATTTATATACAAAAGTCAGTTGCTCTCCTGTGTACCAGCAATGAACAATTAGAATTTGAAATTAAAGACACAAAGTGTTTACATTAACACCCCCAAAGTACATGCTTAGATACTAATCTAACAAATGTTGTACAAGATCTATTTGTGAAAAATTATGAAGTTCTGATAAAGGTCCAGATAAATGGGAAACTATCCTATGTTTGTGGTTAGAAATAGTCAATATTGTTAAGATGTCTTTTCTTCCCAACTTTGTGCACTGATTCAAATGTCATTCCAATTAAAATCATGGCAGTTTGTTTTGTGTATGTTGATCACCTGATTCTAAAGATTATATGAAAAAAGGCGAAAGTAAAAGGACTGAAATTATCTGACTTTAAGACTTGTGATAAAACTTCTGTAATCAAGACAGCATGGCATTGGTGACAGAATGGACACATAGATCAGTAGAAAAGAATAGAGAGCCTAGCAAGACACCTGCCACATACAGTCAGCTGCTCTGTGACAAGGGAGCAACAGCATTTTACTGGAGAAAGAATAGTCTTTTAAAGAAAGGATGGTGGATCAGCTAGACCTCCACATGCCCAACAACAGCAAAAACAAAAAGAATATAAACACAGCTCTCACATCTTTGACAAAATGTAACTCAAACTGTATCATAAACCTAAATGTAAATGCCAAACAATAAAATTACTACAAGATAACATAGGCTTCAAGGTCTGGGTGACCTTGAATTTGATGTTGAGTTTCTACATATGACACTGTAAGTATGATCTATGAAAGAAAAAAATTGACAAGTTGGACCTCATTAAGATTAAAAAAACTTTGCTCTGTGAAAGACACTTTTGAGAAAAGAAAAAGATACCCACAGACTGGGAGAAAACATTTACCAAAAAACCCCAAAACTGGTGATGAGGCTTGGATTGGAACTATATAGAGAGTGCTTAAAACCCTAAAAGCTTAATAATACGGGGAAAAAAAAAAAAACAATTCAGATAAAGGGTAAAAGATCTGAACAGACATCTTACTAAAGATGTACAGATGGCAGATAAACACATGAAAAGACATTCATCAGGAAATTACAAAAATGAAACAAGGAAATACCAGGACACATCTATTAGCATTGCTAAAATCCAAAATATTAACAATACCAAATGCTGATGAGAATGTAGAGCAACAAGAACTCTCATTCACTGTTGGTGGGAATGCAAAATTGTACAGCTACTTGGGAAGACAGTTGGGACGTTTCTTACAAAACTAACCATAATTTTGTCATAGGACCCAACACTCCCACATACTTGAGTTAAAAAGTTGTGTCCACACAAGGATCTACACAAATGTTGATTACAGCTTTATTTGTAATTGCCACAAAGTGGAAGAAACCAACATGTCCTTCTGTAGGTGAGTGGATTAAAAAAAACAAACTCTGGTTCATCCCAATCATGAGATTAAAAGATATAAAAAGAAATGAGGTAGGGGGCCAGGGTGGCTCAGTTGAGCAGCTGACTGGATTTTGCCTCAGGTCATGATCTCAGGTTTGTGAGATTAAGTCTCATGTTGGGCTCTGTGCTCACTGTGGAGTCTGCTTGGGATTCTCTCTCTCTCTCTCTCCCTCTCACCCCACTGACACATGTCTCTCCCTCTCTGAATAAATAAATAAAATCTTAAAAAAAAAAAGGAAATGAGGTCTCAGACCATGTAAAGACATGGAGGAACTTTAAATACATATTGCTAGGTAAAAGATGTCAGTCTGATAAAGCTACATATTGTATGATTCTGAGTATATGACTTTCTGGAAAAGGCAAAATTGTAGAGAGTAAAAAAAAAAAAAAATTTGTGGTGGCCAGGAGTTCAGGAAATTGGGGTGGGTTTTATGCGGAGCACGGGGGATTTTAGGACAGTGGAACTATTGTGTATAATACTGTAATGGTGGATTCGTGACATTTTACCTATTCTTTAGTACTGTATAACACAAAGAATCATACTGTAAACTCTAGCCTTTATTCAAAAATGATGTGTCAGTATTAATAATGTATCAATATTGGTTCATCTGTTATAACAAATATGCGCACCGATGCAAGATATGAATATACAGGAACTGTGAGAAGTGGGGTGGGGTATGGAAATTCTGTACTGTTTGCTCAATTTTCTGTAAACCTGACACTTCACAAAAAAATAGTCTGTAATGTTTTTAAAAAGCTGATATTAGGTACCTAATCATTTCATTCCATCTTTGACCATTTGGTGTGAATAATGAAATCCAATGATGAAACTGATCATCCACAAGCACTATATAGAAATACTGAGGTGCGTTGTGAATTTGTGTGAAATAATTAGTTGGGATAAGGGTTGACTGCAGTGGTCCATTGAGTGACTAGAAGGTATTAGAAGTTGCGCAGAAGCAGGGGCGCCTGGCTGGCTCAGTCAGTAGAGTATACAACTCTTGATCTTGGGGTCGTGAGTTCAAGTCTGACGCTGGGTATAGAGATTACTTTAAATAAATAAAATAAATAAAGTAAAATAAAATAAAAATAAAAAGAATAAAATAAAATAATGCAGAAGAAGAGAGAGACTAGTGGTTCCAGAGGGAAAACAGCATATGTCAAGTCTTGAAGATGATAGTAACTGTGTCATGGGACACTGTACAGGCAGTGGCTCATGATAGAGGTAGAAAGTTGAATGTTTGAGGTTGACTTATAATTGCCAATCATTGGGGATCAAAATATATTTAGTAATTTTAAGGAAAATTATTCAAAAACACACTTTTTCCTCCAGTTAAAATGCTGAATGATTAATATGTCGTACTTTTATTTGGATTACAACCTTCTAAAAGTAGAGTGCAGTTTTATCATTTAAGATAAAGCTATGTATATATTTGGTAATTATTCATTAAATACAGAGCATTAATTAATGAATTATTGAGATATACTCAGTATGACTTGAACCCAAACTTATGAACAAAAACGTCCTGTCACTTGGATGCCCCACGCTTTCTTTCACCTTTTAATGACATAATACGTAAATTCTTTTTTCTAAGAAGGGAAGGGTATGGCTCTTCTCTAGAAGTATCTGTTACTTGAAAAAAAATTATTAAGCAGGAATACATAGGGATTTTCTCGTATACATTAAAATTTGCTCAGTTGGCCTTTTTTTTTTAATGCAATTTAACTTCCACAGATTCTTGGGACATTAATTGAATATCTAATGAATAGTAATAGTGATCCACCCAAAAAATTAGTCCAAGTGATTTACCATGAGGCAGAGCCTCAGGGCTGAGGAGGTAAAGAAGCCTCACGTAATGAGCAGGGGTCTTGGGAGGGGGGTACAGTTGCCTGAGGAGAGAAATGTAAGTAGTGGAAGAACAAAGCTTTTGTGGGTGTCTGACTGCTAATTAACCTATTGACAGTTAAATTGAGAGGAAACAAAATTTAGAAAAGAGACTCTCCTGCATTCAAGGGAACTTTTAAAACTACAGTCTCTTTATTTCTGTGAGATTTCACAGTTCAGCTTGAAGTCTAAAAGGCCTACTTTCAGTCTATTAAAAGTCAGTATTCAAACTCTGAACTTCTACACTTTTTCAGGATTATTCCAATTTAATTTCAGCATGGCAGTTGGTTCATAGTATATGAATTACTTTTTGGCTTAGAAAATAATTTCAGAATGCATGCCTTACCATCTCTACTTCTGCTATGATTAGGACATTGAATACATTACTTGGATTTAATTCATCAGGGACTTTGTATTTAATTCTAAAACCTAATGAAAGTATATCATTTAAAAATAATCATACTTAACCCCTATTACATAGACTTGTTTTATGTGAGTTACAAATATACGTTAAGAAATTCGCTTATATTTTTCTACCTTCACTAAGCCCTTGACTGTGTTAGAGTAGAAATCTGCCTTCTTGGTTCTCTCTCTCTCTGTCATGGTACTGTTGTTATAATACTGCATGCCAGTGACTCAGACTATATTATGCAGCTCCAAAAGGAAAAAGAACTTCAAATCATCTACATAGATCCAAGTGCTGAAATCGTTTTGGTCCACTCCCCTCGACCCAGACTCCAGAAGTGCTGGCTGCGGAAAGCCAGAATACACTAGAAGTTCCAGTTTTCCTCCATAACATTACATACATAACATTACAAACCAAAGAAAGATAAATTCCCAGCTTGCCATTATTTCCCATGGGCATTGCTCTGGGAGATTTGAAAGAGATTGAGTGTTGACCTAACAAAATCTTCTCATAAAAGTGTAAAGTCTCATAAAATAAAAGAAGGAATTTCAATAAATTATTACTTGATTTGAACATTACGTTTTGCTGATACAGTGTTGGGTTTCCTTGTATTGGTAACTGATAGCAGTTGAAGGACAAGGATCTGAAATGCAATTCTAATTTGCTTAAGTCAGGGAGAGAAGTTCCGTCACATTCTCCCCCAAATCTATTACTGAATATATTGTTAAAATTCTTGTACCTCCCCTTCTTCTCTCTGACCCCAACAGAGTAAAAGATTTGTTTATTAAAGAGCTTTAAAAAAGTGAGCCTGCTTCAAGGTCTTGATTATATCATGGAAGAGAGCAAAAGCAGAATGTCTTAACTAATTTTCCAAAAATTGTTCAAGTTGAGTAGATAGGTGAATGTGGAGTTTATTGTTGTGAGACATCAAGGGGACTCACAGCTGGTTTGGGATATCCCTGAGGCATTTCTCAGAATGATTTTAATGAATTTAGAGACTTCTGAGGGAGTTGTTTCTTCAAGACATTTTTTTTGTTGTTGTTAGTCGAGTGAGCTGTTCTCAAAATTAAGCTTGCATCAGAATCACTTTGAGGGCTTGTGAAAACGGATTGCTGAGCCTTAATCTCAGAGTTTGTTGTTAATTGGGTATAGATTGGGGCCTAAGAGTTTGCATTTCTAACAAGTGCCCATGGGATGCTGATGTTGCTGGTGGGGGGAGCAAATTCAGCCCACTGCATAGCCGTTAGAAGTGACCAGGCAATTTGGATTTCAGCAGACTTGCATCTTCTAAATAACTTTTTAGCAATATCGTCTTGAGAATTTCTTGAATTTTAAATCAACCATTTGGCTTCTGTTTGTATCCTCTTGGAGTAAAAAAAATCCAAATAACACAGTTGCTAAATTTCATTCCCTTTTATCATGTCCTGGATTGTTAAGTCGTTGAAATTATTCAGAAATATTCAATGATTCAGTTCAGTGCTTTTGGCACCAACAGAAATAGAATACTATTAAAAATTATAGTTTTTAAAAAGTCAGAAATGTAATATTTTTCAAATTAAATTTTAGGTAATTACCACTTCCACACCTGAAATTAGTATTTCATGCTTCTGGATGAAATGTATTCTGAATGAAAAGTACATCTCTCTATCTGTGCCTTTTAATTTACACTGTTTCTTTTGAAACTTAAGAATTGTACTGGCTTACGTTAACATTTCTGAAAAATAATGACAATTTACCTACTTCAAAAAACATTAAATAGACCAAATACCCTGATGTTTCCCCTGATACTCACTTGAAACCCTTATCCATGTCTGCTTTATTCAAAAGAAAGCCAGTGATGCATGGAATGGGCTGATTATTTAATTTCAGGTTTACAGAGGTGTCCTACACATAGATTAAGACCTGTCTTTAAATATGTTTTTGTTACCTCTCCTTGAATTACTGTCACCTCCCACTTCCTAAATGTGCTTACCAAGTGTACACCACATCTTTATTCCCCCCCTTATCTGTTGTTCTCTTGGTCATTAATCCTACTTCTAACATTCAACTTTTACGAAAAAGGAAGATACTCAAATATATTTTTGATGAATGTATACATGCATATGCGTAGTCTTGCCCATCTGTTTTTAGAAGGTAAAAACCTCTGATGGCAAAGGTATTATCTTTCAAAGGAACATGTGCCATGTGACTTCTAGAACACGTTGGGTGCTTAATAACCTTTACATCACTGTCACTGATATCATCGTCATCAATCATGGAAGCTGTCTCAGCGCTGATTCAATTAGACATAGATTAAAAAAGGATCTTCTCTTATGTCTCTGGTTGCTATTCAACCCTGACGGCTTCCCTTTTAAAAATACATCTGCTCTCTTTCAAGTAATTTTTGTGTGCCTTTCATACCTCTAATGGCGATACCTCCAGATTAGCGACAGAGAAGTTAATTGAAATGAGCTAGCACTTACTGATGAAAGTAAGTGTTGGGTTCAGCATGAGAATGTTAACCTACTTCCACATGGCTAACCAGTATTGCACAAAGGTAAATCATCACTGAAATACAGCCGTTCTCTTAATCATCTAATGGTTCTATTACTTATATACAGACAAATGCACACAGGACACCCCATTATCTTTAGGAAGGTCGCTCAGCAGTCATTAGAGTCGAGTAAATGAGGGTTACACTGTCCTTCTCAGCACCATATAAACTTACCTGCTTATATACAACCTATAATCCTAGAGCAAAAATAGAAAACACGAAATGAGTTTCACTAAGTAACTTTACAGTGGTCTGTAACCAGAAACACCATTTGTCCTTTTGAGAAGCTGAAATGTTTTAGAATCAGAAAAATCTATTGAATTAATTTTTGACTGTGGAGTGTTCTGTTCGAGTGGAATTGTATGTGGAAACATTTTATGTAAAAGAGGTAAGAGCCTGTGTTGTGAATGGAGCCAGGTTGAGGAGGTTAGCCATTTGAACTGCTTTTCACTGCAGATGCTCTAAAGGGATCTCTGCAGTAAGCCCAGAGATCTCAAAGCAGCATGAAAACCGCTGTATTTGAAGGTTAATCTATGGTCTATTTTTTCCTCCAGAGCATTTATCACTATGTAACATACTACATGCAATAGTTTATTATTTTTTTACTTACTAATTAATTTACATTGGGATCTGTGTTGTATGACGAGGAAGGACTTTTTTAACTGCTTGATTCATAGTAGGTATTCAACAAATATTTGTTGAATGAATGAATGAATGTATGCATGAATGGATATTTACTAATTGCTAGTGCAAAAGAATAATGACAGGTCCCCAGGATTATAAAACAAACAAAAAAAGTAAGACAGCCACTGACCCAAAAGGACACATAAACTAGTCAAAGCCTATCAAATGTCCATAAGAAAACATCTAATAATATAGAGCCAGTACATATCTTTTCACTGGTATGGGAACTGTGTGCTCATGTCATTCAGACTAAGGAAACTGGAGCTAGTTGATCAAGAGAAGATTCATGGGGGAAATGACTAGATTAAAAAAAATTTGCTTAGACCTTTTGGATCTTAGTTCCCTCATTTAAAATCATGGTTTTCCAATGAGGTGACTACTTGGATCTGTAGGAGTTTGGGCAAGAAGGCATTTTTGAATGGATGGTAAACATCTGAACTAGATAGGAGACAGTCTTTCTGAAAATTGGTTGTGGGAACATAAAAGTCAAGGCTGTTTTGAACTCGACACTCCACGACACCATGGCATGGCTGCACTTTGAATTGGACTGAGGAGATGAAATAGAAGTTAAAGAAAATTTAATGGAAGTAGAATAAACTTTACATTTTCTGTCTCAGTGTACATAGATGTGCATAAGGGGACAGGTCAGATGAAATGACAGAGCTTCACACCGCACACAGGTGCAGCTGTGGGCAAGTTTCTGATGCAGCCAACCAAGCGGGGGTTACTCTCCGTTTTCTTTACATTAACTCTTTTCTGTATGAATAAGAAAGATACAGAAAAATGTCCATAACAAAGTTGGCAGCTCAGCAACATTTTGCGCAGTGAATGTGCCTACATAAGCCCCTGCTAGGAATAAGGACAAGGATTGTTACCATCCCTACAGAGCCATTTCCAGCGCCCCCTGATACCCACCCCAGATGTTACCCACCCCAAAGGCAACACGTATTCTGACTTCCAGCACAATAGATTACTCTGCTAGTTTTTGAACTTCTATAAATGGAATCATACATTAGGACTATATTCTTGCTTTTTTCACTTAACATGATAACTTACGTGACTTATAATATCTAGAATTGTAATCAGTAATGTATTTGATCTTAAGCTTACTGTTTTCTGTCAACCTTTTCATCTTTTTTTTTCTCATTTTTGCCTTCTTACTGAATAATCAAGCATTTAAAAAACCATTACTCCTTTTAGTTATTTTTTCTACATTTATTTAGTGACTTAACCCTAAATCTTGGTCTTAAACATGTTTCAGGATTCTTCCACATTCTTAAAAAGTGAGGTTCCCAAAGACCTTCTGATAATGCAGGATACATATTTTGATATTTATTCTATTACAAATTGAAACTGAGAAAGTTTTAAAACACAGGAATACACAGTCACATATCCCATTCGTCACCAGAGTAACGATGATATCGCACGTCACGTTACCTCTGGAAAAAGCCACTGTATACTTGTGTGAACATGAGAGCAAACAAACAATATCTTAGTTTGTATGAAAATAATTGTCACTGCACAGACCTCCTGAAAGGTTCTGCTTTGAGAACTCCCATTTTGGGGATTCAACGTGAATACATAATTTATCAGAATCTGCTGTAGATTAGTAATTTTTATGTAATTTCTGCTCCCTGTTTGTGGGCTGGATTTAGTGACTCACTTCTAAGGAATAGAATGCAGCACAAGTGATAGGTTTTTAATTCCAATATTAAGTTCTAACAAGAATGTAGTGTGTGCTCTCTCGCTCTGGTCTAGAACCCTATGCCCTAGAGGAAGCTGGGTTTTATGTCATAAAGCAGCCTTTTTTTTTAATTTAATTTAATTTTATTATGTTATGTTAGTCACCATACAATACATCATTAGTTTTTGCTGTAGTGATCCATGATTCATTGTTTGCGTATAACACCCAGTGCTCCTTGCAGAACGTGCCCTCCTTAATACCCGTCACCAGGCTAACCCATCCCCCCACCCCCTCCCCTCTAGAACCCTCAGTTTGTTTCTCAGAGTCCATCGTCTCTCATGGTTCGTCTCTCCCTCCGATTCCCCCCCTTCATTTTTCCCTTCCTTCTCCTAATGTCCTCCCTGCTATTCCTTATGTTCTACATATAAGCAAAACCATATGATAATTGTCTTTCTCTGCTTGACTCATTTCACTTAGCATGATCTCCTCCAGTCCCATCCATGTGGATGTAAAAGTTGGGTATTCATCCTTTGTGATGGCTGAGTAATATTCCATTGAACCACATCTTCTTTATCCATTCAAAGCAGCCTTTTGGAAGAGATCATGTGAATTGCTTGGGAGCCGGTACTTTGTCCCTTGAGTCTTGAGACAAAGGCAGCCCCAGCTCAGCCTTGATTGCAGCCTCGTGAGGGACCCCAAGTCAGAATCTGGTAGCCAAGCCATCTCCTACTCCTCAGCCACAGAAGCTGTGAGATAATAAAGGTGTGTTGTGTGAAGCTGCCACATTTGAGGGCTGTTGTATAATAAGAAATAACCAGGATGTTTGTTTTCCATGCTTTATTTTCAGATTTCTGTGTCTTTATAGTTAAAGAATGGCATTTTTATGCTGTGGGTCATAGACTTTTACTTGTATTATTCAGCCCATTTGTCTATTTAAGCTTATATCTTTGTTTTCATTTTCATACTCTTGCTTTATATTCTTTTACTTTCTTTAATTGTCTCGTTTTGGATTATTTAAATTTTAAATTGCATTTCATTTCCATCTATTAATGTGTTATTTATTAATTATTCTATTTTCTTAGTGGTTACCCTGGTTATAGAGGTTATAACAGACATAACTCTTTCAATCCACTAAAAACTCTCAGATTTATCTTTTCACCAATAATTCCAAAACCATAGAAAATAGTAACTTTGCTTACCTCCTTTTGTATTCTCTTTGCCTGTGTTTTAGTTGTACATACATTTAAAATGCCGTAAGAAATTCTAGTCATGATTTTGTATGTATAGTGAATATGACCCATATTCACTATATTTACTTACGTGTTTGCCCCTCTCTTTGTTCTTTATTCCATCCTGTATTTTCATGTTTTCAAATTGGATCATTTTTCTTCTACTTCAAGAACTCTATTCTTTTTTTCTAGGGTAGGCTTTCATGTAATAAATAATTCATTTTTGTTGTCTTAAAATGAGCTACTTTTATCTTCATATTTCAAGAATATTTTCTGTGGAAATCAAAATTTGGGGGGCATTTATTCTATAATCAGTGTATTAAAGGTACCATACCAACAGACAATGAATATCTTTCGACGTTCATCTTTATGTAACTCAGTCTTGTTGCTCCTTTTTTGAATATAATATACCTTTTCTTTTTTCTCTAGTTGTTTTTAAGTCTGTCTTTTTAGTTGTGTTTTTCAACAATTTTACCAAAATGAGTGTTTGGTTCGCTTTGCATTTATATTGTTTGGATTATGCCGGATTTCTTGAATCTGTGGGTAGGCAGATACCTTTCATCTGTTTTGGAAAATTCTCAAGCACAATGTTGCTTCAGCCCCATTCTCTCCTTCTTCTCCTTCTAGAACTCCGGTTACTTCCAGTTACTGAATCCCACAGTTCTCCTATCTGTTATGCCATCACATCCCACTGTCCTCTGTACATCATGTGGATCTTTTGTTTTGATTTGTATTTGAGTTCACCAATCCTTTCTTTTACTATATCTAATCTGTTAAATTCATCTGTGAAGTTACTGTTAGCTATTGTATTTTTCAATACTTCAATGTCCATCTGATCTTTTTTTGTTGTTTACAAATTATACCTTTAAAATTTCTATTCTTTCATCCATTCTCTCCTTCTTGTTTCTGTTTTCATGAGCTTATTAGTCATAGTTATCTCGAGATGACTAACGTATGGATCATTTGTGGGTCTGCTTCTATAGTTTTTTTTCTTCTTCTTAGTAATTGGCCACGTTGTCTTGCCTCTTCTCATCACTCTTAATTTTTTCATCACATTCCAGATATTGTGTATGATAGAGATGTAGAGATTTCAGATGAAGAAATCTCCTACTGGAAAGGTTTTACTTTATCCTCCACTGAAAAAGAAAAAAAAAAAAAAACAGAGTTGTGGTGTTGAGTGCGGTTCGAGAGGAGACCAGCTCAACTCAGCAAGGACTGCTTTAAGCTGCTTTAAATTTTATTAAGACTGAGTTTATGTATGATTCACACTTGTTGCCCGGTTGTTTTATATTCACTTCTGGAGAACTTTAGTAAACTTAGTTCTGCCCTTGCACAACTTTTGTCTTCTCTCTTTAGCTACCTGTCATGTACAGTTTTAAAATTTGGCCCTGTATATAGGGGAAGATACATCAAATGTTTGAGGACCCTCACATTTCCAATTTTATTACTGCAGCCCCACACAACCCCTCAACTCTATTATTTGCCTTTTGCTTTGGCTAAGGCTCCATCCTCTTGGGCTCTAGCTTGTCTATGATTCCTAAATGTCCCTAGGGAAAAAGAGCTATTGCTTCTCAGCCTACTTAAAATTTTTCTCAACTCTCTGGAGTTAGCCAGCTTAGTCTTCATTGTTTTCAGGCCCTTTAAGGCTTTGAGTTGTTTATAGCAGTAACACCTTATGGCAGTGATTACATTTACCCCAAAGCAGAAGCTGCTAATACGCCTTCAAATACAGATTCTGTTCATTCTCTCCCTTTCTCTTGTCTTTCCAGGACTCTAATAACATGTATCACTGTGTGCCTATTGTTTTGTATGCTCATCTCTTTTCTCTGACCTATAGACCGCATATGTGATACCCTCCTGACCTACTCTACACTTCTCCAGACTGTGAATCTCCTTTCCTGCTATGTCTGATTTAGTGTTAAGTGCATTGATAAAATTTTTATTTAAGTTGTTATTTTAAAGTTTGGGATAAAGGGATGAAGAAGCTGACCTGTGATTCATTCACTCCCTTTACTGGGGGAATACCTATGGAGAAAGGAGCAAAAGTAGTGAAGGTAGCCTAGTCTAACTGGGTAACCTGGACATGCAGGTCAAAGGACTCATGATATTTACCAGATACGAGAGACTTTATGTCTAAAACACCCTTCTCTGGCTCTCTCTAGCCAAGGATAACCTATATAAAATGGAATCCAGGATATAAAATAGTTCCCTGGAGAAAAATCACACAAGTTATACAACTCCATGGAGTGCTATATGGAAATGTGTAGGTATGAAATGCTCCCTACTGTGTGAGAAACCCCATGAATATCACTTAGAGGCTTCCTCTATCTGAGCTGATGCTTCATGTCTGACACAGGAAAGAAAGACCTGTGAGAGTCATCACTGATGCCCCAGGAGCTTCTTTTTCTTTTGTCTAGACCTTCTGATTGCTTGTATCCTTGACTCTATTTAGCAAAATTTGATGCTGGGCAGGATCGATGATTCATTTGATTCTTAACTAATAATCTGATTCTTTGTTATAGTTGTGTAGTTTTCATTTGCTTATTTTGGGTGACATAATCTAGTTTATCATACATTTCCTTGGTCATATTAATCATAATTATTTTAACACAATATCTGGATTACCTGAGGGATAACTTCTATTATCTATTTGTTTATACTCTGAATTTTGAGAATTCTCCCTGTCTTCTGGCATGCCTGATAGTTTTGGATTGCATGATAGACATTATGTATAGAAAATTGAAAAGGCTGTGGATGATGTTTTGTTTTTAAATTTTCTTCCAAGGGTGCTTGGGTGGTGCAGTCAGCTAAGCGTTGGACTCTAGATTTTAACTCAGGGCATGATCTCAGAGTTGTGAGACTGAGCCTGCATTGGCTCCGAGCTGGGTGTGGAGCCTGCTTAGGATCATCTCCCTCCTTCTGCCCCTCCCCCTGCCCACGCTCTCTCTCTCTCTCTCTCACTCCCTCTAAAATAAATAAATCTTTAAAATTTTTTTTTTCTTTTAGAAGGAAGCTCTAGTAGGACAGGTGACCTTGTACCATTCAGAGACTGGGCTGAGTTTCGATGTTGTAAGAACTGAAGTTTGCTTTCATCCCATAGGGTAGTCTTAGAGGAGTCTTGACTGAAAGCCCACAGTGTTTCTGAGGCCCTTTCTCCTGAGGCCTATACTATAATTTTTAGTCCATAACACTGAGACTGCCATGTACTCTGCTTAGTTTTTCAGCCTGATTTCTTGATCTTTTACCCAGTTTAGGTGGGAAATTTTGTTTTGTTTTTGTTATGTTTAATAATAAAGTGGTTTGGGGAGGTTTGGAATTTTCAAATATTATTTCTTTCTAGAAAGAGAAGTTAGAATATGCGTAGGTCTCACACAATACATTATCACTCTTGATTGCTCTCTCTACACCTTAATGTGGGCCTTTGCTTGGGCAGTGTTGGGAAGAACATGGACAACAAATGCCTTAAGGGAAAAATCAACAGAAACGTTGTTCTTACCTCAATCCATATCCTCCTTTCCAGGATTTTTGACTCACTAGTTTTGGGTGGGTTTTTTCCTCGTGCCTCTAAATGTAGATTTTAAAACTTTAGCCCATTTTAATAGTTGTTCTAAGATGGAGAGTTTTTCTCTTACTGGCTTTTCAATCATAGAAGTAAAAGTCTAGATGGTCTTTTTTGGAGTAAAGACTGAGTCTCCAGCTATGCTAGACATTTTACTTAGCACAAAGAAATGGGAGAAAATTGTCTCTTTTCACAAGAGAAAAAATTGGGTTGTAATCTTTTCCTAACTTGAGCATATTTTCACGTAAATGAACAATAAAGTTGTCTGATAATATTTTTATTATGTTCCATAGTAAGAACATTAATGTGTCTGATGCCACATTTTTCTTTGTGGTTGCCATCTAGAATATATTTGAGGAAGAATGAGCAATGCAGTGGATACTAAAAAACCAAGTGGGTGTACATTTATAGGGCTTATTGACTGCCCTTCCAAGTGGCTAGGGTTTTATTTCATACAAAATGAGGAGTTACATGACTCACATAAGTTAGGTTAAGATCATAAAACTGTAATCATCACTCTGTGGTTTAGAAAGGCACGACTTTTACAACATACAAAGAAAAGGAGAGTGACATTAAAATTGGAGGAATTATTGAAGAGAGTGTTGAAATAGTTGCCATAAGTGAAATTTGATATGATGCTGAGTAAAAGCGGTGTCATTCAGAATAGAAAAGATGAAACAAATTCACATGCTATTTCAGGAGAGTAGTCAATTGGACTTAATGACATGTTGGATTTGAAGAAGAAAGTTATGGGAGCCAAATAAGACACTAAACTATGTAATAAGCTCTTTTAATTTATATGTTCTTAGAAATTCACATATAAAAGACAGTCATGATCAAAACTACAATCTCAAAGTCTCTGAACGTTTTGTTATAGGAAATTAAAGGAAAAGACAGGGAGGGGGCTTCTTTTATAGAAGAAACGTGTGTTTGCAGAAAAGGCCAGAGTCTTTGTACTGAGTCATGGATAATGCAGTCGACCCAGAGAAGTGCTATCAGCACAGTGGAGGCCTGCAGCGCATGGTGAGTGGACCCTGATGAAAGTTGCTCATCACTCCTCTCACTGCTTAATGACTTAGCCTCTGATATAAAGCCAGCTAGCACTGGGGAGTCATCAGCTAGGAACTATGGCCAGAGAACAAGACAGATGGAAACTAAGAAAAGATGAAGCCAGTGCCTTCTCAGCTGCATTCAGTATGATGTCAGTTTGATGTGCTAATTCTGACAGAACAGCTAACATATCAAACTGGAGCTGGAGAAGGGAGTGACTGTTTTATAACTGTTCTCATGTTTATGGATCAATATAGTCATTTCTCAAGATTTCTAAAAACTTAGAGCTTGTGGGGAAATACTTAAATAATAATTTTGTCTGAAGTAATGACAATTAATACTTATTTGCTAAATAAGAATATACCCTATGGGAAAAGTAGGTTTTCTAGTGAAGGGAAAAGTTAATAAATTGTTTGGAAAAGTCAGACAGTGGTTTAGGAGTAGTTTGCTATACATTTGGAATTATAAATCTACATTACAGCATTCCCATAGAATTCACTACACCATGTGGAAACAGATAGCTATGCATTTGCAGTTACGGATCTTCACTACAGAATTCCCAAAAATGAATTCCAGATGAGTTTTGGACCTAATGGAAAAAAAGAAAGAAGAAATTTTGGGAAAATTTGTTTACAGTTTTGCTGTAAGCAGACCTTTTGTCAAAATACTCAGCAGATAATAGCCATGAAGTTAGTGATTAATAAATTGACTCCTTATAAATTTAAGCTTTTAAGCCACAAAAAGAACCAAAACAAAGTTAAAAGTCAGAAAGTATATTTAAGCATTTATAATAGATAATTATATTCAAAATACAAAGCTTCTATAAATTAATTAAAAAGCAAAAATATATAATCTAATAAAAAAGTGACCAAATGATTAATTAACAAAAGATGGAATATAAAAGGTCAACAAACATAAAGGGAATTGTTCAACCTCAATTATAATCTGGGACAAGTAAATTAAAATAAAATTAGAGAGGGATGCCTGGGTGGCTCAGAAGTTGGCCATTTGACTCTGGATTTTGGCTCAGGTCATGATCTTGGAGGCGTGGGATTGAGCCCTACAACAGGCTCCATGCTCAGCAAAGAGTCTGTTTCTCCCTCTCCCTCTGCTCCTCCCTCCACTCTTGCATACACACTCTTTCTTTCCCAAATAAATAAATAAATAAATAAAATCTTTAAAAATAAAATAAAATTAGATAGACTGAACATTTTGTAAATATTATCACAATGTAAGTGAGATGAGGGCACAAAAGAATTCTTTGGCACCACTGGTGGTAGCATAAATTGGTATAATCACATTGGAAGAAAATTTTGGAGAACTGATTTATACTGCCACTATGATCTGTCATTTCTACTTCTTGGTATTCACTGAAGAGAAATATTCAGTCATGTGACCAGGTCGCATGTACAGAGATGTTTACTGATGCCATATTTATAAAAGTAAAAACATCGTAGACTACCTAATTGTCCACCAATATGGCAATGAACGTTATAGAGAAATCTCAAAAACTTAAATGAAAAGTTGCAAGATGATATGTGTCTATTATTTATATGAAAAGAGCTAACACAAAACCATGTGTGTGCATGTGTACCTGTACATAAATGTCTGGTATAAAGTCTAGAAACATTAATAACTAAACAGTTTATCATAGTTACCTCTTAGAGTAGCCTAATATTGGAAGTGAAGGACAGAGGGAGATAGACGGTTTTTTCTGAATTGTTTGTAATTTTACAATGATAACATGTATATTTATGTAAATAAATTCAAAATTATGTGATATGTAAAAATCATCTATAGATGAGTATTTTACATATTCCTAGAACTGTAATTATAAATGAGTTAGCGTTAGTAGTCAAGAAAGACTGAGGTTTAATGTTCTTGATGTTGAATAGGTTTTCTCCATGAATGGTGGAAGTGAAGTTGTCTGCCATTCTATTTGTTTTTGGAAATTGGACATGATAAGGATAACACCTTGAGGATAGCACCTAACCACAGATCAGGAACGCAAGAGAACACACGTGTGTGTGCGTGCGTGTGTGTGTGTGTGCGCGCGCGTGCGCACGCGTGTGTGAGATTGTTCAGGCTACTTGAACAAAATAGCATATACTAGTAGCTTAAAAAGAACAAACAGTTATTTCTCACAGTTATAGAGACTGAGAAGTCAAAGATTAGGGCACTGGCAGATACAGTGTCTTCCTCAGCAGCTGTCTCTGTAGTGTCCTCAAATGGCAGAATGGGTGGGTAACCTCTTTGGAGTCTCTTACCTAAAACACTGATCCCATTTGTGAAGGCTCCACCATCATGAACTAATCACCTTCCAAAGGCCCCATCTCCAAATACCATCACATCACGTTAGAATTTCAATGTACGAATGTTGGCAGGATGCAAACATTCAGACAGTAGCTCTCTACATAAGTAGCAATAACTTGAAAAATGTTTCCGTTGTCTTCACTTAACCCAAGAATTAAACCCATCTCCTTTACTCTTTACCCTCTCTTTCCTGAAAGCCATATATGCTCACCTGAAAAATATGGCTATTAACTGAAATCTCAGATATATGTACTAGTAAATATCTCAGCAGAAGAAAAGAATAAAAAATTAGAACTAAAATAATTTATTCATAAAATCTTGTTTTCTAAAGTCACCATTTTACTTGAAACATAATGGTGGGTATTCTAGGTTTGTGCGCCTGAACAGACCCCTATGGGTTGTCCTAATATGCCTTGATCTTTAAAAAAAAAAAAAAAGTTTCTTTTTCTTCTGCTATTTTATTTTTGTTTTGGAAAACTAAACCAGATTTATAGTACATGAAAAGTGTCTTTTTCGTGCATCTTTTAAAAATGACTACATCTGATTTTATCTTATTGTAAGAAGTAACATTCCAACCACTAAAGGAGGTAGAGAGTCAAAGAAATGACCCGTGTAATTGAGGGAACAGTAGATTTACTGTGATGACTAACCTGAGTCGAGGTTCTGCCACTGGAATTAGTTAGGTTTACCTTCTCCGTCCTCAGGATGTCTGGTGCATTCTAGGTGACTGATTGAAGGTTTACAGCAGTAAGCACAACAGAGCCACTCTTCTCCATCTGAAGGATGTAGTGTATGGGCATGAGTCACCATGAAAATAGATTGGTAGGTGTAAGGGCCAAAAAACATTTTGTAGCAGTTACGTATTTCCAGCTATTACTTCTCCCCCACACTCACCTCTGGTCTGCCCCAGAGCTGGAAACTAGCCTGATATGGCTCTCTGTTGCCTCTCTAGTACCTGGCATGGCAAGGCTCTCAGAAGGTATTTGCTGAATTGATGAAATAAAGGGCTCAAAATTGTAGAATCACTTATTTGGTGATGATGAAGATGGCACAAAATGATAATTCGGCCATACCCCGGGAAGCTAAATCCCTCTTACTTGGCTTTACTTTCCTTACTGTCGGAAAATACTATGAATGATGAAGAGTTTTTGTTTTTTGTTTTTTTTTATTATTATGTTATGTTAATCACCATACATTACATCATTAGTTTTTGATGCAGTGTTCCATGATTCATCGTTTGCGTATAACACCCAGTGCTCCATGCAGAACGTGCCCTCTTTAATACCCATCACCAGGCTAACCCATCCCCCCACCTGCCTCCCCTCTAGAACCCTCAGTTTGTTTCTCAGAGTCCATCATCTCTGATGGTTCGTCTACCCCTCCGATTTGAATGATGAAGAGTTTAAGATAACTCAGTCACAGTGGGGCAAATAAGTTTAATCCATAGAAGCATTCCTTTAGCTCTAGCTGGTTTGCTTACTAACCAAAAATGAATGACCCAACATGATGGAAGGTGATAATTAAAAATTCCCAGTATTGATTTATTGGTTCATGCATTCAACCCGGGCCCTGGCAGAACATCAAATCTTTTACACATAGGTTACTGATCTACAAGTCTTTTTGTTAGGTATTCATGCGTGAGGCTACTTTTTTTTGGAAATTGGGACCACTAAGTAAACCAAAATATTTAAGCTGCCAAATAAATTAATCAAGTGGTCTGGTGTTTTAACACTTTTCTCTCTGGAGCCACAGAACACTATGACTACAGTTCTCATTTGAACCAACCAGATAGTATAAAATAATATAATAAAGTGAATGATAATTAGTTTTCCTCTATTTATCTCCCACATGTAAAACCACAACGGGTCACTTATTATTGAAACTATTCAGGGATGGATGAGTTTTGCTGTCATTGTGTTCCTGATTATATGTATACACAGTTTCTTTAGAAAACTAAGCCATCACATAGGTTGTTCTGAGTTAGACCTTATGCATTTTTTTCTTTTTACATTTTCTTTCCTGATAAGGAGAAGAGATTTTAAAAACCCTAAAAATTTCAGATATTAATCAAATTGGAAGTGTATCAAAACTCTTTATTATCTCAGTTTTGACCACAGTGTTCATTTGAACCAGCTATATTCTATCAGGATAAGAATCAGTGGTACTGAGTTTGGCTTCTATTTATGCAACCTAATATAAAACCAATATTTTAGCAAGCACAATGCCATTTGGCAGGTATGTAAAGATTTAAAACCATAGTTTAAAAAAAATTCTTAAAAAGGGATTCCAAAGCACATAAAAGTAAACTCCTAGAAACCAATGGGAAAGATGTCTGAGACTAAGAAAAATTACAGTAATTCTGGTATTTTAATAAAATGGCAAAACAAAACTGACAATGTTATTTATCTGAGGATTGGACGTCACAGTGTAAGAGGATGTTGAGAAGGGCTCTTCTTTTTGGCCAGAATTGATGACTCATACCAAAGTTGAGGACAGAATATCAAGTACTGCACATTCTAGAGAGAAATGAACACATTTGGAACCCTGACTGGTTCTGATGCCACCAATATCATTGTTGGCCTCCTGTCTATAAAACAGAAGACAAAGAAGTAGGGAAGGAGAGCTGTAGCTTATCAGTCGTCAGAGTCAGGACTGTCAGATTTGGAGGAAGAGACGCAGTGGCTTTTTGCTCTTTCATTTTCTCCAAGGCGGAATGGGTGCTTCTGCATCCCAAGAAAATCACACATATGGTTTAGACATGAGCCTGGCTTCCTAATCTGTATTTAGGCATTTGTTCATGTAGGGGATTGCAGAGCAGCAATCCATGTCTCTTCAAGGAGAGAGGAAACAGAGATGGTAGTTTGGAGAAGAGACCTCACTGGCGCAGCCTGCATTCCCATATTCAGCATGGCGGCGTCGCATGTGGGTGTCCTTTGGTTCACATGGTTCCCCTGGAAGGTATCCAGGCAGGGGACATTGTAGCAGCAAAAGGTTATGGGCTGCGCCAGCTAGTTCAGGAGGTAAAGTGTGTTTTGGAAGTGTTGAGCAGAAGCCAGAAGAAAACCAGGTGCGCCACCAACAAAGGGATCCAGAGAGCGTGAGTCTGCAAGGTGTTTCCCCAGAAGCAAAGCTCAAGGGGATGTTGAAGAGTTTGCAGGTGTCCTACATCAAGGATCTGTAGGATGGTGAGCCCCAGCCAGGACCCTTGAATGAATTACAGGTACACCCAAACAGACAGGCAGTTTTTGAATGCTGGTCTCACAAAAGGCAGTTTAACTCAGGTAAGGAGCAACAGCAGTAGTTGTTAAATTAGAGCCTTGCCCATTCTTTCTTCCTCATCCCAAAGGAAAAGAGCAGAGGAGAAAAGGAAGCAGTAGGGATCAGACTCCTGCCCTGCTCGTTCCTCAGGGTAGAAGCCTGAGCTGGGAGCTTCCATTTGGAGTTTTCGATTAGATTAGGCAGGACTTTTTAATAACTGACTGTGACCTGATCCCCACAGAATCCACTTGATAAAGTTTTAAGGGATGAGAAAGAGAAGTTGCGGACAGGAAAAATAAAACCTGTCCACCATTGCACCCCCACTGATCTGAGACCCTCCATACATTATCACCATAACATCTTCCTAAGACAGGCAGACTTCGAGGTTATTTTTCCTTTCAGTCTTTAAATGCAGTGAAAAACAAGGACCCCTAAAACAAAACAAAACAAAAACTATTTTATTTCAAATATATTTTCCCAACACACACTTCTGAACTCTGTACTTCAAGGTCGGGGTTTTAACTCATTTAGATCAGACCTCCCCATGATGCTTTTCTTTTCTTTTTTTTTTTTTATTTTTTTATTGTTATGTTAATCACCATATATTACATCATTAGTTTTTGGTGCAGTGTTCCATGATTCATTGTTTGTTCATAACACCCAGTGCTCCATGCAGAACGTGCCCTCCTCAATACCCATCACCAGGCTAACCCATCCCCCTACCCCCCTCCCCTCTAGAACCCTCAGTTTGTTTTTCAGAGTCCATCATCTCTCATGGTTCGTCTCCCCCTCTGACATACTCCCCTTCTCTTCCTCTCCTGTTATCTTCTTCTTTTTCTTTTTTCTTAAAATATGTTGCATTATTTGTTTCAGAAGTACAGATCTGTGATTCATCAGTCTTGTACAATTCACAGCGCTCACCATAGCACATACCCTCCCCAATGTCTATCACCCTGCCACCCCATCCCTCCCACCCCCAACCACTCCAGTAACACTCAGTTTGTTTCCTGAGATTAAGAATTCCTTATATCAGTGAGGTCATGTGATACATGTCTTTCTCTGATTGACTTATTTCACTCAGCATAACACCCTCCAGTTCCATCCACGTCGTTGCAAATCGCAAGATCTCATTCCTTTTGATGGCTGCATAATATTCCATTGTATATATATACCACATCTTCTTTATCCATTCACCCATGATGCTTTTCTTTTCTGCCCCCTCTCAAAGGGTCTGCTTCTACCTGGAATTCTTAAAGCCCTCAGTGTTTATTTCTATTATTTCAAAGCCAGAATGTCAGTGTTACTTTACTATTGCTTAATATGTGGGCTGTCTCCTCATAGGAGACAGTAAACTCTTGGATGGTCAGACTCCACAATTTATTTCTTTATCTCCCTATTGCCAAGAGCAGTGCCATAAATGCAGCAGATACTGATGTCATGCTTTGTGTGTCTAGTTCTTTGGCTCTTATTTGGAGAAGATAGGAAGACTCAGGAGTCTTTTCCTACCTGTCTGAAGTCGTGGCTCTTTTCATTTCAGTATCTACATATAAAGATATAAAAGTTTTATTTATTGCTCACTGTATCCTCTCTGTTCGTTAAAAAAACTGTATACCATACAATGTTTTTTTTTCCAAACATTCAGATATTTTTGATATTAATATATTGAGTATTATCTCTCTGACATCTCATAGCTAATACCTATTTAAAAAATTTTGTGTGTGTGTGTCCTCTGACATTACTGAGCATTTCATAGAAGTATCTAGCTCAATGGTATTTGTTTGTTAATCCAAAGTGACTAGGCGTCTCTTTAATGAAGGAGTTAAACCCATTATTAATCTTGTATTTGTTTTGGTCTTTCCTCTATAATCTCATTTTACATTTCATTTTTTAATACATGCTTGTTTCTGTCTCTGTTTTCTGTCTTTAATTGTATAAGAATACCTTTGCTTTTCTAAAAATTGGCAAGTTTTGGGCGCCTGGGTGGCTCAGTCGGTTGATTGTCTGCCTTTGGCTAGGGTCATGATCTCAGGGTCCTGGGATCGAGTCCTGCATCGGGCTCCCTGCTTGGCGAGGAGCCTGCTTCTCCCTCTCCTGTTCTCCCTACTTGTGCTCTCTCTCTTTCTGTCAAATAAATAAATAAATAAAATCTTAAAAAAAAATTGGCAAGTTTTACGACTTGGGTGTATACTCAGGAAGAATATGATACAGGTTTCACGGTGAGTTTTTATCTATAGACGAGGAAAACACTCCCTGCAAGGAGATTTTTAAAGGAACAGTAATATATAAAATTAAGTTGTTTTTGTGATGGTGTCCAATGTGTCTTGTTTATTCACTGTATTGGACACACACACACAATACTTGTAATTGGTAACACTTATATAGTATACTCTCTAAGGTGGGTGGCTAGTAAGTCAGGAATCAATTTTAGACCATTTTGCTCCCAGGCTTGTGCTCTAATCTATGCTCTATTTATAAATATTTCTACAACATTACATATATTCTATAGAAGTAGAATATAGGTCTAGAAGATCCCTACAGAGAAAAATGGCCCTCTTGGATCTCAGAGGGAAGTGGTACTTATCAGAGAATCAAATCAGACTGAAATAAACTTGCCGAAGACAGTATTCCTCAAAATGTCTTTGTGTTCTGCCTCATTTCTACGCCCAAATCTTGGTTGCATTCATATATGGAGTCCACAAAGTCTTAGAAATGACAGAGGAATTTCTAAAAGCATTCTTTTTTTTGTAGTCTCGTCACCCACCGTGGAGCCCAACATGGGCCTTGAACTCATGACCCTGAGATCTAGACCTGAACTGAGATCAAGAGTCAGACCTTTAACGCACTGATCCACACAGGTGCCCCTCTGAAAACATTCTTTAATGCATGAAGATGCTGTTTTAGCTATTTGTTGCTGTGCTCAATCCACAGTTTAAAACAGTGATCTGTTATCTCTCAAAATTGTTACTAGTTCTTCTGCTGGTCTTTCCTCATTCACGTAGCTGCACTTGGTAAAGGGATGAGTGGGTTGGCGGGAAGACGTCATCAGTCGCAGTCACATGACTGGCAGGTGTGTCTCTTGTCAGCTAAGTCCCCCTTCATTCTCCTTCGCGTGGTCTCAATCTCTATCACAAGACAGCATTCCAAGAAAGTGAGGCCAGCATGCTGCACAGCTTTGTCTCCCTTTCTAATGGGAAAGGCAAGATCACAGAGCATCGGAGATGCATCCTGGATTGGGAAGAACCTGTGGCTCTATTTTGATTTCACTTTAGATGATAAAAATTAGTTGAGAACATCTAACATGGGCATAATTTTAATGAACACTGTGGAAGAGGACAGGGTATGGGTATTGATATCCAGTTGCTTCTCACCAAGGGACCGGTAAAAAAAATCACTTGACCTAGTGTGACTTGAAGAAAATGTCTTTGTGATGACGAAGTCTGTATTGCTCTTCCTGCACTCTCAGGTTCTGCTCATCCTCTTCTAGGAAATAGGTTCAATAGCCACCCTTATTTAATCTTTAGTAAGTGCCTCTTTGCATTGAATTCTTACAAGAATCCACATAAGTGGGTATTATTCCCGCACCCCCTTTTAAAGGTGAGGAATCAAATATTCAAAAAGTCGGAGTAACTGGTGAAGCCACACAGCTAGAGAGTGGCAGAACTGGAATTTGAACCCAGACAGTCTGGTCCCAAGCCCATGCTGTTAACCAACATGGTTATTGGTTCCCCGGTCATCTCTGGGGTTTTATTTTCATCCTCTCCAGGAATCAGATAACCATTGCCCGTATCTGGGCTTTTGTTCTCAGCGTCTGTCATTGCCCTTGTTCCAAACACATGCTTAAAAACAGCATCTTAGTCAGGGTAAAGCAGTCCGTACCTGGAGTAATTACTCTGCTTGGGCCGGTGTGGTGTGTCCAGGGTGTGACGTAGAGACTTGCTGTGTTTCCCGCCCAGTGAGTTGGGGTATGGCGCTCAGCGGGCTGAGACTGCCCAGGCAGTGAGATGCGGCATTGCAGAGTGGTTAAGAGCACAGATAGGAACCCAACTTAAGGCTTGAAACTCTGGCCCTGTCCCTTACCAGCTCAGAAACTGCAGATGTTGCTTAATTAGGAGGAATCATAATAGTCTGTCCTTGATGGGATGATTCTGAAGATGAAAATTAATTAGTTAATATTTGTAGAAGTCCTTAGAACTCCATCTGGCATGTGTTTGTGAAGCCATTTAAAAAAATGTGTTCACTTCAAGCCACTCAGCCAGGGGCAAGTGTTAGGTCTGAGCATTCAGGAGCTCCCAGGGGGGTCAGATGTTGGGTCATGCATAGATTTTATCTGTCTCCCTCTCTTCTTTCAGCCTGTTGGAAACACAGGTCTTCCACCTGAAAGTTGTCTTTGGCACAGCTCGCCTAGAGATGGGGTCAGGGATAGTTTTAGCCTCCGTTTTACTGCCCAAAGAGCCAGTGACTGGACTTTGGAGCAGAGACTTTTTGTCCCAGAATTATCCCCAAAGTGGGTTTGAGGAATGAGACAGAGAACTTCCCTGACCTGGTCCTAGCCAGGCTCTGAGTGACCTGGGAGGCAGTAACCTTTAGCCCTATCACATCTCATATCTTCAAAATTCCACCTATGGATGATGGACAGTAAGCCAATAACCACAGTAGCTCAGCTGGACTCTTCCCCCGCCCCCCTGGGTCTTTTCCCAGTGAGCACCAGGCTGTAGTAAGCTAATCAGGTGACCAGAGAGCCAGAAATAGAAAATGTGGTTCTCTGGCATTTACTTACTTAATATTTGAAATTACTTAACTATCTCTCTTCTCAACTATAAAATAAGGATGATGGGGGTGCCTGGGTGGTTCAGTGTCTGCCTTCAGCTCAGGTCATGATCCCAGGGGGTCCTGGGATCAAGTTCTGCATCACTCCCTGCTCAGCTGGGAGCCTGCTTCTCCCTCTGCCTGCAGCTCCCCCTGCTTGTGTTCTCTCTCTCTCTCTGACAAATAAATAAATAAAATCTTAAAAAAAATAGGGATGATGATAAAACAGTACCTATTTAGGTATCCCAGTACCTAGTATATAGTTAGGTCTGGTTAATTGGTGACTATTATCATCTGTTGGATATAGGAAATGATTCAGTATTTCTCTGAAGTTCCAAGGGACTGATTTGCACAGGACATGTGCCTATTCATTGGTAGGAATATCCCTGTATAAACCATATTGTGCTGTTTCATGGGGAAAGTGTAAAGGGAAGGTGAAAATCATGCCCGTTTGAACTTTGGGAGAATACACTTAAGTATTTCATATGGAAAGAATTTCAGTAATTTATCTTCAGATAGGCGACTTAATTTTTAATGTTTTATTTTAAAGCTCAGATATTAACCAAGCATACAATGTATGTCATGTTTTAAGTTAAATGAACTATTCTAAAGCTTCTTTTATAATTCATCACCAGAGTTGCCTGACTTAAGTAATTTTTTGTTTTTTACTGCCACTCCTTAAGTAATTACAGGCGTGGTTGCTTTCTTTACAGGGTCTAAAATCATCTTCCTCAGATTCAGTCTGCTAATCTGTTAAAAAAAATAAGTAAAAAATAAAAATCCTGGCTTACAGACCAAGATACTCCATTTAAAAAACAAATAAAAAGCCTGAGATCTCAGCTGCTTGGCAATAAATGTTATAACACTACATTATCATTATCACAGTGTAAATCCAATACAGAACTATCAATTCTGCAGCATTTAAGCGAGCTGTTTAATGTCAAAGGCAGAATTCACAACACTGGCAATTTATCTCCCTCTTTCCTTTTTTTTCTTTTTAATTTAAAGAGATCAAAACCAAGAGCAAGAGCCTAAGAGAAATGTGTTTATATTTCCCAGAATCTAAGCAACTAGAATTTAATTCTTACAAAATGTATTAAAAAATTTTTTTTGAAATGACAGCTCTAGAATCTGAGATGAAAGTTCATTAACAACTTTGAATTTGGCTCCAAAATAATGATATATGTCCACTAGAATTCCAGATTGATTGTTTGGAGAAATTTCAAGTATTTGAGGATAGAATTAGCCATCCATCATTTCAGAATTGGCAGAAGTGCTTGTGAACATGATGACTAAAATATTCATGATTTTAGGTAGGTTTAGTATTCTCTTGGCTAATATTACCTTCAGAATCCATAATTAGCATTGGCTGTGCATATTTATTACAAACAAGATAAAATTTGAGTGTCTCTTTGTGGCCAAATAATAGAAAAATCTAATTTACCCATGTTATCAACACTGCCAATAAATACTATACAAAGAACAGAATATAAATGACATGAAGAATCTCACATTGTTTAAGCTAGTTTGTAACAGCATATTTGTCTTTTTTTTTTCCATGAAATACTTATTGAGAATCTACTTTGTGGAACTTCTTGAAGAATTCTTGAGATCACCCAATTTTGTTTTTCTTTAGTTTTGTTGGATAGAACACCTATATTTAAACTTACATTACAAGGTGTTTGGAGAAAACAGCATCAAGAGTAAAAATGTTTGGAGAATCTTAGATTAAAGAAGGCAAAAGTTTACTGCAGAATTTTTGGTTCTGATAGAACTCTAAGACGGGATTCAGGGTGTTAAAAAATTTCCCAAGTATAAATGTCCATAGACACTCCTACCCCAAGAATACTTATCAGGATATTGAAGAACCCTAGCTGTGAAAAGCCATTTCTCAAAAGTCAACTCTACCAATCTACTCTTTTTTTTTTTAAGATTTTATTTATTTGTTTGAGAGAGAGAGAATGAGAGAGAGAGAGCACGAGAGGGAGGAGGGTGAGAGGGAGAGGCAGACTCCCTGCCAAGCAGGGAGCCCAATGTGGGACTCGATCCCGGGACTCCAGGATCATGACCTGAGCCGAAGGCAGTTGCTTAACCAACTGAGCCACCCAGGCGCCCCTCTACCAATCTACTCTCATGGGATAGGTGACTACAGACTGGTGAAGTTGAGTCTTACCCAAAGACAGTATTAGATATATTTTGGAATAAAATAGATCACTTCACTTCAAACAGACTTTATTTCCCCTAAAATACTATGTTTCCTCCAAAACAGTGCAGTTTTCTAGGATGCTGCCATCTAGGGATTGATAAGTTGATAATATCTGATTACATTTAATTGGTTTACCTTGCTTAAGATATGGAACATTTTCCCAAACTCTCAACGAGCTAAAGAAACTCCTGAAACAAAAGCTCAATGATTTTCTCAAATAGAAATCCTTTATGTCATGGATAATTAGAATACATATAATAAGATATAGTAATTAGTGTGTGTATGTGTGTATGTGTGTGTGTGTGTGTGTGTGTGTGTGTGTGTTTCTTCCTCAGATAGGAAATCTTCTGTATTTGTAAATTTATAGCTCATGGTTTCAAAAATTCACATTAAGGAATGCTAACCCTTTTCCTTGTTTTGTTTTTGTTGATACTATAATCATACCATGACGTGCTAAATCCTGAAGTGTTTCATTATCAATCATGGAACTAAAATTAAATGTTAAGTATAGGCAGTTGAGAAGAGAAATATTTTTATCTTGGTTATAGAACAATATTTCAGGATTACCTTTTTCTCTAAAGATTTTATTTTTTTGAGAGAGAAAGAGAGCATGGGGGGAGGGGCAGAGGAAGAGGGAAGAAGCAGACACCCTGCTGAGCAGGGAGCCTGCTGATATGGGGCTTGATCCCAGGACCCTGAGATCATGACCTGAGCCAAAGGCAGAGGCTTAACCAACTGAACTACCTACGCACCCCTTAGGATTACCTTTTCAACAAAGACCTCTAGGTTTTCTCTCATGTGAACAATGAGAAACTCCAGAAAATGAAATAAACAGGAAGAACTACTTCCTTTGCAATTTTTCTCCTTCGCACATAAGTCAAAATTCATTTCAATATGATAAAAAAATTCTCTAAATATGAAACAAACTCTTAGTCTTGACATACATGCACCTTATCTACCTATTACCCCACATATTAAAATTACTGCTTCCATTTAAATCAACTGGAAAAATATGTGCACTCTGAAGTTATTTTGATATTGGATAGATTTTTTTTCATTGACTGATAGTAAGCAATGTGTTCCTATGAAACAGGAAGAAACTGTGACTGAAAAACTAATGAGAAGCCCTTGAAATTAACACTTTTGAAAAAAGATCCCTCATGATCCAGTCTAGACTCTTTTAATTGGCTGGAACTTTGCCAAAAAAAATGTATTCTAGTCAACTCCAATAAAGACTTAATAAGTTACAACGATATGAAACTCTATGCTCTATCTGTATCAGCAGGATGGGATCCAAGTTTTGTGAAATCTGAACTATATACATTTTGGAGGAGCACTCTGTAATACAGTTTTATGAATTCACTCATTCAAATTTGCAGGGCCTCTCTCCTTATAGCTCGTTTCAATAGGTTCACAGTAAATATGCCTTTGCATACTCCAGTGTGATGTTAAGAATTATGTCTACCAGAAAAGCATCCCAGTAGAGGCCTGGAGAGCTTTGCCAGCTCTGAGATGAATCTCTCTGGATTTCACTTTCGTCAGGACAACACCGGGAAGTGTGCATTGGGTATACTTACCTGTAAGGTTCCTTCCAACTGAACAGTTTTGTATTTTTTAATTGGAGATGCGCTCACTTCTGGAATGAAGAGAGCTCCTTTGTTAATGTGGAAGAAACAAAGGGACCTTGTGACTTTATCTGGGTACCCTAAATTACATGATTATTTCCTGAAAACCAGGTCTATTTTTTTTCACTTAGCATTATAGTTGTTGGCTCTTCTCAAAGGTCTCAATTTGATAAGATTTGTTTTTGTAGTAATATTTGTAAATATTTTCTAAGTCAAGGTCCTGAGTGATGGTGCCAGATCATGCAGGGGGAGTGGGGATCTTACAGTGGAGAAGGAAAAAAAGAAAGAACATGAAACCATTCCCACTGTTGGCCTCTCTTCCGTAATTCTTGGCTGTAAAAGGCTGGCAGCTCACTACACCTTATGAACATGATGTCTTTGCAAGTCGAAGTAGTAAGTTGTCTAGGTTTGTGGGTTTTGTCCATTTAGTGCCAGATGGGGAATGTAGAAGATATATGAATATCACTGATTCGTTGTGAAAATCTTTTCAGAATTATTTTTTCCACAGTCAGTATAAAGCTTGAGCCTCTTTGTTTTGATCCTCTGTTTACATGTCTGAATATACAGAGAAAAATGCTTTAAGATATGCTGAAGTCTTTGCCTTTCTTTTAGTGCCAATTTGTAATGGTTTTAAATGACTTTTTAGAAATTATATGACAGCCTTTATAAAAAGTCTTCATTAAAAACGTCTTAGGCTAATCGTTACAGATTGAGAGTTCGATGGAGGTAGAAAGTGTGTTTTCTTTCTCGTTAGGCTCTCAAAACCTGTACAAATAGCTGATACCAAGTAGGCATGTTAATTAAATGTTGATTGAGAAAATAAATAATTTCAAATCATTTCAAATTCCAGAGCACTACCACTGTTCAAAATGTGTGTTCGCAGCAAAAGCCTACATATTCTTATATGATTAAAATAATATAAAAATAAAATATATGCGATGCCATTAAACACATAGGTAAAGAAAAGGAAGTTTTATTCATAATTCTACCATCTATTAAAACAATAACTTGGGGTTCAATTAATTTGTCAAAAGTAGTCCACTCCATATATACCTGTGTCTCTATTTCCATAAACTTATATACTACAGAGGAATGTAAATCTTTTAAAAGATTATTAAAATAGGAAAAATGGAAATAAAATATCTGTAATCTGCCATAGTGGACCATTTTGTGAACAATAGAAGAGTTAACTTACAGGATTAGCAATAACCAATATTAAACACTCTCTCTAGTTTTAATAACGGAAGTATACAGAGCAAAATAATAATCTTAAAGGAGGAAGAATCAAGCATCTTACTGAAATAGCTTTCCAATTTCAGTACAGTGCATTTCTGGGGGATAGATTTGACTATTGCACATAGATTAAATTTGACAGGATACCAGACTGCTTCCATATTTTTACCTTTAATTCAGTACCCCTTTTGATAAATGTGAAGCAGAAAAATATATTTGTTTGGTTTTTTTTTTCCTGATGGGGAAAATCAATCGAGTAATATTTCAAAACTGTGCCATGACTGTGTATCTGGCTTGTGTATCTTATCTATTTTATAGATAGCTGGAGGGTATTTTAGCCTTGACATTTCACTTGCCCTGCAAATAGTGATGATACATGGACTGGTGCCACATCGAGCTCCCATTTTTCTTTCCCGAAGTGCAGGGTGATTAGCCTTTTTATCCGCCCAGGACTACCGCCCAGGGAGGCTTGTATGTCAAGGCCAATGCGGCTTTGAGGAAAGCAACATCTCAAGATATTATGGCTTAAATTCTGGAGAGCAGGTGGAGGTAGATGATTTCCTGGGTGGTGTTGTTTACTCCTGTTTGTCCCTTTCTGAGGTAAGGATTGAGAAGGATCTTTTAATTGGGCTCGGCATCATCATGTTTATGCCCTTCAGAGGTAGAAGAAATTCAAAGAAGATACATGGGCATATGACAGGGCAGTGACATTGAGGAGAGCGAGGAGTGGCACAAAAACTCTCTTCTCCTCTGTCATTGTCGAGGCTTCAGGGCATATGAGGTACTCTGTCCAGTAACAAATACAGCCTTATCGTCTGACAAAATTTGAAAGGGGGTTTTAGAATAAAACTCCCAAGTCAAGGGCAGAGCCAACAAAACAGGTCTGAAAATAAGTAAAATAGATGTTCATTGAGGCTAACCTTGATGGGGAAGTCTGGGGGTTGTGGACTCTCCATGTTTGAATCCACATGCCACTATTGACTTATAACTCCGCTTTGTTCATCCGAGTCCTGCACCTTGTCTTAACTGTGGTAAGCTGGCCCGTATCCTTCACTCCTGCTTGGAGTGGAATAGCTCACTCTGGCCCTTGGCAAGATGGCACATTCACCTCTCATACAAATACTTCAGACAACAGAAGAGATCACCACACTTAACACATTGCCCAAAGGAGTTTTATCCCCCCTTGAGCTTCTTCACACTGGGAAACAAAAATAATACACTCACCACACAGAAGCAGTGTTCTTGGGACAGGCAGACACCAAAATAGGCACACAAGTCAATCCGAAGCATGTGAAGAGCTCCACTGGATCCAACAGTGAAGTCTAAAAAGGTCTTATTTCATGACAGGTTAATTTGTTTAACTCCTTTCTTTTTTCCTTTGCATCATTTCTGAGGAAAGTTAAATGATTAATATTTTATTTTTAATTTCTAAAAATCAGATCAAAGTGGAGCTGAGATCCACCTTATAAAATGGGAACATGGTGGTCAAAGGAGCAGTAGTTATGTGAGGAGGTGGCTTGAAGGGCTTTAGCTTTGCCATAATATCCATTAACATTCTCCCCCCCCACAAAAAAAATAAAAACCTCAAGTAATTTCAGCATGCATATTCAAGCAGTGTTTTGCTGTGCAATATTCTAATACATGTGTCTCCTGTTAATTCCAGTTTCCCCACAAATAGCCTCCCCTACCCGGAAAAAAGAGACTCCAGGCGGAAGGTGGACAACTAGAGAAAGATATAGGACTCCACTGCCTTCATGGCCACTATGTCTAGTTTCTTGGCTCCTTCCTCCTCCTCCTTTTATGGAAGGCATTTATAGACTGGGATAGCTATAAGACATTTCCTGTTGATACCCCCAAGACCTTCTGTATCATCACATACCAACTTTCAGATACCCAAGAGCGCATGCAGTTGGCGTGTGCACCATGGTCACAGAAGTGGATGATACATTGTGGAAGAATTCCAAGTATTTCCTTCGAACTGAATTTCAGGCGAACGGACACACCAAAGATTTCAGTAAGGAAGTGCTTCTTCCCACTCTATCCTTCATCATGCACAGTTTCCGTCTGCCCTCCCCCTTCCAAGCAGTGGCCAGTTGTACACTGAAGGCTAAGATGTCTGCAAACAGCCGGTGTTTCTTAACACTGGGGAATCTGCACAGTAGGAGAGTGGCAGATAGATGTGGAAAAGTACGGAGAGGGGCGCCTGAGTGGCTCAGTCAGGTAAGCGGCTGCCTTCGGCTCAGGTCATGATCCCAGGGTCCTGGGATCGAGCCCCACGTCGGGCTCCCTGCTCAGCGGGAAGCCTGCTTCTCCCGCTCCCACTCCCTCTGCTTGTGTTCCCTCTCTCGCTCTCTCTGTCAAATAAATAAATAAAATCTTTCAAAAAAAAAGAAAAAGAAAAGTATGGAGAGGAAAATAAGCTTTCTCTGCCCAACTAGGACATGTCATAAATTAAGGGGAAGAAAGTCCATATAAGGAGCACATCTATACGTGAGATGTGATTTCAATGGCTGAGTTAAGGTTCCTGAGATAGTCAGTCCATCCTCATCTTGATTATGATGTTATTTTCCTTTCTCTTCTTCCTTTAATTGAAAATCATTATTTGGGTACATAATTCTTTACAGTAATTTTGAAAAGAATGGTAGCATGGCTAATTCATATTGTGTTTATCTGTGGAGGGAATTTGTAGTTGCCAGTGGGTTGTGTCACATTTCAGGAGAAAGGCTTACTACACCATCGGAAGAGAAGCTTGCCATTCTCAGGGATGTTGTTCCCATGGCATCATTGACTTTATCCAATGACAGCAGTCTAAAATTTCCATAGAAACCAGGTCTGACAATGACTGCTAAAAGTACAGTTCCCCCATAGCAATATCAGTTGAATTAAAAAGCAAAGGTAAATTGTATTATCAGTTAAACTGTCTTTTCCCAAATGGTCCTCATTCTCACAATAATTAATTGCATTTCCTTGTCATAAGCAATTTTATTCCTCGGTGACCTACTGCCCAAGGGTGGGAATTTAGAAGAAGCTTTGAGATATAATAGTAATAATAACAACAATAATAGTAATCATCATCCAGGTAATTCATCTATAAAATTAAAAATGATAGTGCTTACTTCATTTGACTGTCGGGGGTAAATGTCTGTAAATCTTCCAACAGAGAAGTTTCAGAGAAATAAAAACAATGAGTTTTTCCTGCCTTTTTCTTTTTTTTCCATGCTCCTCTCTTTCTTTCCCCTCATATCTTATTTCCTTAAGTCTTTTTTTCTTCCTTCTTTCCTCCTTCCCCTTTGCCATGCTTCCTTCCTTATTCACACCCTTCTTTCCTCTCTTCCTTCCTCAGACATCTGTTTTACCATTCCTATCTGAAGAACATCCAGGATTAAATCCTGTTGTCACAGAGGGACCGGATAGTCCTGTGTCCTGTCCATCATTTCCTGATTCTGTCTACCATACCTGTCTAGCCATTAGTGGTCCCTGGCTCCAGGAAGAAAGAGCTCTGTCACCTCCCTTCTGTGGTGACGGAGAAGTCAGCAGTATGCACACCTCGGAAGCCACAGCCCTTCCACAAAGCACTCTCGCTCACTTGATTCGAGAAACTACCAGGGAAGAACAGAAGCTCTAACAAGAAACCCAAAATTTTTCCTTTCCCCATCCAGTAACAGCCTGATGGCCCTACGTTTCCTCTAAGAGTGTCAGGCAGGAAGGGGACTCTGGAGAAAGAACTGGATGCAGGTTGACTAATAATCTGAGGGAAGAATAGGAATAAAAATGAGTTCCTTGCTTCCGTCTGTCAGGCCTCACTCATTTATTTATTCATTCATCTAATTATTTTTACAGCAGATATTTATTGGGTCCCTATTATTTCCTCACTCCTCCGCATGATGCCGTGTATCTGTTCCCTTGTACTTTCCATCATGATTCTAAGAATGTCTCACTTAGACTTGTCCCATACCCTCTTACTTGTTTTCCTTTCTCCATGATCAACCCTTACCTCTAACCATCCTGCAAACTTGTGGCCAGGTCATCCTTGCTCAGGGGCTGTTTGGATGCGGTTACTACTCTTCTCCTGCACTTCCACAACCTTCCCAATTTCATGAAGTAAAACCCAAACTCTTTAGCCTTCAGTCCAGATCCTTATAATCTGGACTCAGTGATTGCACTTTATAAATACCATATTCTTTTTTAAAAAAATTAAAAAATTTTAAAACTTCTGGTATAATTCACCTATAATGTTATATTAGTTTCAGGTGTACAATATAGTGATTCAACAATTCTATAACTCAGGGTTCATCACCTAAGTGTACTATTAATCCCCTTCCTGTATTTGACCGATCCCCTTACCCATCTCTCCTCTGGTAACCATCACTTTATTCTCTATATTTAAGAGTGTTTTTCCGTTTGTTTCTTTTTTCATTGTTCATTTGCTTCTTTAAGTTCCACATAAGAGTGAAACCTATGGCATCTGTCTTTCTCTGACTTATTTCACTTGGGCTTATATCCTCTAGATCCATCCATGTCATTGCAAATGGCAAGATTTCAAACGTTGTTATGGCTTTGAGTCATAGTCCAGTATATATAGAGAGAGAAGATGAGGGATATACACACACATATATGCATAGGCATACACACACACACACACACACACACACACACACACACACACACACACACACACACACACACACACACACACACCCCTCATCTTCTTTATCCATTCATCTGTCGATGGACATTTGAGTTGCTTCCATATTTTGGCTAGAGTAAATAAGGCTGCAGTAAACATAGAGGTGCATGTATCTTTTCAAATTAGTGTTTTCGTATTCTTGGGGTAAATGCCCAGTAGTGGAATTACTGGATCATGTGGTAATTCTAGTTTTAATTTTTTCAGGAACCTCCATATGATTTTTCACAGTGGCTACACAAGCTTGTTTTCCCACCAACAATGCACAGGTGTTCCTTTTTCTCCATATCCTCTCTGACACTTGTTGTTCCTTGTGTTTTTGATTTTAACCATTCCAACAGGTGTGAGGTGATACCTTATAGTTTTGATTTGCATTTTGCTGCTGGTTATTGGTATTGAGCATCTTTCCATCTGTCTGTTGGCCATCTCTATGTCCTCTTTGGAGAAATGTCTCTTTGTGCTTCTGCCCATTCTTTAATTGGATTATTTGGGGAGTTTTGGTGTTGAGTTGTGTAAGTTCTTTATATATATATTGGATACTAACCCTTATTGGATATATCATCAAATATCATAATCATAAGCCTGTAGAACTATTTCTTCTAACCTTTCCCTGTCTTCTTTTTCTCTTCCTGTTTTTGTGTCATACTGTCCACTTGAAATGCTGTTTGACTCACAGATCCTTTTGGCCTTGTAACTTTTCATTTAAATTCCAGATCTCCTTAGATCTTTCACTTCCTGTTCTCCAGCTGGTGGCCATCTTTGTCTCCTCTAAAACTCATGGCACTTTATTTCTCTCAAAACCTTTTGCAGTTTCTCTCCGATTTTGTAGTTATATGTATGTATCTACATGGCATATTTGCCCTTGAAGAATGTAAGCTCCTTGAAAGCATTGAATGTAAGCTCCTTCAAAGCCCAGCATTGAACTGGCTTCACAGTCTAGCAGTACGCTTTATACATAGTTCTCAGCTAAGTGGATACATGCACTACAATACCATTCTCTGTCCTTTTTAAGAAGACAGGTTGAATAATGAACCTCTTGTTAATTTCAATTATGATAGGTATATTATGGTCCAGGAAGAGTCTCTCTTATCAAGCCTTTTAAATATTTTCTTGACAATCACTCAGTAATAGATGCATCAGTCTTAGCAAGATCAGAACCTCTGCAGAATCATGAGCTTCCTTTGTTATACGAACTCTTGTACATCTGCATCTTCACTCACTGTCATGACTATCGCCAAGAAATGTTCTCCTCACCCAGGACAAGAAATCTTTTTCTCTTCATCCCCTGGCAGTCTTCTTTAAATGCATTACTTTTAAAATAACCTGCACATATTTCAAACATACTTCAAAGAGTATAAAAAACTATACAATGCCAAGTCTCCTCCCTACTTTATTTCTCATTCTCCAGTTCCCAGTATACTCTTCAACATATATTACTGTGTTTGATTCTTATGTGTCTTTCCACACAGGCTTTTGTGCATGTAAAAGCAAATAAGCATGAATTGTTTTTCTGTGTTTTATGCCAGTGGTACTCTATTTTACATATTCTTCCATATTTGTGTTTTTACTTAAATTTATCGCACACATATTTCCAGATCAAGATGTGCAGTGTATTGTATTCTCTTGTGTGGATATACCATAATATATTAAAACATCCCTCATCAATGGATATTTTGTTTCTAAATTTTGTTTTTACAAACTATGATGCAGTGCATTACCTGTCCTTACCATCATTTTCTGTCTCTATGAATATGTCTATGTAAGATAAATTCCTAGAAGTAAAATTGGTTGCTCACAAGGTCTATACCTTATAATTTTTGATAGATACTTCGAAATTGCCCTCCATGGGGATTATGCCAATTTACACTTTGACCAGCAATGATGAGAGCTCTACTCCCCAAAAACTTACCAAGTGTGTTTTTAAAACTTAGATTTTTGTCAAGTTGATGCTTTAAAATGGTATCTCTGTTTGAACATGGAATGCTCCATGACTTTGCATGTCATATTTGCACAGCAACTCTAATGTTCTCTGTATCACTTCAGTTCTTGGTGTACGTGCTATCAAAATGAGGTCTCTTACTTTACCTATAATTTGCCTTCCCATTATTGTGAGTGAAAGAAGTGTGTTTTCCTAAGTTTAAGAACCATTTATAGATTTTTAAATTTCTCATAAAAACTCTGTTCAAATCCTTGGTTCATTTTTCTGTCCTTTTTTAATAATTTTTTTAAATTCTCTATCTGTTAAGGTGATAAGGTGTATTGTGAGTGTTATTCCCAGTTTATCATTTAATTATCCTTTGATGTTCATGATGGCAATTTTTGTCATGTAGAGATATTCTGTTGTTTTTAGATTTTGAATTTTGAGTCAAGAAAGGATTTTTCCACATTGGGATTATAGAACAGTTCTCATTTTTTTTTTCTTCTGATAGTTTTTATGGACTTATTTCTTTACAATTAAATCTTTGAACCATTTGGAATTTACTCTGGTATGGATCTGACCTTATTTTTGTATGCAAATCATTTATTTAACAGGCACTTTATCCCTACTGGTAGAAGATAACTTTATTAAATTCTAATTGTTAATATGTTTGAGATCTATTTTTGACATTTCCATTTTTTTCTTTTGGACTGTTTATTCATGTGCTAATACTACACGGTTTTAATTACTGAAGCTTATATTTTTATTATTTACAAATGTTAATGATCCACTGTTGCTCTTTTTTTTCATAAATTTAAAGGGTTTTTTTGACTTTAAAAAATTTCCATACATGATTTTGAGTCAGAAGTGTATTTTAAGAAACATAAGCTGATTTCATGAGGATCATATTAAATTTATAAATTAACTTAGGGGAAATTGATATCTCTGTGATGCTAAATCTCCCTATCAAACAACACAGTAAGCTATTGCTTTAAGTCTTCTTTATCAGAAGTATCCAAACATTTCTTCATAGTCTTAAAGCTCATCAGTAAGTGTTTAGTACTTTGTCTTGCTACTAGAAATCTGATCTTTTCTTCCATTTTAACTTTTAATGAGTTGTTTGTATATATGAAAGCATTTCCCTTAACTATATTGTTAAAACCTGCTAGTTTGCTCAGTCCTCTTACTGATCATATTGGTATTTGTTAATTACAGTGAGACCTCCCCACCATATTCTCTTCTCCAGATATCATTTGCAAACGGGGATGGTTTTAAGTCCTACTTTCAAAGTTTATAATTCTGATATTGTGTGTGTGTGTGTATTTTAGGATCGCATGGGCATTAAGATTGTTAAATAACAATAATGATGGTGGACTTGCTTTTTTTGTTCCTGACTTTAAGAGAATCTCATGTTTCCTTGGACAGCATCATCCTGGGTTTTGGTTAGATGGCTTTGGGCTGAATGAAGAATATTTTTCATTTAAGAAAGTATATACCTATGCCTAGTTTATTAATTGTATACTGCCAAAGAAGACAGTTAGTTTTGCAAAATGCCTTTTTTAGGATCTGTGGTAATGATTATTGTTCTCACTAAATATTTTAAGATTAGGAACTTAGATAATAGTTTTCCTAATATGAACCATCTTTGCATGGTCAAAATAATTATATTTCTCTGGACTGTGATAATATTTTCTGTAGAAGTTTTTAGTCCAATGTTCATATCTGAAATTTATCTCTAGTTTTCCTTTTGGTGCAATGTTTTTACAAGTGTTGGTACCAATGTTGTTCTTATTTCATAGAACTTTAAAGTTTTCTTTTCCGTTTTATGCTCTGTAACATTTTAAATACCCTTGAAATTATCAGCTCTTTCGATTTTATAGAAATTTCCTGTGGAAAACAATCTTAGACTAGTAAATGCTTAACATAGTTTTCTATTTATTTTACAGAAATTGGTCTTTTTAAATGTTGTTCTTGTTGAAAGTTGGGTTTAGTCAATTACTTTTTTTTCTTTTTTTAAATGTATTTGTTTGAGAGCAAGAGTGCTCACACGAATAGCGGGAGGGACAGAGGTAGATAATCTTCAAGCCAACTCCCCACCAAGCATGGAGCCCAAGGTGGGACTTGATCTCATGACCCTGAGACCATGACGTGAGCCAAAACCAAGAGTCAGGTGCTTAACTGACTGAGCCACCCAGGAGCCCTTAGTCAATTACGTTTTTTTCTAGGAAATTGCTTATTTCTTTCAGGTTTTCTTTTTTCTTTCTTTCCTTTTTTTTTCTTTTTCTTTTTTATGCATGGAAGTAAACAAAATTATTTCTAAGAGGTCTGTAAGTTTTCTCTTTTTAAATTTTGAGTTACCTTTTTGCTTAATATTTCTGATTCTCTCTATGCTTTCCTCTCATTTTCTGGCTTTGTTCAATTAGTAGTATTTTATTGTTTTGTTCTGGTTCCTGTTGTCTGCTCTTGCATTCTCCTGGTGTATCTCCCATGTCTCTGGTCATTGTACATTAGATTTCTTTGCCAATATCTTTTTGTACATCAAACCTGTAAGTATTGCATGTCCTTGAGCTTAGTCCTTTCCTGTGTACCCTCCCTTGAGATAAGTTATCTCATCCACCACATAGTTTAATGGACACTGATGACTCCCTAATATATATCATATCACTTTTTGAAATCTCTCTTACACTAGGTATTATTCTTTCGATTTTCACAGATGAGTAAGTTTAAATATATCTAAAACATGGTTCTCTTCCTTCACAGAGAAAGTCACGAGCATCGACCTTGTCTCACAATCCCTGAGTCCTAAAAGGCATCCCTGATTCTTGGGTCTCTTGCTCTCTACGTACACTAAATCAATAAATCCTTTTCAGTTCTCCCTCTGATGGGTCACTTTTACATACCTTCTTCTCTCCTTACTGCTGTGACTCTATTTTAAGTCACTGTCATCTCTTGCCTATGGCGATGGCAATTGTGGATGGCAATAACTTCCTCACCTGTTTTATTGTATCCACACACTAGTTCCTTCCTGATTCTTCCGTGATATGATACCTGACTGATTCTGTAACACATCTCCCTGGCTTAAATCCACTCAGTAGCTTGTCACTGTTGTTCAGAAAAATAGTTAAAATTCCTCACATGACCTTTAAGATTCTGAGTAATGTGGTTTCTACACACTATTCTCAACTTGAGCTGCTGTTCCCTTGGCTTTCTCTACTGTGGCCACCCCCGTATTCTTTATATTCCTCAAGTGCACCATTCTTCTTTTATCATCTTATGACATTTGTACCTGCTTGCTGTCACCTTTGCTTGAAAAATTCCCTGCTACTATTCCTTTCATTACTAATTCCTTTTCATCCTTTAGAGTTTGTCTTCAAAATCTTTTTCTCGGATAAGCTTTCTTCTACTCACTTTGTCTACATCATTTTGGCAGCATTTTTTCCCATAAATTAGTTGAGTTTACAATTAAAGAATTGGGTAATTGTCTGTATGGTGATTACTTTCTATAGTAAAATGTAGCCTCCTGTGGATATCTGTCTTGTTTACTGCTTAATCCCTAGTACCCAGTAAGATGAGTGTCCGCTAAATAGTTCAAAACACTGAAAGAAAAGATATTATAAAGGAAAATAAGATAAAAGTTTGAGAAATTTATTCTCTCTCTAAAAATTAGAAAATCTAGCATCATTATAATATTGTTAATTAAATGGGATAAACAGTTCAAAACAGAATTGCAAATTTAGTCTTCCATCTTGGTGAAGAAAGGAATATTTAATGATTGGCATTGGGACAATAGTCTAATTGTCTGGAAACATAAAGTAAGATTCCTAAATTACATTTTACACCAAAATAAATTCTCCATGAATGTGTATGCCATTTATTTTTTTTAAGATTTTATTTATGTTAGAGAGAGACTGAAAGAGAGCATGAGCAGGAGAGGCAGAGGGGGAGAGAGAGAAAGAAAATCTCAAGCGGACTCCACACTGAGCATGAAGCCTGATGCAGGGCTTGATCTCACGACATTGAGACCATGACCTGAGCTGAAATCAAGAGTCGGATTCTTGACTAACTATGCCACCCAGGTGCCCCAAATGTATATGCTATCTAAATGTCTAACTGCATAACATTATAAAATTCCAAGAGAAAATATACATACATATTATCTAATCTTAGTCTGAATACAACCCATAAAATTTGATAACAGGGCATGAATGACACCTGCAATGCTGAGTGAATTAAAACACAGAAAAAATAAAACACGATTAGTACGTAAAAAGTGGTTGAAAAGGTGTTCACAACAGGAGCAAAAAAGTATTCTTAACACATGTGGCAGAATATAGGTTATTGTCCTTATATATTGTATAATGTCCTTACTATTATTTAAGAGATCTCTAAAATGGCAGCTGCCTCATTTAGACAACATAATGATTTCCAAGAGGCAAGTCACAAAATATTAAATACAACATTCTGACAATTTTTGACTGCTTTGAGAACCATGGGAATGAAAATAAAAATGAGATATTATTTAATTAGAATGGCAATGATTAAATGAATGACAATATGCAGAATTAGTTAACATCTGGGGAAACAGGACCTTCTCAAATGATGATGGCAGGAATGTAAATTGAATAACTTCTGCAGAGGGCCACTTGGCAATATGAGTCAAAGCCTTCAGAATGAACACATCCTTTCCTCAGTCATTCTTCTTCTGGAAATTTAATCTGATGAAATAATCAGTTAAATGCAAATGGATATGTTTGGTAGGGGCAGAGCAAGATGGCGGAGGAGTAGGAGACCTGGATTTCGTCTGGTCTCAGGAATTCAGTTGAATAGGGATCAAACCATTCTGAACACCTACGAACTCAACAGGAGATCGAAGAGGAGAGTAGCAACAACTCTCTGAACAGAGAAGCGACCACTTACTGGAAGGTAGGCTGTGCGGAGAAGTGAATCCGAGGCGATATTCGGGAGATTAGATGGCGGGGGAGGGGGCCTCCGTCGGCCGCTTCTGGCAAGTGCTAGAGCCGCGGGGCACAAAATCGGACCTTTTAGAAGTCGGCTCCGCTGAGGGACGTCGCTCCAGTGGCTAAGCGGGGGTGGAATCCTCCCGGGACAGTGTGGTCTCAGGACCCTCGGGGTCACAGAAAGACCGGGGGAGCCTGAGTGCGGCAGAGCTCCCAGGGATCGGAGCGGGGAAGCCGGCTGCAGAGACGGAGCCGAGGCGCGGGCTCTCAGCTCGGGGTGGCCATAGACTGTGATCCGCGGCCCAGTCGGGCCACTGCTCCTCCAGCAGGGACCCAACAAGCGGCAGATCCGGGGAGACTCCCCTTCCTCCCCCGGGAGGAGCGGCGCAGGAGTGCACCGCAGGGATCTGCTGGGTTTGGAGACTCCACACGGGGTCGGGTGCCAGAGATAGAATTACTCGGTCTCAGGCTGGGTGAGCACGGAGTGCGGCCGGAGACCGGGGACACGGGAGTGACTGACTGCTTTTCTCTGGGGGCGCACTGAGGAGCGGGGCCCCGAGTTCTCGGCTCCTCCAGGTGGAGATTGGGAGGCCACCATTTTTGCCCTGGTCCTCCAAAGCTGTACGGAGAGCTTGCAGGGAACAAAACCTCCTGAGATCAAACCCGAGCAGATTGTTTAGCCCGGACCGACAAGGGCGGGGCAATTCCGCCTCCGGCAAAGACATTTGGGAACCACGGCAACAGGCCCCTCCCCCAGAAGATCAGCACGAACAGCCCGCAAGCCAAGACCAAGTTTACCGATCAAGGAGAACGGGAGAACTCCAGCACTAGGGGAATACTGCACATAGAATTCATGGCTTTTTTTTACCATGGTTCATTAGTTTTTCAAAGTTAATTTTTTAACTGTTTTTTTTAAATTTTTCTTTTTCCCTTTTTCAACCAACATCTTATCAATCCCTTTTTTTAAAAAAAAATTTTTTGTTTTTCATTTTTAGAATCATGTTTTATCCCTTCATAGTAGTTATCCTTATTTTTGGCACATATATATATATAAGTTGTTCTCTCTTTAAAATTTTGAGATACAGTTTCTTCTAGCAGATCAAAATATACCCTAAATCACTAGTGTATGGCTTTGTTCTACTCTCCTGCCTGATCACATTCTCTCCCTTTTTTCTTTTTTTTTAAATCTTTCTTTTTTCAAACAACTTATCTTATCAATTCCTTTTATAAAATCTTTTATACTTTTCATCTTTACGGTCATCTTCCATCCCTTCATTGTATCGACCCTTATTTTGTACATATATGTCTTTCTTCCTATAAAATTTTAGGAGGCACTTTTTTCTAACAGACCAAAATATGCCCAAAATCTACTGTGTGGCACTGATCTATGCACTAGCCTGATCCTATTTGTTCATATTCTGCTTTTTTTTGTATTGTTCTGTTTTTGTTTTTATCTTTTTCTTCTCTTTCTTTTTTCTTTCCTTCCCTTTCTTTTCTCCTAGTTTCAGGTCTTTTCTGATTTGTATACAGTCTATTTGCTGGGGACGTTATTAACCTGGTAGCGTTTTGTTCTCTCATTCATCTATTCTCCTGTGGACAAAATGACAAGACGAAAAAAATCACCTCAGCAAAAAGAACAAGAGGTAGTACCGTCAGCCAGGGACCTACTCAATACAGACATTAGTACGATGTCGGACCTAGAGTTCAGAATCATGACTTTAAAGATACTAGCTGGGCTTGAAAAAAGCGTGGAAGTTATTAGAGAAACCTTTCTGGAGAAATAAAAGAACCAAAATCTAACCAAGTCAAAATCAAAAAGGCTATTGATGAGGTGCAATCAAAAATGGGGGCACTAACTGCTAGGATAAATGAGGCAGAAGAGAGAACCAGCGATATAGAAGACCAAATGATGGAAAATGAAGAGGTTGAGAAAAAGAGAGAGAAACAAGTACAGGATCACGAGGGCAGAATTCGAAGGATAAGCGATACGATAAGACAAAACAACATTAGAATAATTGGGATCCCAGAAGAAGAAGAAAGAGAGGGGCAGAAGGTATATTGGAGCAAATAATAGCAGAGAACTTCCCTAATGTGAGGAAGGAAACAGGCATCAAAATCCAGGAGGCACAGAGAACCCCTCTCAAAATCAATAAAAATAGGTCGCCACCCCGACATCTAATAGTAAAACTTACAAGTCTCAGAGACAAAGAGAAAATCCTGAAAGCATCTCAGGAGAAGAGATATGTAACCTACAATGGTAGAAACATTAGATTGGCAACAGACCTATCCACAGAGACCTGGCAGGCCAGAAAGGACTGGCAGGATATCTTCAGAGCACTGAATGAGAAAAATATGCAGCCAAGAATACTATATCCAGCTAGGCTACCATTGAAAATAGAAGGAGAGATCAAAAGCTTCCAGGACAAACAAAAACTAAAGGAATTTGCAAACACGAAATCAGCTCTCCAAGAAATATTGAAAGGGGTCCTCTAAGCAAAGAGAGAGCCTAAAAGCAGCATAGATCAGAAAGGAACAGAGACAATATACAGTAACAGTCACCTTACAGGCAATACAATGGCACTAAATTCATATCTTTCAATAGTTACCCTGAATGGAAATGGGCTCAATGCCCCAATCAAAAGACACAGGCTATCAGATTGGATTAAAAAACAAGACCCATCCATATGCTGTCTGCAAGAGACTCATTTTAGACCCAAAGACACCCCCAGATTGAAAGTGAGGGGATGGAAAACCATTTACCATGCTAATGGACACCAAAAGAAAGCTGGAGTGGCAATCCTTATATTAGACAAATTAGATTTTAAAACAAAGACTGTAATAAGAGATGAAGAAGGACACTATATCCTACTTAAAGGGTCTATCCAACAAGAAGATCTAACAATTGTAAATATCTATGACCCTAACATGGGAGCAGCCAATTATATAAGGCAATTAATAACAAAGGCAAAGAAACACATTGACAACAATACAATAATAGTGAGGGACTTTAACACCCCCCTGACTGAAATGGACAGATCATCTAAGCAAAACATCAACAAGGAAATAAAGACTTTAAATGACACACTGGACCAAATGGACTTCACAGATATATTCAGAACATTCCATCCCAAAGCAACGGAATACACATTCTTCTCTAGTGCCCATGGAACATTCTCCAGGATTGATCACATCCTAGGTCACAAATCAGGCCTCAACCGGTACCAAAAGATTGGGATTATTCCCTGCATATTTTCAGAACACAATGCTTTGAAACTAGAACTCAATCACAAGAGGAAAGTCAGAAAGAACTCAAATACATGGATGCTAAAGAGCATCCTACTAAAGAATGAATGGGTCAACCAGGAAATTAAAGAAGAATTAAAAACATTCATGGAAACCAATGAAAATGAAGACACAACTGTTCAAAATCTTTGGGATGCAGCAAAAGCAGTCCTGAGAGGAAAGTATATAGCAATATAAGCCTTTCTCAAGAAACAAGAAAGGTCTCAAATACACAACCTAACCCTACACCTAAAGGAGCTAGAGAAAGAACAGCAAATAAAGCCTAAACCCAGCAGGAGAAGAGAAATAATAAAGATCAGAGCAGAAATCAATGAACTAGAAACCAAAAGAACAGTAGAAGAGATCAACGAAACTAGGAGCTGGTTCTTTCAAAGAATGAACAAGATTGATAAACCCCTGGCCAGACTTATCAAAAAGAAAAGAGAAATGACCCAAATCAAGAAAATCATGAATGAAAGAGGAGAGATCACAACCAACACCAAAGAAATACAAACAATTCTAAGACCATATTATGAGCAACTCTATGCCAGCAAATAGATAACCTGGAAGAAATGGGTGCATTCCTAGAGATGTATCAACTACCAAAATTGAACCAGGAAGAAATAGAAAACCTGAACAGACCTATAGCCACTAAGGAAATTGAAGCAGTCATCAAAAATCTCCCAAGAAACAAAAGTCCAGGGCCAGATGGCTTCCCAGGGGAATTCTATCCGACATTTAAAGAAGAATTAATACCTATTCTCCTGAAACTGTTCCAAAAAATAGAAATGGAAGGAAAGCTTCCAAACTCATTTTATGAGGCCAGCATTACCTTGACCCCAAAACCAGACAAAGACCCCATCAAAAAGGAGAATTACAGACCAATATCCTTGATGAACATGGATGCAAAAATTCTCACCAAAATACTAGCCAATAGGATCCAACAGTACATTAAAAGGATTATTCACCATGACCAAGTGGGATTTATCCTTGGGCTGCAAGGATGGTTCAACATCCACAAATCAATCAACGTGATACAACACATTAACAAAAGAAAGAACGAGAATCATATGATCCTCTCCATAGATGCAGAAAAAGCATTTGACAAAGTACAGCATCCTTTCTTGATCAAAACTCTTCAGAGTATAGGGATAGAGGATACCTACCTCAGTATCATAAAAGCCATCTATGAAAAACCTACAACGAATATCATTCTCAATGGGGAAAAGCTGAGAGCTGTTCCCCTAAGGTCAGGAAGTGGCGGGGATGTCCACTCTCACCACTGCTATTCAACATAGTATTAGAAGTCCTAGCCACAGCAATCAGACAACAAAAAGAAATCAAAGGCATCCAAATCGGCAAAGAGGAAGTCAAACTCTCACTCTTTGCAGATGATATGATACTGTATGTGGAAAACCCAAAAGACTCCACCCCAAAACTGCTAGAACTCATACAGGAATTCAGTCAAGTAGCAGGCTATAAAATCAATGCACAGAAATCAGTGGCATTCCTATACACCAACAAGACAGAAGAGAGACAAATCAAGGAGTCGATCCCATTCACAATTGCACCCAAAACCATAAGATACCTAGGAATAAATTTAACCAAAGAGGCAAAGGATCTGTACTCAGAAAACTATAAAATACTCATGAAAGAAATTGAAGAAGACACTAAGAAATGGAAAAACGTTCCATGCTCATGGATTGAGAGAACCAACATTGTGAAGATGTCAGTGCTACCTAGAGCAATCTACACATTCAATGCAATCCCCATCAAAATACCATCCACTTTTTTCAAAGAAATGGAACAAATAATCCTAAAATTTGTATGGAACCAGAAGAGACCCCGAATAGCCAGAGGAATATTGAAAAAGAAAAGCAAAACTGGCGGCATCACAATTCCGGACTTCCAGCTCTATTACAAAGCTGTCATCATCAAGACAGTATGGTACTGGCACAAAAACAGACACATAGATCAATGGAACAGAATAGAGAGCCCAGAAATGGACCCTCAACTCTGTCGTCAACTCATCTTTGACAAAGCAGGAAAGAATGTCCAATGGCAAAAGACAGTGTCTTCAACAAATGGTGTTGGGAAAATTGGACAGCCACATGCAAGAATGAAACTGGACCATTTCCTTACACCACACACAAAAATAGACTCCGAATGGTTGAAAGACCTAAACGTGAGACAGGAGTCCATCAAAATCCTAAATGAGAACACAGGCAGCAACCTCTTCGACCTCAGCTGCAGCAACTTCTTCCTAGAAACATCGCCAAAGGCAAGGGAAGCCAGGGCAAAAATGAACTATTGGGATTTCATCAAGATAAAAAGCTTTTGCACAGCAAAAGAAACAGTCCACAAAACCAAAAGACGACCGACAGAATGGGAGAAAATATTTGCAAATGACATATCAGATAAAGGGCTAGTATCCAAAATCTATAAAGAACTTATCAAACTCAACACCTAAAGAACAAATAATCCAATCAAGAAATGGGCAGAAGACATGAACAGACATTTTTCCAAAGAAGACATCCAAATGGCCAACAGACACATGAAAAAGTGCTCAACATCCCTTGGCATCGGGGAAATCCAAATCAAAACCTCAATGAGACACCACCTCACACCCGTCAGAATGGCTAAAATTAACAAGTCAGGAAACGACAGATGTTGGCGGGGATGTGGAGAAAGGGGAACCCTCCTACACTGTTGGTGGGGATGCAAGCTGGTGCAAGCACTCTGGAAAACAGTATGGAGGTTCCTCAAACAGTTGAAAATAGAGCTACCATACAATCCAGCAATTGCACTACTGGGTATTTACCACAAAGATAGAAATGTAGGGATCCGAAGGGGTATGTGCACCCCGATGTTTATAGCAGCAATGTCCACAATAGCCAAACTGTGGAAAGAGCCAAGATGTCCATCGACAGATGAATGGATAAAGAAGCGGTGGTATATATACACAATGGAATATTATGCAGCCATCAAAAGGAATGAGATCTTGCCATTTGCAACGACGTGGATGGAACTGGAGGGTGTTATACTGAGTGAAATAAGTCAATCAGAGAAAGACATGTATCATATGACCTCACTGATATAAGGAATTATTAATCTCAGGAAACAAACTGAGTGTTGCTGGAGTGGTGGGGGGTGGGAGGGATGGGGTGCCTGGGTGATAGACATTGGGGAGGGTATGTGCTATGGTGAGCGCTGTGAATTGTGCAAGACTGTTGAATCACAGATATGTACTTCTGAAGCAAATAATGCAACATATGTTAAGAAAAAAGAAAAAGAAGATAGCAGGAGGGGAAGAATGAAGGGGAGTAAGTCAGAGGAGGAGACGAACCATGAGAGACGATGGAGTCTGAGAAACAAACTGAGGGTTCTAGAGGGGAGGGGGGTGGGGGGATGGGTTAGCCTGGTGATGGTTATTAAAGAGGGCACATTCTGCGTGGAGCACTGGGTGTTATGCACAAACAATGAATCATGGAACACTACTTCAAAACCTAATGATGAAATATATGGTGATTAACATAAGAATAAAAAAATGTTTTAAAAATGCAAATGGATATGTTTGACTTGTTGCCATTTAGTGACCTGCCTACAGAAGTGAAGAGGACTTTAGGGCATAACTTTTCATTCATATTAGCCTTAATCATCGTTAAACTTAATTTTCTCACTTTGCCTCTTTATTTGCCTGTTTTTTAACTTACTGTGGTATTTTGGTGTGTTTTATAAATTCTTATATGCATGATGGTACAAATGCTTTCTGAAACAAGATGTAATACTAATACACACCCAAACACACACACACACACACACACACACACACACCCCATTTGTATTTATAGTTGTGGTTTTTAATAGAGTACCTAATACCTAGAAACCATTCAGTTAGTGTTTAATTATACTTAAGTCAGTATTTCATCATAGGAATTATATAAGCAGAACCTATAGGATCCATTTGTCAGGGATGTTTGTCTTATGAAATCAGTTTTCTCTAAAGTTCCTATCTGGAGGCTATGTCCGTGGTATGCTTAATTAATTAATTTTGATATACTCTCATGTTTTGTATATAGATTTTCTTCATTTTGCAGAAGCTCTCTCTTGGAGGATCTGAGATAAAACTGGCAGCACTTGCTGCTGAAACAGTCCCGTAAATGAGTCCTCTGTATCTGTTCAGAAAACCACCCACACTAGAAGTACCTGTATTTTGCAAAGGCAAATATACAGTGACATGCAAGTCAGCAAAACCTTCCTCTTACTTATCTCATTGCTATCTCAAAACTTAAATTTTCTGTTAAAGAAAATCCAGAATTAGATTCCCCATCACTGCTATTAGGCATTAACCTAATGGTTCTGGGATAATGATGCTTTTGATATGTTTTTCAAAGTAAGATCTTGAAGTGTCTGTGACATGCCAAACCAAAAACCTTGTGTGAAAAGTATTTTTGATTTGACTTACAGAAATGATCGTTCCTGGAATGAATTAACAAATATCAACTTATAAAGGTTAAAAAAATAGAAACAAAATTTAATAGAAAAACTCGTGTTAAACAAAACTGTATACAACCATTGTATACAATGTTTGGCTTTTGTACTAGATTAGGTTTTAAATGAACATGGTGTTTCATTACTTTGCTTTGAAAAAAGGATTTACTACTTTATGTATAAAACATACAGCTTGGTAATTGGACACACATTTTCTCAGCAGGAAAATATTGTAAACACATGTAATTGAAGATTAAAACCAAGGGTATCACTGTGGCATAGGTCTGAAGAGGTTTGTTTACTAGAAATAAAATCTTTTTCTGCGATGAGACTGTGAATGAAACAAGAAATGTCCTGATGTTCTGAGGCCAAATCCCCTACATGCAGCAAAGATGTCAGGTTCAAGGATGTTCTTACACTGCCAGTGAAGATCAAGATCTCTCAAACCTTGGTTTGAATATCTTTTAGAATAACTTTTAAAATGTTATTAACCACTTGTGGTTTATTATTTTTTGCACTTCTTGGTCAAAATTGGACCACTCCTAAGTTGAATCTAAAGTTCGACAAGCTTATTCTAAATTCTCACGCAGGATTAAATGACGAAGAACAGCTAAGCTAACTTTACAGAAGAATAAAGATGGGGTATTTATTATGGAACTATAGTAATTACAAGCTTGTTACAAGTTATGGAAAAGACCTTAGTTAGGCCATTAGGCAGAAGAGGACACACAGAGAGTCCCAGTCACCATGGGGGATTATATAGGACAAAAGCAGTACCTGGAGGAAAAGATATGACCTATTCAGTGAGTGCTTATGGGATAAGTAGTTGTTCATAGGGGGAAAATACTGGGTTTCTGGTGCACTCATAGGAAGAGTGAATCTGGGGCACATGGGTGGCTCAGTCCGTTAAGCGTCCAACTCTTGGTTTCACTCAGGTCATGATCTCAGGGTAGTGGGATGGAGCCCCGGGTCGGGCTCCGTGCTTAGCATAGTGTCTGCTTGAGATTCTCTCTCTCCTTTTCCCTCTGCCCCTCCTCTCACTTGCACTCAGGTATGTGCCCTCTTTATCTCTCTGTCTCTTTCTCTCTGTCTAAAATAGATAAATAAATCTTTAAAAGAAAAAAAAAAATCCAAGGGGACCTGAGTGGCTTAGTCAGTTATGCATCTGCCTTCCGCTCAGCTCATGATCCCAGGGTCCTGGGATTGAGCCCCAAGCCCCAAGTCCAGCTCCCTGCTCAGTGGGGAGCCTGCTTCTCCCTCTCCCTCTGCCGTTCCCCCTGCTTGTGCTCTCTCTGTTGATAAATAAATAAAATCTTTTAAAAAAAGAATCTGAAATAGATTAAAGAGCTAAGTGTGCCAAGTAAAATTATTAAGCCCTTAGAAGAAAATGAAGGAACATACGTTTATAACCTTAGGAATTTGTAAGGATTTCTTACAAAGGACAAAAGGAAAAAATTGATAAATTTGATAATAAAATTCATAAATTTTTACACACAAAAGATAGCATAAAACAAAGTTAAATGACAAATTAAACCAGCGGTTCCTTGTAACTCAATACCTGACAAAGGACCAGTATCTAGAATATACAAATAAATGGTACCTATCCCTAAGAAAGACAATCTAATGGGTAAAATTATCAAAGGATGGGAACAGATAAAAGCTAATAAATATATGGAAATATCCTCATTTGCAAAAAAGGAGCTGCAAATGTAAAAATTGATAAGATGCCATTGTCATTGTCATATTATTCTTAGTGTATCTTATTGTTACACATTTTGAAATGCGACAATTCTAAGTGTTTTTGAGGATGTGGGACTCATCATATATTTCTGATGGTAGTGTAAATTGGTACTACTTGGCATCACAAAAGTGGGAATATTTAGTAAAATCAAAGATACGCACACACACATAATCTGCAACCCATAATGTCTGCCTCTAGATAGATTCATCTCTGTAGACTAGAGGAAATCTAACCCCTAATGCATGAGGGATGTGTACCAGGATGTTTACTGAAGATTTCTGTATAACAGCAAAATATTGAAATTAGCTTCACTGATTATAAACAGAGGACGGATTCAAAATCTAAGGTAGATTCAGGCAATGGAAACCTATTTAGTAGGCAAAATTAATGAAGTAGAGCCACATGAATACACATAGATGCATCTCAGAAGCAGTGTTGAGTGGGGAAAAAAGCAAGCCACCTGTTATGGTAAATGTAAAAAGATCAAATCAATATCATACATTGATGTAAATACATAGGTGTAGAGAATATATCAAAACATGGATGGAAAGAGGAATCATCAGCCTGAGCAGTTTTTAGCTCTGAGAAGGGAAGGGAGGGGGAGGGGGTAAAATTGCATCAATAGAGGTGTAAATGTAGTTATAACTACATAATGAGTTTTAATTAGAAGATCTGAAACAAATATGTTGAAACATTAATATTAACTAAATGTGGTATTAGTCTTTGATTTTTAAATGTGTTTAAAGCATTTCACAATTAAAATGGATTTAATTATACAGAAAAGGTATGTTTTATTTTTTAAAACTAGAAATGTTAAGTGATAAATTTTAATGTAATTATTCTCAGTAATGCTTCTCATGAAGGTACACTTAATGCAATCTAAAACAGTTTTTTTAATTAGAGAAAAATTATTTTTTCTTTGGAAATTTTGTTTGACTTATGTTTGCTCTCTTATCAAAGATCTGCTTTGAGAAAGGATCGGATCAATGAATTCACATTGTAGTATAAAAGAAGTTAAATAAAATTTGTTATCCTTTCCTGTATTATTTGCATCTCACGAGAGAAATCATCATTTTGATTTCTTTTTTTTTTTAAGATTTATTTATTTATTTGAGAGAGCGAGAATGAGAGAGAGAGTACATGAGAGGGGTGAGGGCCAGAGGGAGAAGCAGGCTCCTCGCCGAGCAGGGAGCCCGATGCGGGACTCGATCCCGGAACTCGATCCCGGCACTCCGGGATCATGAGCTGAGCCGAAGGCAGCTGCTCAACCAACTGAGCCACCCAGGTGCCCATCATTTTGATTTCTATCAAGGGAATAACAAGCTGAAGTAGAGAGGGGTTCGAGTAGGATTTTTTTTGTAGTGTCATGAATATCGTCAAACAAATTATTTCACATTTGAAGTATTCCACTGTAGCTGGGAATTATATACCCCATATTCTGCAAGAGGAAAAAGCAGTACTTCACATACCGTAGCAGCAGCATAAAGGATTTTTGTTTCAGTTAGGAGTTCGTTAGGCTCACAATCCAAAATAGTAATGATGATGATGATGATAATAATAATGACATTTGATGGTTGCAGTTCAAAGACACATCAACCTTATATTCAAACAAACTTTAAGTTTTTATTTAAATTCCAGTTAGTTAACAGAGAGTGCAATATGAATTTTAGGAGTAGAATTTACTTACTCACCATTTACTTATAACACCCAGTGCTCATCACCTCCTTAATTCCCATCTCCTATTTCACCCATCCCCCTCCCCCCAGCCCCTCTGGTAACCACCAGTTTGTTCTCTAGAGTTAAGAGTCTCTTCCTAGGTTTACCTCTCTCGCGCACGCTCTCTTTTCCCTTTGTTTTTGTTTGTTTTTTTCCTTAAATTTCACATATGAGTAAAATTGTATGGTATTTGTCTTTCTCTGACTGACTTATTTCAGTTAGCGTTATACTCTCTAGCTCCATCCACGTTGTTGCAGATGGAAAAATTTTATTGTTTTTATAGCTCCATCATATATATATGTATGTATGTATACCCACACACACACACACATACATACATACATACATACATGCACACACACACAACCCATCTTCTTCATCCATTCATCAGTCGATGGACACTTCAGCGGCTGCCATAATTAGGCTACTGTAGATAATGCTACTCTAAACATTGGGGTGCAAGTATCTCTTTGAATTAGTGTTTTTGTATTCCTTGGGTAAATACCGAATAGTGCAATTGCTGGATCAAAGGGTAGTTCTATTTTTAACTTTCTGAGGACCCTCCAGGCTATGTTCCAGAGTGGCTGCACCAGCTTGCATTCCTGTCACTAGTACAAGAGGATTTCCCTTTCTCCGCATCCTTGCCAAAACCTGTTGTTTCTTGTGTTTTTGATTTTTGCCATTCTGACAGGTGTGAGGTAATATCTCATTGTAGTTTTGATTTGTCTTTTCTTGATGATGAGAGATGTTGAGCATCTTTTCATGTGTCTATTGGCCATCTGAATGTCTTCTTTGGAGAAATGTCTGTTCATGTCTTCTGCCCATTTCTTAACTGGATTATTTGGTTTTTCGGTGTTGAGTTTGATAAGTTCTTTATATATTTTGATATTTTGCAAATATTTTTGCCCATTCCATTGGTTGCCTTTTAGTTTTGTTGATTGTTTCCTTCACTGCGCAGAAGCTTTATTTTGATATAGTCCCAATAGTTTATTTTTACTTTTGCTTCCCTTGCCTTAGGAGACATACCTAGAAGGAAGAGACTGTGGCATATGTCAGGGAAATTACTGCCTGTACTCTCTTCTAGGATTTTTATGGTTTCAGGTCCCATTTAGGTCTTTGATCTATTTGAGTTTATTTTTGTGTATGGTGTAAGAAAATGATCCACTTTCATTTTTTTGCAAGTAGCTGTGCAGTTTTCCCAGCACCATTTGTTGAAGAGACCATCTTTTGTCCTATTGGATATTCTTTGCTACTTTGTTGAAGATTAATTGACCATTTAACTTGTGAGTTCATTGCTGGGTTTTCTATGCCAAACAAACTATGTTTTAACTCTACATATAGGCACATAGTTGGTGGGTTTAGAAGACATATGCTGAGATTAGAATCTCTATAGTTTAAAGTCCATTTGTTTAACAGTGGAAATAGCTGTTCTTTTTAGAGTGAGTCCCCAAAGTGGTTGCTTTTCTTTCACTCACTTTCTAAGGCTATTTAGGATCACGATGCTAACTGTAGAATAAAAATATACTGTATAGGATATTTATTCCATGAAAATGTACAGTTCACTGGTTAATTTGTTTATTATGAATGCATTCTTAACTTCAGCTGCCTTTATGGATGTAATTTTCCTTTTTATTGTCTTTTAATTGGAATATTTTTAAACATAAGGAGTAGGTGAAAGGATAAATTTATATTTGATTATATTTGGGCCAGATTGCTGTTTCTGTCACTTTCATGATCACTCTTCACTTTTATCCTTTTACATTTTGTTTAGCCATTTAGATGTGACACTTCAACCCAGGAAATGTTAACATTCTCCTCCTAAGAGTAATTACATTATCCTATTCAGTTACAATAATACACCTAAAAAATATTTTACATCCTGCAATTGGTTTCTAAACCTAAAGCACTTTTCCTATTTCATCTAAACAATTTATCTATAATAATGTGTTCCCAAATATTGTTGAGATTAAGTTTTTTTTTAAGTTTTCTGTTGTTTTTAAAAAATAAATCTAGTTTACGGGGGCACATTTGCTCATGTCCCTTGGAATAGTCTCTTGGTTTCTAACTCTAGAATGCTATCCTCATTTTAGTGATTTTTATTGTGCGGGCTCCCAGTTCAGGAAAGCAGGCCTAAGGTGTTTGATATTAATGATTCCGATTCCCTCTCTCAGAGATTGTATGGATCTCTGGTCAATGCTTTTAGTCCAAGGGAAAGGAGAGACAAGAGAAGGGACTATTCTCTCTCTCTCTCTCTCTCTCTCTCTCTCTCTCTCTGTAGGTTGGTGTTGATTCAGCACCCAGTTAGCCATAAGAAGTAGAGAGTGGATCACTGGTCATTTGAAAGGCAGTTTCTCAGCAGGGCTATTCACTACTTAGTCAAGCAGTTTGTCTTTCAGCTCTTCTGGGTGCAGGCACTGTCCTTCTCCTGCTTTGCTAAAGCAGCTGGTGGAATGGCCTTCTTCAGAGCAGAGCTACAAGTATTTTCAATGGTCAGAGAGGCCAAATATTAAATTTGGGCTTCTGTAGACATTAGGCATTCTTGCATGTAGGATTAGTATCTTCCTGTCATCCAGTAATTTTGTTTTCCCATTTCTTAGAGGACATCCTTCTTTTACTTCTCTATTTCTCCTGCATTTTCTCCATGGTCTTTATAAAATCAGCCTCCTCCCAGATAAATAACAAAAAATAAATTCTGAAGAGATTAATAATACCAGGGTCAGATTAATGTAAAGAGAAAAGTGACCTTATGGACATTTGAAACCATTTGTAAATTCCTTGGCTATTGATGGCATTTGTATCAGGTTCACGTCTGAAGTGAGGCCATATTGTTGAGTTTTCTCAACTTTCCCTGCTATCGTTTTTTTTTCCCAACATTTTCTGTAGATGAGAAGCAAATGCCTAGGAAGGTCCTAGGCATTACCATCTATGTGAGCCTTGCATAAATTTGAAAACAGAACTCCAGGTGAAGCTCACATGCTACACTTTATTGGGTGGTACAATACCAGGCAGCAAGAGTGAGGGGGAAAGGACCATAGAGTGGGAACCAATGAAAGTCACTGAGGATAGCTTCACAAGAAAATACAACTGATTTCTTGGTTACTCTGGATGTTGCTGGAGATGCCATGAGAGAGGAGGAAGAACTAGGAATTTATCTTCTTGACACTTCTGATCTCCTATTTCTTGCTCTTCAAAGTAAGTCCCAGGGGCATGAATTTCTCTGTAATTCCAGACTACTTAATATACTCCCACCTAGCAGTCACTGAAAAAGCCAGATCCCTCTTCCCACAGAACGATGCCTCCTCTGGATCTGGAATTTGTGAGTAGGAGCAAACTCTTCATAGTTCCATTGACATTGTAGTCGAAGCTGTGCGCCATCTTGGCCTTCATTTCTGGGAGGGCTGAGGCATCCATAGTTGTCAGGAAACAAGGCTAGCCTCACTACAATGGGGTGCATGCCTGGCAAGCCACACTGGTCTGGATGGAGCTGGTTGAGGGGTTGCCCCAGCTGATCCGGGCACCGAGGAGGCTGGAGCAGCAGCTCAGGTGAACCTGACTCTGATTACGCAAACAGGCCTGAGTGCACACAGCCAAACACATCTGGGAATAGGCACAAATTGGGCTCACTGTAAACCACTGGATAAAACTCCAAATGGTATCATATCCACATAAATAAAAACAGCAGTCTTTATGGGTCCTCTATTCACTCATAATAAAAATATAGAGTAGGAAATCACTTTAGAATTCATGGAGACAAATTTCCCCATCATTATTATGAAAGGAGCTGCAAAGTGACTTACTCAAAGTGACGGAGAACATTTGAGATCAAAGAGTAGAACTCAGGTCTATAGATTCATAAGCCAAGGATTTTATTGCATTCTACTGTCTCTCCTTGCATATCCCGAAATCTTTAAATAAATGGATCCTTGTGAATATGGTAACCATCTAACCAACTCTCCAGTAAAATTCATATGCAAGGAAATAAACATAGACAGAGTTCAATTATTAATGTTTTGAGAGGATCTGCTGACGTCACAAAAGGAAATCGCACCAGTTGCTTTAGAGTAGGGAAGTGCGTATCCACCACGTTAGTACCAGCAGTGACCTAACTGGTAATCCACGCCGTGGAATTCCTAATATGGGGTTGATGGACTTCTCCCTGAAGAGACCCACTGACAGGATGTGCAGAACCTTGTGCTTGTGTGCATTTTCAGGGGAAGAAGTTTTATAAGTTTGTGAGTTCCTAAAAAAAAAAAAAAAGTCTGTTAGAGCTTAAAAGAATGAAGAGTGGGGGGAGGAAGAGAGAGAGGGGGGAGAAGGAAGGAGAGGAAGAGAAGAAAAAGAAAAAATTCCTTATTGGCCTGCCTAATTTTGCCCAGGAGGAAAGAGAGGCTTAGAGAGTTGCCAGCATTCCTGATTCATAACGTGTATAAGTGGCAGGATTGGGATTAAATCCAGTCTGAACTGCATGCCAGGTCTCGTGCAGTTCCCGCTAATGGAAATGTTCCCTAGGCAATTTTGGACCATTGACCTTTTTTTTTTCCAGAAGATCCAAGAGTTAGAAAACAAGAAGTAAGGAATTTTTCTTCTTTTCTTTAAAGAGAGCTTATAGGCCAAACGTCTGTATTTTTATAAGAGAGGAAAGTGAAAGCCCAATTGCTTTTCTCAAGATGGCAGTCAGTTAATGACAATTCTGATCTGGACTCTGTGACCTGACTTCCTCCCACTCCTATGACTGTGTGTTACTACTGTATCAGAAAAGGTGAAGAATGAGCAGAAATTAATGGAAAGCATATATATTATATATATGTCAGTTGCACATCTACAAAAGCAACATTTATAAACTCATTCTATTCTTAAATCTCATTTTCTTGAGAAAGACAATGTGAGAAAAATAATTGTGTCCATCTTTTTTTAAAAATATTTATTTATTTATTTTAGAGAGACAGAGAGCAGGAGGGAGGGGCAGAGAGAGTAGGAAGCCGACTCCCCACTGAGCATGGAGCCTGACATGGGGCTCAGTCCCACAAACCTGTGATCATGACCTGAGCCAAAACCAAGAGTCCTTTGCCCAACCGACCACACAACTCCCGTGCCCCATAACTTTGTCAATCTTTGAAACTGATGTTTTTAACTTGAAAGTTATAGATAGCTATAATGTTTCCTTAATCATGGCCTTCTTAGGTCAAAGGTAACATGAGAAACAAGCTGTTATTTCTGGCCTAAGAATGAATAACAGCTTAAATGTTAGAAATTATCTAGCAAACTTGTTAATTTTTACTATACATCTGTCAGTAGTATTTTATCCTTTAATACAGATTTGTTGTTGTTGTTTGTCTCAAAAACAATTCTGGTTTCAAAGAGCATTTCAGTGATCTCTCTAAAGTTACAAACCCAGTCTTTTCAGAACTGGTGTCTTAGCAGGGAATGCTGTGGACTGGTAAGGTTTTTGGGTTTTTCTAAGTTCTTGATTATGTTTTCTTTCAGCATAAAGCCATCCTCTGTTCATTACATGCTGTGTTCCTTTTATTCATTTTCTCTTTTTGCTGCAGTAACTTTGTCTAAATGCCACTTTTTTTTTATCTCGTTCTTGTATGATTTGATAACTTGGCAGCTCTTTCTAGACCCTCTATTTGCCCTGAAACATTACAGTGAGTTCTACTTGATTTCTTCCTCATCTGAAATCTGTCTTCTCTCTGAGATCCATCCTGGGGACAGACTTTCTGCAGCGTGTGCACGGAGGGTGAAGGACGCTGCAAAACCAGAGGGTTCATTGGCATTCAAGCTTTGTTAACTATCCTGAACCTTTCTTCCTTCCCCTTGTCTAGAAGGCATCCCGGTCCAGCATCAGAATGAACCCTGACTTCGGATAACTCTTCTAACTCGATTTGGAGAAGCTTAGCCATGCTCTATGACCAGTTCAAATGTTCTCTCATCTTTGCAGTCATTTCCACTTTCTCATAAAAGAAGAGGGAAATACACATATGATAGGTGTTTTAGCATTTGTATTGAAAATCTGGTTGTGAGGCAGGGGGTGGGTTGGGGGGGATGTTGGGAAATTAAAGCTGAGGATCTCCATTGAGCAAAGGCTGCCTCCCATTCAGTCTCAGATTCTTCCTTCTATATTTCATCTTTCATCTTCTGTTTGATTAAATTTCAGCGTGTTCTTGGAAATAATAAGCTCTGAATGTTTCTGAGAGTGTTTCCCTTTCCCTTGACAGTTTGATGCCCCTTAGGGAATCACCACAATGGTGAGATCCAGGAGTTTTCAGTGTCCTTTAGAGGGGCTCAGAAGAAGACAGGCAGGGTCTTCTACTTTTGTGCAAGTGTCCACCTCCTCTTCCAGAATCCCTAGCTCATGCTTCTCTTTATGTGATTCTCCTGAGAGGAATTATTATTGATGCTTTTTGGAACATTGTTGTCTGATCTAATCCCATCCCTCTTCCCAGTGCAAACTGAGCAAGATTTGGAGCTGCTTGGACTGTCCCAAGCTAAGGCATATCAATATTTTGAAACTTCGGTTATTTTCCTGCCCTTCAATCATTTTCCTTGATTGTACCAGTATATTTTTACCAGTATATTTTTGCTGTGTTTTGTTTTAACTATTTGGGGGTTTTTTGCCTTTTTTTTTTTTTTTTGGCAAAGAAATTTTGTTTGCTATCCTGACGTTCATTCACTGTCTTAAAATTAAATCCTGGAAAAATAACTTTTAAAATGACGAATAGGAAAGTATTCACAGAAGCTCTGTTTTAATCATGGTTAATGGACTAAATAGGCTAAAAGAGGGACAGGAATATTAATGCTTTCTCAGTGTTTCCTTCCCATTCATTTCAGTCCTCTTATCTTTGGGTTGTTTTTTCTTACCTTGAATAGGAATAGTGAGAGAAAACAAGTCAACTGGTCTCAAGAAATGTCCATCAGTGTGTAATCTTGATCTGATGTGAAGAGAAGCAAAAGCAGGCCTGCTGTGCACCTGCTGGAAGAGTCCCATCAACTGAGAGTCTGTTTTCTCTGTCACCGTATCTTCTGCCTCGTCATTACATGCTCTATCAAGGTTATCAGAATGCACTTGAATCTCAGCGTTCTCGTTATTCCCAGAGACGAAGGGACTGGACAGTGTGATTGACATTCTGAAACAGCACCTGCTTCCTCCTCCACTCCACCCCAGCACACAGCACATGTGCCCATACCCACGTGGTCTTCACAGACTACAGGTTTCCCCCAGATGCGAAGCTGGAAATACAGTGTTCACAGGTGTCCTTGGTGGCTTGGCTTGCCTCACTGAGATCATTTCTAAGTCCCTATTAAGATCACCATCTGGAAAACATAACGGGCACTATCAAAGAAGTTGATAGGTTTCACTGAAGATAGCAGCTTCGGTTACTAAGGAGTAGGTAGGTACCTGCCTAGTTGGGGAAATCATTCAGAGCTGCTCAGCTGGCCGTGCTGCTGAGACTCCCCACTGTTCTTCATGGCTACAGGGTTCCATTGACTTAATGGGAGCCTCACAGAATGGCCAGGACTGAATGCAGTCTTTTTATTCAGCAGTGAAAGTTACACTGACTTTATCAAAGTCAAGATGTCAAGCAGATAATTGAATTCAATTGCCACAGCAGCATCGCTTTGTCAGGACTGCATGGTGTGTCTTCAGGGAGGAAACACTTAACAAGGCCACACACATACACATACAACAGTGTACATATATGAGAGTATATATGCATATGTAAAACAGAATCTATGTATATATGTATAGGTGTGTGTGTGTGTGTGTGTGTGTGTGTGTGTGTGTTTATGTATGGAAAATTCCCCCCATTCAACAGTAGAAAGAATCTGATTCATAATTATGAAGCTGACAATTCATGTTCTGAGAAAGTGGTCCTTATCGAAATGTATGCCGTATTTGATGAATGATTGATAGTAGAATTTAATGAGACCTAGAAATTATTGGCACAAAGGAAAAAACAAAAGAAAATTAATTTACATAAAAGAACTGGACCAGAATCACTCTTTAATAAATGGTAGCTATTGCTACAATTCTAAACGATTCTAAAGCCTTGTCATTATTAACTATTTTCTTTATATAATACTAACTTCCAAAAATACTTTGAGGCAGTATTTAATAGAAAATATTTTTTAAAGGTGTGTAACTATTTAATAAAAGCTAGGAAAGGGAAGGAGAGAATTATATTGTAAGGCACGAGGAATAAATTAGGCTAAGGTATCATCCAGAAAATCCTAAACTAAGGAAATCTACAGTTATTGAGCACAAAGTTTCCCTCTAAGTTTCCTGGAAATCAAAGAAAGAAAAAAAAACATAACAAGATATAGCTGTAATAAATAAATAACAAAGAATCATACCAGTTTCCCAGAAGAGACCAATGTTTCCCTCTCTGTGCCATCCATCAGAAATTTATCCTGTCTTTATTTAAGTAGGATGACCTACTTCTGGTTTGTTAGGGGCTTTTCCAGTTTAAAATCTGTAATTATTTATATAAATATTTATTTATTTATATAAAAATTATTTATATAAAACACTCTCAAAAGTGTCCTTGTTTGGAAAATAAATTATGTGGTCATTTTCTACAGTGGCAGAAAAACACATTGAAACACACAACTGATCCAGGTTTTATGAGGCCAGAAACTTAACATTATCTTAGTGACTCCCATTTAAGAAACAGGATGGAAAATTACAAATACAAAATTAGGAAGAAAAGATAATATTTCTTTAGCGTGAAGTAAATCACAAGAGATTAATACTATTAAAAGTTAAGAAACAATTAACAGCCTGCCGTAACTCAATAATTTTGTTTTTTTCCGGGGATTCCTGCGTGGCTTAGTCAGTTGAGCCTCTGGCTTCGGCTCAGGTCATGATCTCCAAAGTCCTGGGATCAAGCCCCACATCAGGCTCCCTGCTCACGGAGAGTCTGTTGCTCCCTCTCTCTGCCCTTCCCCCTGGGTTTTGCTCTCTCGCTCACTGTCTCTCTCTTTCTCCCTCAAATAAATAAATAAAATCTTTAAAAAGATAATTTTTTTTCTGCATTTGTTGGCTGGATACTCTAGGAATAAAACCTCTTTTGAGGCAACAATTTTATTATAGAGGAAATAGCGTGGTTGATTAGAATTTATTATTACAGATAGTTTTAAGAAGTTTATTTGAGCTTTATAAGTTGTCTATAACATTACATAAATTTTTACAATTATTGCCACATTTGGGGAAATCTCTCCATTTCTTCCGTGTATGAACTATAAGATTTTCAGAGAATTTATATTTCACATTTTCTAGGGAAAACTAATTTTATTTTATTTATTTTTAAGATTTTACTTACTTATTTGACAGACAGAGACACAGCGAGAGAGAGAACACAAACAGGGAGTGGGAGAGGGAGAAGCAGGCTTCCTATGGAGCAGGGAGCCCGATGCGGGACGTGATCCCAGGACCTTGGGATCATGACCTGAGCCGAAGGCAGACGCTTAACCGACTGAGCCACCCAGGCGCCCCTTGGGAGAACTAATTTTAAAAAAATCCTTTGACTGACAACATACATCAGCCAGTATGCTTTGATATTTTGGTTATGGTGGCATATGAGTTTTATTATTTTTGATAATGTCAGTAAATTTGTTAAACCAAAAGAGCAGAAACTTTAATATATTCCCAGTGTAATTGCACGATGTGTGCCTCTTCTTTTATCGGATTATTGAAAAAAATCTAAGAAATTTCTCTTTTCCTCTTCAGGATTTGCTACTTTGGGTATGATCTGCCTGCTATTTCAGCAATAGAAAAGGTGTCAGATACACAAAGATAAAATCGGAAACATTTGGATGTATAAAATACGCACTTCACACACAGACTCACTGTATATAGGAATGGTACAGGTTTATGTCCTACCAAGTCAGGAATCCTGATAAATCTGTTTCCCTCTATTTCCAGAAAAAGTAGAAAAAAAGAAAGTATGGTGGTTCTTTAAATTGCTTATACTGCATTGTTCAGTCTGTTGTTGACAGGCAGAAAGTTCTCTCTTCACTTAGCACTGATGAGAGCAGAATCCTCTTAACAGTTTTACCTCTATGGTAATTGGAAGTGTATTTGAAAAACTAGCTATATGCCTCTATACACTTCCAACCTTGTTTCTTTCCTGACTCTTGTTCTTCCAATGCTGGTCACATTATGACCTCAGGCCCTGCAGCTTTGTAGCAGGACCCCAGGGGAGCTGGCACAGTCTGAGCCTGGATGACTAAGAATAGCCTAATTTTCCACTAACGTCACTGCCATCACATAATGTAAATCCAAAATAAATGTATGGCCAACACAAATTCCTCTGAGATACCTAACATTCTTGGAGCCATACGAATAACCATCAGACAACAAGAAGGGAAGCATGTCAGAGGAGAAAGCAGATGGTCCCAGACAGTGTTCCTAACAGGGTGTAGAGTAAAATATCTTATATTTGCAAATTTTACCAAAATTATCCACTTTATGAAGCCAGGATTCGGGGCCCTCCCAGAAGAGGCCTGTGCAAGTGAGGGGCCCTGCAGGTTGAACTTCGTCAAGTTCATGGTCAGTCTGCCTCTGCCCAAGTGCTACTGCAGACCTGGGTAAAGACCTAAGGCCCACTTAAGCCTTCGGGAAGAGCTGGGTAAAACCAGCTCTGCAGAGGCTTGGAATTCAGCTTTCTAGTGATTGTGCAGGTGTCAAATTTAGAAAATCTAGAGACTCAATATTTAGCATATCACTGATCATTTTGTTGTTCCTGAGTGTGATGATAGGGTGTTCACGCCATTGTGTGACTTGTGTCTTCCTGAAACCTTGTTATGACCTCGGCACATTACTAGTATGATGTGGAAAAAAAAATGTGTAGCATATCCACTTTAATCTCAATACTCTAAGCAGAACGTTTTCTCATGAAACAATTCAAGTGGAAATAGCCAGGGAAGAAATTCTCTGTTGCCAGTCCCAATTGCTATCTGTATGTGTAGACTTGTAACAGGTGCAACACCCAGACTTTAACTTTGTTAATATCAAAGCCCGTGAGTGTGGACCTGCTATTTTCCAATGTGGTCTCTAGAATATTGACTTTTCTAGGTAGAGGTTACTAAGATAATTTACATAGCCATTAAAATAATTGTCTTTTAAAAAATGGATTTGAAAATTCTTAAAATCCCTAATCATTCCCATTTTAATGATTTTTGTCTCAAAATTACTGAGGAAAAGAAACAAAACATGAAAGCAAATGGCTTGTTCCGTTCTTTGTATCTTAACACTGAAATCAAAATAAAGGAGTTGAGAGGAGGCAAGGCATGGCTTCAGTAATCTCTTCGTTCTTGGTTGGAAGGAAGTTCTTCATGGATAAGAAAGGAAGTGAGGCCAAGAGGTTGTTTGGGACTTAAGGGCAGAGAAGGGAGCTGCCCCTTGAGGACTCCCAGGGGAAGCTAGTCCTGCTGTTGTTCTCTTGGGGAAGGGTGTGGAAGGGTGGGTTTCGTTCCATTTTACCCTTGAATTCTTCTGAGGTTATCAGACCTGATCCTCAGAGTTTGGACGAGTAAATCTCAGGTTTCATTTTCTCCTGTCTTTCTGAATAACCCTTGGTTCAATTTCTCTTTATTCTCTGTATTCTGATCTGTAATATTCTGCCCATGAAATTGTGCTTAGCTTTTCTGGCATCCATCATTACTATCATTTTAGGCAGTGAACGTATTTGTAGGATATTGAAATCACTATAGAAACATAAAGATGGATGGAAATTCAGATGGACACACTCGTGCTTTAGCAAGGTTTGGCTTTAAATGGAACAGATTTTTCTCTTCCTCGTTCTTGAAGCCTCCCCCTCCCCTTGCCTTGTTTTTCTGTAGAATCCTTTGTTCAGGGAACTCAGAATTGATGTGGACATTGTGCTGACTTCAGTGTGTACTCAGTCATGAGACTCGGACGGCCAGTGACTGGGCTAGTCAGACGCCACCTTGAAGACGTGATGAACACAACTGGCAGCTCATACCAGATTCCTATCTAAACTGCCCAGATCCAGGCAGTTGGCCGGTTAGCTCAAGTTGGTTAGAGCATGGTGCTAATAAACTGCCCAGATCCTGTATTTTCCTCTAAAACCCCTCAGCCTTTTGCCCCTGTGGGTCTGCAGGTTTTTTGTTTTGTTTTTAATATTTTATTTATTTATTTATTTTAGAGAGGGATACAGAGAGAGAGAGAGTGAATGAGGGAAGGAGCAGAGGGAGAGGCAGAGAGAATCTGAAGCAGACTCCACCCTGAGCACAGAGCCCCACACGGGGCTAGATCCCATGACCCTGTGATCACGACCTGAGCTGAAATCAAGAGTTGGAAGATCAACTGACTAAGCCACCCTGGCGCCTTGGGTCTACAGTTTTGAGGGCATTGGCCTGCTGCAGCTTCCTTCGCCTGGCAAAGCGATAAAACTATCGTTCCTCTTTATCTGCAAACTCTGTCTTGCTGTTTTATTTTGGCTCCAGAGCCCAGAAATTGGTTTTCAACAACAGGGTATGTTTTTGTAGATAAACAGGCCTCTATATCTGACAAATGGAAACATTTTTACCTAAAAGTTTCTTGTACATCCTTGCCCCAGCCCTCAAGAAGTAGAAGAGTCTTCACAAAATACTGTAGGGCATTAAAATTTTATAGTTGAGGATTACCTCCCAAATTATTTCTATATTTATTTATTTTTGTCATTTTAAAGCAGTTCACGTATGCACATTCACTGTCAAGAAATAACAGCAAATACCTTTTCAGCATTAGTGTCTTCTTTTATATAACATATTAAAGCCGTATCTTTTTCTTCACTATAATCCCATTTAAAAAATATATTGTATAATGAATTTTCAGGTGTAATATGAGTATTCCATTATTTAAATTTGGAAACATTTTAATGAATGTCTTGCCTACCCCCAAATCCCAGTTTCTACAAATATTAATGAAGTTCTCTTGAATGTCTAAATAACACACCATGTAAAGTGTTTGTAACACCAACTAAGTAATTATTCAATGTCTAGCTAGCTTGTTAGTGGTATATGTTTGCTCTAAGTGCAATGATAGGAAGTTGAATCAGATACTAATTATGTTTTACTTCTACATTGCATTAACCATGTACTGCAACCTAAATAAAATTGAACAATATTAAGACATGTAAAAAAGGCAAATAACAGTAAAATATAAAAGATCATGATAAGACTGGTTTATCAATTAAAACATAGTCTGCTATAATAGTTTTTTATTTGTTACATTTGCATTCATAGCAAACATTGAAATGATGAGAGTTTAGAGTCAAAAGTTCTTTACACATTTATAAGCAAAAGAAGAATTATTTCAAATCTAGAACCTTTTCAATATAATACCTTTGTAAGCATTTCTATATATATTATGAATGACTGAGTACAGCCTACCTAGTAAATTTAGTCCAGAAATACAAACTGTATTTTACATTCTTTACTTTTTATAAGTTATCAGTGAAAGGTAATGCCGCTGACAATTTTCCTTTCTCATTAGAAAGCATTCACACGGTCCACATTCTTATTTTTGCATTCTAGAAAACAGTCCTTAAAACTGGAACAATTATATTTTTAAATTTTAAGGAAAAAACTTTTAAGAAATGCATTGCATGTAATTGTTAAAAGAGAGAAACATAGGGAAAAAAATCACTAATACTATAAATTCATATATATGTTATATGTATATGTATTATATGTGTTATATGCAGATATTACCCATATACATGTATTATACATAATGCACATATTATGTGTTTACAGATACATGAAACTCAGGAAATTGGGTCATACTCTCCATTTTTTTCTTATAATCCCAAGTTTTGCAAACTTGAGTAGATTTTCTTTTGAAAGGAAATTTAGAATTGGAAAAAATCCCATCAAAACATTTTGTAAAACCTTGGAACATATTTTGTGTAGTGCAACTTTTCTCAAAGATTAGAAGGGAATTAATGTTTCTGTATGCTTTAAAACAATTAGTTCAGAACTTGTTGATTTAAAATTTATTATCATTTCCGCTAGTGCCGGACTGAAGCTTGACTCTTTTCAGAAACATTGACTGAAGAATTATTTTTATAAGGAAAGCACACACATAATGTGTTGCAGTTTGATTTAACTTTTCACATCGTATACACACCCATGTAATGAGCGTCCAGATCAAGGAACAAAACCTCACGAGCCTCTGGGCCCTCCCTTGTGCCCCTTGTAGTCAATGCTAGCACCCTAAGGCTAATAGTCATCCTGACTCAATGCTGTGCATTGGGTTAGCCTGGTTTTGAATTTTGCCTAAGAAGAATCCTACAATATGCCTTCCTATTGTCTAGATTCTTCCACTAAGCATTCCGTTTGTGAGATTGATCCACATTGTTGAGAATGGTTGCAGATTTTTCATTCTTATTGATGAATAGTATTTCATTGTATGACTGCATCAAAATCATTCTCTAGTCTCCTATCGATGGACATTTAAGTAGTTTCTAGTTTGAGATTGTTAAGAATAATGCTGCCCTTACCATTTTGTGTATCTTTTGATGAATGTATGTACACATTTCTGTGAGGATAGAAACTTAGGAGCCAAAACATAAGTATATATTCAGCTTTAGTAGATAATGTCAAATAGTTTTCCAGAGTGTTTTCCAGGGTGATTGCATCAGTTCCCATGCTTTCCAAGAGTGTATGCAACTCTCTCCTCCTCGTGCACTTGGAACAAACATGTTTACCCATGGTTAACACTGCTTTTTTTTTTTTTTCATTTTATTATTATTGATGGGAAAAACTTGCCTTCTTTTTTTTCCTTTTTTTAAATTTATTAATTTATTTTTTGAGAGAGAGCGAGCACAACAGGGGACGGAGCAGAGGGGGAGAGAGAATCTCAAGCTGGCTTGCACTGAGCGTAGACCCCAAGGTGGGGCTCAATCTCAGGACCTTGAAATCATGACCTGAGCCAAAAACAAGAGTTGGCTGCTTAACTGACTGAGCCACCCAGGCGCCTGCCTTCTTTTTCTATGAAATATTTTTCTAGGCAAAGTAATACGGGAAGTAATGATTAATCATAGCGTGGTTAACACATTTCCTTATACAATTGTGACTGTTTCACCATTTGAAAATGACACATTTTCAGTGCCAAGTGTTGCAGTTAACAAATACTGGTTGTATGTAATACAATTTGCATTCCTTTTCTCCTCTTTTATTCAAAGCACTCAGTGTTCAGATGCATACCTTCTGTGTTCTGCCTTTAGAGTACAGTACACTAAAAATTTGCATACACATATATTAAATTCTTAATGCATTATCCTATTCAGGGTTCTTTACCTTACAAGCCATAGATCAATACTTACTATCATTTTAAAAAGTAAGTAAATTTAGGGGCGCCTCGGTGGCTCAGTCAGTTAAGCATCTGCCTTCCGCTCAGGTCATGATCCCGGAGTCCCAGTATCAGGGCTCCCTGCTCAGTGAGAAGTCTGCTTCTCCCTCTCCCTCTACTCCTCCCTTGCTCATGCTCGCTCTCTCACTCACTCTCTCTCTCAAATAAATAAAATGTTTTTAAAAAATAAATTAAAAAAAACAAGTAAATTTAGAAGTAAGTGAAGGTAAAGTTGAGGTTCTTCTAATAGACTTCATGTCATACCAAAATAAATAAGATGACATTAACTTCCAAGTTGCCTGGGATAATCCTCCTAGTTTACAGCTCTTACCCTGGCAAAGTACCCCTTTAATCTACAAGAGTATCCTAGTTTGGATGATATATGAACACCCTACTCATAACCATAGCCAGCTTGGCCCCAGCTATTCCATTAAGTTTAAGTTAAAAACTGATCCTGTCTTTCAGTATCTTCCAGCCTGAAGTAACTTTCTACTTCCTGTTTATCTGATTCAGCTCATATTTGTTGGAATATCTTGTTATAAGTGAACGTTATCTTGGAAGTGAAAATATCTCCTTTGACATAATAATATGTGATTTCCCAGTTGATCCCATAAGATAAACTTGAGCTTTCATATTTGTCCTTTTTACAATATTTTGAGGTCTTAGGCAGTACTTCCCAATGTTTCAGGATGGATTCATGATTGCCTTACGTTTTATACCTATTTTCAAACATGAATTCATTTACTGATGTGACACCCTTTTTCTCAGTAATATTGTTGAAAGTTTTTCATTTCATCATTTGATTTCCTTTTTTTGTTAAACTTTCTCTTAAAGTAATACAAGTGTTTTGTAAAATGAGACTTTCTCACCTTTTAAATGTTCTCTTAAGAAAAGTAACAGTGTATATTTAATACATGCTGGTAATGCAAATGAGTATAAATCAGAAGCAAATAGGGTAAATGAGTGTATGGAAATATCAAAATTGTGTCAAAATTCCTTTTGCAACCTTGAATCCATTTTAGGATCCTCTTTTATAAACTGAATCCTTAGTTGTGTATGGGTTACATTATGATACAGAGAGTTTGCTCTGAAAAGTATTGGCCATGTTATCATAATAAAATAGGAGTATGGAGCTTAAAATACTGACCAGTGATAAAGCATATCTCAAAAGCAGACTCAGGGCACCTGCATGGCTCAGTTGGTTAAGCATCCGATTTTTGGTTTCCACTGAGGTGGTGATCTCAGGGTAGTGAGATCGAGCCCCTTGTCAGGCTCCGCGCTCAGCACAGAGTCTGCTTGAGATTCTTTCCCCTTTCCTCACTCTTCCTCTCTGTTCCTGCCCCCTCTTGTGCTCTCTCTCTCTCTATATATAAAATAAATAAATAAAATCTTAAAAAAAAAAAGCAGACTCAGAATTAACTCTCTCATAAGAAACATGGATTTGGTGTTTAAGGGACCAATTTGTTCCTACTTAGCATAATGAAAATGATATGATACAATCTTCTTGGATGTCTTCTATTCATAGCCAATGGATTTGTTACAGTATTTGGAAATCTTCCGCTTACTGTGTATCCGCAAGCAGTATCCTCCCTCTTGAGCTATCTCTGCCTGCTTGAACTTCCTGGATTCTGACTCCACCTGCTAATACTCAGTGTCCTATCCCACCTGTACTTACTCAGAGCCACAGTCTCATTCCTCTGCCCTCCTAAGAGAGAGTTTGACCCTAACCTATGGATCAATGATCTTGGAATTTCTCAGTAATCGGGAATGGAGGATGTGATCAGTGGACCAGACAAGGAAAATTATGGTGAGTGGTCATTAGCAGGAGCACTGAAGTCATAAAATAAAAAGGTATGCAGGCATATGAGTGCTTTAATAACCACTAGTAAGATTGCTTGAAACCATCTTCATTCAACATGTTATAAAGTGAGTATACTAGTTTATTGTTCTTCACACAGTTTATTTCCTTTATGTGGCGTGATGTTTTGCTGAATGGTTGGGGCTCGGAAGTCAATGCGAACTAATTTTTAATCTTTGTGATTTTGCATAGTTTATACTATCTCTCTGAGTCTCAGCATTTCCTCATGTAATATGGGGGTAATAACTATGCACATTTATTGGAATGACTTATGTACAGCACTTGTCATAGTACATGGTACCTGGTAAGTATCCCATAGCTGATAGTTACAAATTAGTATTTTTAGTCTTGTGCTCAGAGTAAAGACACTGCACCAGAAAAATCAACATTGCTAAAAAAAATCTCTAGGAAATCTGGAAAATTTTCTAGAAATACTACATATCACGTTTTACTCAGGACCTCATAGGTGCAATAGAATTATTAATCATAGATAGTTAAACCCCATCTTGGGGATGTACTGAAGAAGAACATACACATACGCGCTACATACTACATGTACACACGTGCGCACGCATGCACGCACGCCTACACACACATTGTGATTGTGGTATTTCCTGATAACTTTTCCTCGCTAGGAGATGTTAGAAATGCTTAGCCTGGCAAGACTAGCTCAGATCCTGGGTGTGTCTGTTCACCCATCTGGTACCTCTTTTCACTGTGCTACATCAGAGGATTCTGTGTTCAAATTCTGAACTCACTACTTCCTAGATTGTGATTTTGAGCAGATTATCTACACTTTCATCTTCCTTTTGTCTAAAATAGTACACAACTACGGGAAGTTGTGAGGGATAAACACAGTCATGCCTAATAGTTTGCCAAGGCCCCAGTAAAAGTTAACTAAAAAAAAAAAAAAAGTTAACTAACTACCTGCACTTCAACAGTTACTTCCTCAAGAATCGGTTTCCCACTAGCTCCACACCATTCTTGGAGTCTTTGCAGCTCCTGAGGGTTCAGACTTGAAATAATTGTTCTTATTAATCATTTCCATGAATCCGTGGAGTGCCAGAGTTTTAAGAGGCTTGCTCCCTTCTCAGGGCTGCCTGCAGCTTCTCATTAGGAGGAATGTCTTCTGTGTTCTGTATGTTCTTGCTCCTTCCCTTTGTTCTTTGTACTTTCTGATCGGTGCCATGTCTCTCTCTCAACTATACTGCCCAAGTGGGAGGGATTTTTTTTCCCCAGCTCTAGCAGTAAGTCGGAAGAGAGTTGCATGTAGGCCAGGTATGATCTGAAGATGATTCCTCGGCCGTACACAGCAATCCAGGGTTGTGAGTTACTTCCTGAGGTTGCGCTTCTCAACGGCTCCCTTAGCTTCAGGCGCTAAGGCATTTGCTCTCCATTATAAGGACTCTACAAATAGAGCCCTTGTCTATCTCCAAGCAACAGATGAGCTTCAAGGACAATACATAATAGCTTTTAAAATGTATTCAGGACTTCCTGATTTGTAGGTGTGATTGTTTATTTCCTTCATTCAACAAATATTTATTGAACACCTTCCATGTGCCAGACATCATTTTAAGTATAGGGGACTCAGCAGCGAACAAAGAGGGAGGAGTTTAAATTTTGGATAGGGTGGCCAGGAGATAGTATCAGAAAAGGGGAGGGAGCAAGCCAATAGATATTTGGAGAAGAGCATTCTTGATGGGGGAAAGCAAAGGCAAAGTCCTGGAGTGGAATGTAGCTGTCTTCATGTGGTTTCACATGGGAGCAGGATGGAAGGTATAGGAGAGGAGATTGGAGAGATATCCACGGACAAAGACAGATGGGGCAAATTCCCAAAGGCCATTGTAAGAACTTTGGCTTTTACTTTGGGTTATTTACAAACTCAAGTTATCTCTGCAAGATGGAAAGAAAGGACTACACATATGGTAAGACTGTGTAGATATGCAGATATCTAGCCTCCTTTCTGAGCATAACTGCTAAAGGCAATTGGAGGTGGTCCTATCAGTAGGTAGAATAGGTCTCTACCCACTTGCAGGTACATGGGTCAAATTCTAGCCCTTCTGAGTATTTAACCAAAAGAATTACAATTAAGATCTCAAAGAGGTATTTGCACTACCATATTCATTGCAGCATAGTTTACAGTAACCAAAGTACAGAAACAACCTAAATCTTCACCAGTGGATGAGTGGATAAAGAAGGTGTGGTGTATACATACACTGGAATGTTATTGAGCCTAAAATTGGAAGGGAAGCCTGCCATATACAACAACATGGACAAACCAGGAGGATATTATAAGTGAACCCAGACACAGAAGGATAAATACCGCATAATTCCACTTACTTCTGATGGATCTAAAATAGACAAATTCATAGAAACACAGAGTGGAATGGTGGTTGCCTGAGCCTGGGGGTAGGGAGAAATGGAAAGTTGCTGTTCAACAGGTAGAATGTTTCAATTACAAAAGATGAATAAGTTCTAGAGACGTACTGTACAACATTGTTCCTAGAGCTACCCATACTGTATTATGCATGCAAAAATTTGCCAAGAGAGTAAATCTCATGTGAAGTGTCACCACAGTACTCTTACAAATAAAATCCCCGTCTTCAAAGTGTGCTCCCAAAACCTAAAACAGTTTTCACAATGCCTGAAATTCCACCCTCTTTGATTATCCTTTAGCCTCAGAAAATGTTTCTATCGTCAAAAGTACTTTGCTAAAATCTAGACATGGCTGAGGAGAGTCACACATTTGACAGTGAACATCTCTGAGAAAAAGGGTCTTTGATGTTGACAAAGCAAGTTCCATGATCGCTGAGTTAAGGTCTGAAATTTGGTAAACACTTAACTGTGTGGTAATCAGATGTCAAGGTGACCCATTCGGACAACCCTGAAAGGAGCAAGCATTTACCACTTACTATGACAGTCCAAGCAAGAGACAGAAAGTGGTGCCAACTCCCCATATTCCATTTTCCCCTGTGTGATGGTACCAGCTGAAGGTCAGGTAGATGCGATACAGAAGCCCCAGTAAAAGGCTTCTGTCTCCTTATGGACCACTGGCCTAGGGGGACATAGACAGGGAAGAGCTTGCAGTGACTGCGTCCGAGTGGGAGAAGACATCGTCCAGGAGTCAGGATAAGGAAGTCTCTGTGTGGGCACCTGGGAAGTGTCTCACAAGACCCCTCATGAGACCTCCAATGGAGTCGCATGGACCAGGAATGCAGATACTCATATGAGTATGGCTGTCCCAGAGACCGAAGTCCTTAACTGAAATGCCCTCCAAAAAACTTGAGTTCTTTATCCATTCATCAGTTGCAGTTTGTAGACATTCGGCTCTTTCCATAATTTGGCTCTTGTTGACAGCGCTGCTATAAACATTGCTCCTTCAAATCATGTGCCCCTTCAAATCAACCTTTTTGTATCCTTTGGGTAAATACCTAGTAGTTCAATTGCTGGTTTATGTGGTAGTTCTATTTTTAACTTTTTGAGGAGCCTCCATACCATTTTCCAGAGTGGCTGCGCCAGTTTGCATTCCCACCAACAGTGTAAAAGTGTTTCCCTTTCTCCACATCCTTGCCAACATCTGTTGTTTCCCGAGTTGTTAATTTATTTATTTTTTCTGCATTGGTAATTGTAGCCATTCTGACAGGTGTGAGGTGGGATCTCATTGTGGTTTTGATTTGTATTTCCCTGATGATGAGTGATGTTGAGCACCTTTTTATGTGTCTGTTAGCTACCTGGATGTCTTCTATGGAAAAGTGTCTATTCATGTCTTCTGCGCATTTCTTGACTGGATCATTTGTTCTTTGGCTGTGAGTTTGGTAAGTTCTTTATAGGTTCTGGATACTAGCCCTTTATCAGATATGTCATTTGCAAATATCTTCTCCCATTCCATCAGTTTCCTTTAGTTTTGTTGATTATTTTCTTCACTGTGCAGAAGCTTTTTATCTTGATGAGGTCCCAATAGTTCATTTTTGCTTTTGTTTCCCTTGCTCCAGAGAAACGTCTAGTAAGAAGTTTCTGCAGCTGAGGTTAGAGAGGTTGCTGCCTGTTCTCTTCTCTAGGATTTTGATGGATTCCTGTTTTACCTTCAGGTCTTTCATACATTTTGAGTGTATTTTTGTGTATGATGTACAAGAGTGGTCCAGTTTCATTCTTCTGCATGTGGTGTCCAGTTTTCCCAACACCGTTTGTTGAAGAGACTTTTTTCCATTGGATATTCTTTCCTGCTTTGTCAAAAATTAGTTGACCCTAAAGTTGTGGGTCCATTTCTGGGCTCTCTGTTCCATTCCCTTATCTTTGTGTCTATTTTTGTGCTAGTACCATACTGTCTTGATGATTACAGCTTTGTAATACAGCCTGAAGTCTGGTATTGTGATGCCTTCCACTTTGATTTTCTTTTTCAACGTTAGTTTGGCTATTCAGGGTCTTTTCTGATTGCATACAAATTTTAGAATTGTTTGTTCTAGCTCTGTGAAAAATGCTGGTGTTATTTTGATTGGGATTGCTTTGAATGTATAGGTTGTTTTGGGTAGTATATGAATTCATCATATACATGATGAATTGAATTCATTCATATGAATATGAAATTCATCACTTTCACAATCTTTTATGAAACATGAAGTGCTCCCCCCAAATAATGCGTGTTTCTAATTATCTTTATCAAAACAAAATCTAGGTATGTGCACAAGTAAAACTAACCTAACACTTGGAGGAATTGAATATTAAAAGCAGTCCTACTTTAAACATGTATAAATCGATGGAAATAAAGGACTGTTGTTTTTCCATTATGTTCTTCATTATTCTCATCACAGCCCTCTTCCTTAACCATATTGTTGCATACCAATACCACACTGATGAGAGGTCATGTTGCAAAATTATTTAGCTCACTTGGTATTCTGATACATTTCCTCCAGAGGCTGTCTATGATCATCCATAACAGTGTTAATCAGTACTTAGCATTGGCTAGATGTGTGATTCATATACTCAAAAGGTTAAAATTTTTGCAGCTGAGGGCACCTGGGTGGCTCAGTTGGTTAAGCGACTGCCTTCGGCTCAGGTCATGATCCTGGAGTCCCCAGGATCGAGTCCCACATCGGGCTCCCTGCTCAGCGGGGAGTCTGCTTCTCCCTCTGACCCTCTTCCCTCTCATGCTCTCTATCTCTCATTCTTTCTCTCTCAAATAAATAAATAAAATCTTTAAAAAAATTAAAAAAATAAAATTTTTGCAGCTGATAAAGGTATAGAAATGATAATTTATCATCTAAATGAATGAATGAGAAACAGTAGCACACACAGAACTATGTGTTCTTACATTATTTACATTGGTTAAAGAATGCTTCACAAAAAGAGAGTGATGTTTGAGTGTTAGTCTACACAGGCGGTGCGGTGGTCCACCACACAGATTCCCCTTTTAGGAGGGGGGCACTCTTTCTTCTCAGCTGCAGGGCTACCAGATGACTCCCTCCCCAGTAAATGCTTTGGGCAAGAGGGAGTTGTCTTGTGAGACCCCTTTTCTACAGGCAAATCTGTGGGGGTGGATGGCTCCAAAGTTCCACCCGTTGGCTGCAATCTGGTGCATCTTTCTCAGCAGAGGTCCTTTGGAATTGACTGGGATTTCTGGGGCAAATTCAGCACAGTTCCAATCTCCCACTATATGGTCCTGCTTCTCTCACTCTCTGGTAGGTATTATTCCCAGAGAACAGTCTTCATTTTGATGTCTGTTTCCTGGGAAACTCCACATATGACTGCTAGGGCCAAAAGTGAGTGGTCAAAACAATGGACGAAAATGGTTTCTGGCACTGGGCTCCCCACTGGCTGATTTGCACTGAGGATCTCTCAGTGGTGGTGGGGAAGTAATAATGTGAGTGCTGTACAGGTGTAATTGTTAAAACTGTCATCAGTAGTAGGCTGAGTCATGATGTATGGTTAAGAAAATGCACTAGTGAGTACAGTCTGAGGCTATTTGAGAAATTCTGGAAAAGTAGTAAATCTAAGAATTATGGAATCAGATGGCTCTTCAGTGAGGTTAATAGAGGCCTTGAAGAAAGACAATGAAAGGTTGAAGGTGATTCTTCATCCCTTTAAGGCCTACTGTGAAACCAAAGTCCAAATTAGTAGCATATAAAAAGCATTTCACATCCTTAAGCTAGAGGGTGAAGTAGAGGATCATGCCCAGAAATTAATTACCAAGGTCATAGAGTTCCCAAGAATTCTCAAACCTGAAAGTCTGCTATGCCAAGATAAAGGCCCTTTGGGAAAGGAGTGGTACTCGGTGCCTTGTGATATGACTCCCTGCGTCTACACATTCACAGTCTCGAATCTCCTGGTTCCCCTAACCCTCTGGGTTTGCAGAAGTGGTTCTTCCTCCCTTTTAAAAGGTGGCAGTACCCTCTTGTTTGAAAACAGCATCAGAGGCTCCTGCCTTTCAAGATCCCATTCAAGAATGTACACCTGGGGTGCCTAGGTGGCTCAGTTGTTAAGCGTCTGCCTTCGGCTCACGTCATGGTCCCAGGGTCCTGGGATTGAGCCCCGCGTCGGACTCTCTGCTTGGCGGGAGGCCTGCTTCTCCCTCTCCCACACCCCCTGCTTGTGTTCCCACTCTTGCTGTGTCTCTCTCTGTCAAATAAATAAAATCTTAAAAAAAAAAAAAAGAATGTACCCCTACCTCCCCTTCTGATCATCACATGAAACATGAAGGTTAACGCACAGCATACCCCAGCCCAGGAAATGCAGGATCTGCTGAGAGATGGAAGCAATGATAGTGTAAAGGAATTATCGGACCTAGTGTACACACAGCCCTGGGGAAGTAGGCATCCTCCAGAGAGTGCTTGATCTGAGCGTTCAAAGCATAAAGTTCAGTAAAGGAGAGTTTATTGATAGGGGAGCCAATCCTCAGGAATATAAACTAACGTATGTTTCCATTGCTATACTAGTATATTCATAAAGAGATTTACATTTGTTTGCTCAAAAATGTGTAGAAACTGAAAATCAAGATGAAAGATTTTATAGGCAAAAGTAAATTTCTAAAACTATGTAAGGCAAATAAAGGTTCAAGAGGTGGTAGCCCATCTGAAAAGGCCAATGCCATTCTTGGCAATATACCATGTAGTATGTAATCAAAGTTTGTATTTTGTTTAGTTTCAGGTTTTTCTTTTTGTGTTTTGATTCTCGTTTTTGGATTTTTTTCCATCTTAAATTAAACTTCTCTATTTGTTATGTCATGTAAGTAAGGGAATTTAACTTTTTTAATTTGAAAATGCTTTTTAGACCCTGGAAATTGATTCAATTTTTGTTTTAGAACAAAAGCTGGAAAGAAAAGTTCTGTCTTCTTTTTTTCTTCTCCTTTTTAAACCACTAGAGATAAAACACAGCACTTTTCTCTTTTCCAGTCAGAAGTCACCACATCAATCATCCATGAGTGTTCTGTTTTTTTAAAACTAATTTTAGAAGAATTAATTCCAATGACTAAATGGGAAAATTGTCCTTTTTTTCATGAAATAACACAAATCATGTTTGCTTCCTTTGTATCATTGTCTCTACTCAATGATTTATTGTTCTTCATCCTTTATCTTCGAATAATTACATTTGTTCCTTTAATTATTGTCTTTTCCAATTACTTAGTAGATTTCAACATTTTTTATTTTCAAAGTTTACCATTACATTACATTCTTATTTGAAAAAGGAAAACTAAATTTAACTTAAAGCAATTAAATAATGCAATCATTTGGTGGTATATTTTTTCCAATTTGCATGTTATTTTTTTATTATGTTAATATTTACATTTCCAATTTGCCTAGTTTCTTAGGATGCAAACAAATATCAGTATAGTGATCTTTAAGAACTTGCTTGTGAATATGTTCAATTTTTTAAAATGAAGAGTGTGTCTTATATCACCATTTCCTTTAATGTCACTTCTCAAAGGCCTAACATGCCCTGAAACCCAGTGATAGGAAGGCAGTGCTTTGAAAAGACAGAATATATGGTTCCAGCACTGTTTCTAAATGTGTAATGGGTACATATTTGATTAAGTAAAGCCATGCTAATTTGCTGATATTGTGTAAGCCTGGTCCTGTACCAATGAGCATAATAAAGGAAGACATGATGAAAGCAATAGTGTGCAGGCAAGAAGGGTAGTTTGAAAAGAATATTGGGACTCACACAAATTACTGGAGCCAGCTCTGCCCAGGCCCAGAAATGGTGAATATCAAAAAAAAAAAAAAAAAAAAAAGCCAAAACAAAACAAAGGGAAAAAACCAGACAACTCATGGAAAGTTTTTAGATGGTCCACCATACTTGGGGACTAGAAGTAATAGTTTTCTTCTGTCCAAATGTGCTATTAATAATCCTAATCTTGGGGCAACTGAGTGGCTCAGTTGGTTAAGTGTCTGCCTTCGGCTCAGGTCAGCCCACATTGGGCTCTCTGTTCAGTGGGGAGCCTGCTTCAGCCTCTCCCTCTGCCTGTCACTCTGCCTCCTTGTGCTCTCTCTCTGTCAAATAAATAAATAAAATAATCCTGATCTCTGATCATTTGAAATGTTTTTTTTTATTGCAGGCTTTTTTTTTTCATTTTATGTTTTTTGATCTCTCTTCCACCTTGGTACTTTTTTCATTGACATTTAATTCTAATCACAAAGTTTTAAATATCAATCAGTGTTCATTGTGATTTTAATGTAATCTATACAATAAAGATCCATCGATAAAGTACAAATTTAATTTGCCACAAATGTCTGTAGAATAACTTAAAGTGTCTTTACGATAGTTTAATATAGTAAAATGCAGCAGAGTATGCACACAGTAGGTAACTGCTATTATAAAAATTTTAATGGTAAAACTAAAAAATAATAAGAGAAAATAAAAGTATGTAATTAAAGATAATTATCCTTCTCACCCCTAAGACTCCCAAAATGTTGAGCCTTCCCAGAAGCACCATTGTTAAATTAATCTTTTTTTACTTTCCAGATATATTCTCTGCATGTGTAGTCATATATAAATTTCAGTATTTACTTTTCATTTTGGGGAGGGGTTAGGGGTTTTTGTTTCATTTTGGTTTTGTTTTTTTAAAGAGAGAAAGAGAGCAGGAGGGGCAGAGAGAGAGAATCTCAAGCAGGGCTTGATCAAGCCCCTTCCCCCGGGGGAGGAGGGGGGCCTCAATCCCATGACCCTGAGACCATTGCCTGAGCCAGAATCAAGATTTGGACACTCAACTGAGTGAGCCACCCAGGTGCCCCTTTTTGTTCTCTTTGCTTTGTTCAATAACTGACTTTTTCAGTAGTGTCTGTTTTCTTTTATACAGCGACTATTTTTAAATTTTGTAAATAATGCTTTTCCTTTCATTTCTGAGCTATACCAGCACTGTCCTACCATTGTATCATTATGTCTTCTTTGAAGACAGTTAACTATTATTCAAGCTTGTTTTCATTTTATCGGCCATTTTGTCTGTAATTAATTTTAGGGAAAAAATGGTTTCTGAGTTTCTTCTGATTGCTATTTTTTGGTGTTTCTTTTATTTGTTGATGTATTAATTGTATTCCTTTATTATTTTTAAGATTTTATTTATTTATTTGAGAGGCAGAGAGAGAGAACAAGAAGGAGGAGCAGAGAGAGAGGGACAAGCAGACTCTGCGCTGAGCACAGAGCCCGATGTGGGGGCCAATCTCACAACCCTGAGATCATGACCTGAGCTGAAATCAAGAGTTGGACGCTTAACCAACTGAGCCACCCAGGCATCCCCTTACTTGCATTCCTTTGCTCATATTTTCTTATAATTTCTTTGCCTGTATTACATACTGTGTCACTTCTGATTATTGCTAATCTTGGAATGAGAGATACCATTTCTGGGCCAGCTTGCTGCTTAACAATAGTACTTCAGTTTGAGCCAGGGCACTGAGCTGGAAAATCACACCTGTAAAATTTGGGTCAGTTATGCAAACTCACACTTTACTTTTGGGTCTATCTCTGCTCATTGATAGCAGAAGATATTTTTGACTCCTAGCAGAAGCCTACATGTCCTTTGCTGGTTTTTCACTTGTCCTTGGTTGCCAAGGATTAGAAATTTTAGAAATGATACTCACGTAGCGTACTCTCCTCCACTCTGGCACTGTGGGAAGAGCCTGAGGCAAAGATAACGTGTCCATGATATTCTTCATCTTACTCTGCTTCCCGTCACTCCATGGTGTCATGTAGGCACATGGACTTTCTTGCAGCCTTTATGTGCCTGTTGACCTTCTTTTTCCAAGAAAGCTGTCACTGATTTGTCCCCACACCCACCTTTTAGGGCATGCCACCTAATTTGGGCATATTCTGTATCCTGTTTGAGATGTGAAGTGGTTTAAATCCCTAGAATCTTCCCTCTTTATGGCCAGTCTTTCATTATATTTGGCAGTGGTTCTTCCATAGTTTCATAAAAATAAAAGCTTTGCTACCGTTTTCTTGTTTTGTTTTTATTGCACTGATTTCAGAGCAGAAGGTAGAGGTAGCAAAGACTCTAAACAATAACTTTTAACCAGAAAGCTTTGTCCTGAGTTTTGATTAAGGAAAGCTTCCATCAATTGTCATTATAAAGAAAACAGTACATAATTTTCCTTCATTTTTATGTCTTTTTAAAAGTTCTTTAGAAATAAGTTTTTGAATAGTTAGAAAAAAATTCTCTTTTGGAAGATTTCTAAAAGAACATAAATTAGTAAACATGCTATTTTTTTAAATGTAGACATTCACAATAATAACAGTTTCTTTGTTTTTTGTTTTTTCCTGCAGTGAAACCAATGGTGGATACTTAGACTCAACTCTTTTTTTTTTTTTTTTTTTTTTAACCAGAGTGGGGAACAAAAAGTGAAGCATACTATTAGGGAAGAAAAATGGCAGAATGGGTTTTAGATAAGCTGCCTTTCCTCTGCAATACGTATATAAAACTACAATAAGCTTTATCTTTCACTGTTCCATGTGTTGAATTAGTTTTGGTTTAAGTGACTTTAATGAGTCAAATAAATAATAGGTTTAGGGAACTTTTCATAAAAAGTGAAGGCTTTTCGTTTTCTCTCGTGGCATATCATCACAAGGGTGATCTGATGATCAGAAATTAATTTTTTTTAAAAAAAATTCTATCCAAGGGACTGAGAAGTTGCTTCTGAGAAGTTGCCTTAGAGGTATGTTGTGTGATTCCATGCCAGCCAGTACGTGACTGGTGCTTATTTATCCAGTCGGCAATTGACTCCATTCACTGAGCTCAGAAGACAGGTCAGCATCATGTTTTCTGTACCATCATAGAGGTTTCTTTACTACATGTCATTGACCATTTTGATTTTTTTTTAAATGAGAGGAAGGAGATTGCACATCTTAAATTCAGTGGTTATTAAATTTATGTTCATAAATATTTTGTAGGTAGCCTACACTGGAATGAATACACACACACACACACACACACACACACACACACACGTATTTTAGTGTTCTCCTTGATGAAAATTCATCCACATTTCTTTGAACTGTTCTTATATTATCTTCTTAGTAAATTAAGTAGCTGCCCGTTGAATTTGATCCTATCTCTGCTTAGAAACCCTATTCTTTCTCCTTCCCATACTCATTCTTTCTAATATTACTTAATCCATTCCAAGCATTAATACTATACTGTTTCATCACATCTGAAATCCCAATGTAAAAATTTGCATGTATAAAAATGCACATTGTATTCCATTCTCTATTGTGCGGCAGACATATTTCTTTTGACAGGCATGTTTTTAACATAGGAAAATGTTAATCCCAAGAAGATTACATTTGGAAAGGTCAAGGCAACCACAGGGGAATTTTCTTAAAGCTGTTCATTACAAACCTAAGCATACCCAGTGTTTCCCTATCACTCAGATGACATAGGAGACATAGGGGACATATATTAACAGTAGGCAGATGTTTTGCTCACTTTTAAATGGTTGTGTTTTGAAACCGGCATTACAGAATGCCTATAAAGCTCAACAATTACAGATAATTTTGAAGACGGACTAAAATTTGAGTTTTGAGTTATGATTTACCACTTAGGTACTAAAACACTAGCCTGTGTTAGTCACTTAAAACCTCTGCCATTTTGTTTGTTAGTTGTAAAATATTCTAATCAGACTGATAAGTTATTTGGCAAGTTGATAACAGTTTGCGTGTGTGTGTGCACACACGCATGCACATGCACATAAACCATTTCCCACACACATGCAGTTGTAGAGAGAGAAATAAAAAGAATCTCAGTCAAATTTGATTTTCAGCCCCAGGAAATAAACAACAATTTGGCCATCCATTTACTCCAGGACCATATTTCTGCTTTTGGAGTCCCCCCACTAATACTCTCTCCCTCTCTCTCTCTCAAATAAATAAATCTTTAAAAAAATTAAAAGAAATAATTTCCCTAGCTAATAATTTCCTAAGGGAGAAAAATTGTTCCCTCTTATTTCATCTTTTAACAAAGAAAAAAATGAGGTCAGGATGTGATATGATAAATGCCTTTGCTCTGTCTTCGTGGTAGGTTTTAATAACAATACCGTCAAATGCGTATAACACAGTATGGGCTGCCAGATCAGCTTCCCTTCAATTTTCACTTCTTTTCAGCCCAGGGAAGAAACCAAATCCACCTCTAAGAATACATTTGTTTGCACGTCTGTGGACGGTTAGACCTTTGCAGTAGATCACTATGGAGTATTCAACTTCTCTGGCTACTCCGCTCCACTTTCAGAAGCACTGGGGCAAACATCACATTGAAGCAACAAAAGGAAACTGCCACTCTCGAGTGGCTTTGCTTGAAGTAGATCTCCGTCCTTTAGCTTAACCTGTCCTTTCAAAATCAAACTTTTAGGTTTGACCTTAGAATCTGTGCTTTCTTTGAGGGAAAATAATTCGTCAATATATTAAGAATAGGTGAGATGACCAAGTGAAAGAACTAAGAAAATAGAATTAATTTGTTGTAATCACCATTTTTTTAAATGTTTAAATTTTTTTTAATGAGTTGTTTCTGAGAATCAGTGCCATAACAGCAGGTCTTCACAGATGTCAGAGTCTGATGTACTTGTTTCTAACGTGTAGTTTATGGCCCTTTTTGTGTGTGTGTGACGGTACTGATCATTCATTAGTTAATTTAATTTATCCCTTGAACAGGTGTTGAGTGTCCAGTAAGCAAGCAGACACTGTGCTGAGAGTGTCTCTCAAGCATTAGACCTGAAATATGGCTAAACTTTGTCTTGTGTTGCATTTGACATTTAGAACACACATTTAAGTAAATGCCAGAGTTTTACTTTGAAGATGGAGCAATTTCCTCTATTTGAAACTGTTTGTCCTTTTTGGTTCTGTACAGTTCAGTCAAGAAAACATTTATACAGACTTCTGGTGGCTGATTCCCATAACCATATTGTGTAAATCAAATACAACCACACAGTTCTACGAGAACAGGATGTGATTCATACCTTGCCCAATGTCTTAGTTTCTGTTTTTTTGGCTTGATTTTTTTTTTCTTCTACTAGTGTGGGATGCGTTAGTTCTAATGTCAGCCACAGCAGCTTGCATTAATTATGTGGCTCCTCTGTCTGAAAGAACACCAGATAAATAAATATGTTTTCTTCATCATGTCACTGAAACGGGGTCCAACATAGTCATATAAAAATTAAAATCATTTTTGTAAAGTCATTGTTCTATAGGTTTTGTCGATGTGGCCTCACCCTGAATAGTATTCCCCAAACTTGCGATCATTTGTTTTCTACCACTTAATTAAATTTTTCGATGTCAGTGGCTATATGTAATCTATAATTCCTCAGTATTTTACATGCTTTTTGCTTTAAAAGGAGAAATGTCCCTTTAGTCATTTTGACAGCTAGTGGTTTGAAGCTTAAGTATGTGAGCTTTTCTTGAAAACTTGTTTAGAGTATACTAAAAGGCTTCTGATTCTTAACTCACATCCCAACACCATCCCTTCTCCCTACCTTCACTCCTACCCCTGCTTTTGAATAGGATTCTCCTGTATTCCCATAACAGTGTTCTCGTGATAAACATTGGCACCACCTTCGTCAAGGTACCCAAGTCTTTCGCATGGCACCTGATGGGATTTTTCAACAGAATCCTTCCGATAAAGCCATGTTACCACTTGAGTAAGGAAAGGAAAAGCTACAGCAAGGAGGAATGGAATCCCACTGCTATTTTCCTTAAATTAAAATCAGTCCTATAATGGCTCTTGTAATATAACAGACTCTATGTATAGTTCCAGTGCCAAAGACTCCATAGAACAAAAGACAAAGACTTTTTCCTAAATGGGGAGGACAGATTGGGAGAGAAAACTCTATTTTAAAGAGAACCTCACTCTTTGAGATGCTCTTTAAATGTCGTGTCCTGAATGTATATAACAAGAGACCATAAGTGTGCATGAGTAAGGATCGATTAAGGAAATGGATTTTTCAGTTTCTCAACTTCTGTATATGCTCTTGCCTGGGAGAATGATTGCTCTGAATGGACAGGCCCGTTCTCCTTTCCTGCCTCCCTTTTGGCAGTCACTCACACCTGTCCCCAACCTAAGTCTTCCCTGCCGCATGGCCCAGAAATGCGGAAGTTCCCAGGTGCTAAGGGGGAAACTTCATTAGTCAAGGCATCCTAGATAGATAGATTCCATCTATGTCATCAAGAGATCCATTTCCAATAAAACTTTTTAAAATTTTTTTATGTTTTAACAATGTTACTGATGGGGCACCTGGGTGGCTTAATCGGTTAAGCACCTGCCTTCAGCTCAGGTCATGATCCCTGGACCCTGAGATCAAGCCCATGTTGGGCTCTCCACTCAGTGGGGAGCCTGCCTCTACCTCTCCCTCTACCTGCCACTCCGCCTGCTTGTGCTCTGTCCCTGTCAAATAAATAAATAAAATCTTAAAATAAAATAAAATAAAAATGTTATTTATAATGATTTATAATGTTGCCCAGAACAGTTGGTTATTGCTAATAATTGTTAGAGTAATTCCAGAAGAAACTTTAGACACTTAAGACCTATGTTCACAGGAAATATTAATATACATTTATATTTAATTATATATTTTTATTGCAAAGAAATGTGAGAGAGTATTCAGTAAAACATTCAAGTATAAAAATACATTAGGATAAAAATCTGTAGGGAAAAAATGGAGTGAAAATATGATTTCATTGAAGAAAAACAATCAAATTTTTTGAATATTAAAAAGATTATGTTAGTATGTTTTGAACTGAATGATGAGGTAATTATATCATCATGGTTATTTTTATAACCCTTTTGGATACATTTTAAAAAGTGATTTAGGGGCGGAGCAAGATGGCGGAGGAGTAGGAGACCTAGATTTTGTCTGGTCTCAGGAATTCAGCTGAATAGGGATCAAACCATTCTGAACACCTACGAACTCAACAGGAGATCGAACAGGAGAGTAGCAACAACTCTCTGAACAGAGAAGCGACCACTTACTGGAAGGTAGGACGTGCAGAGAAGTGAATCCGAGGCGATATTCGGGAGGATAGACGGCGGGGGAGGGGCCTCCGCCGGCCGCTTCTGGCAAGTGCTAGAGCCGCAAAATCGGACCTTTTAAAAGTTGGCTCGGCGGAGGGACGTCGCTGCAGTGGCTAAGCGGGGGGTGGAATCCTCCCGGGACAGTGTGGTCTCAGGACCCTCGGGGTCACAGAAAGACCGGGGGAACCTGAGTGCGGCAGAGCTCCCAGGTGTCGGGGCGGGGAAGCCGGCTGCAGAGACGGAGCCGAGGCGCGGGCTCTCAGCTCGGGGTGGCCATAAACTGTGATCCGCGGCCCAGTCGGGGCACGGCTCCCCCAGCAAGGACCCAACAAGCAGCAGATCCGGGGAGACTCCCCTTCCTTCCCGGGGAGGAGCGGTGCGGGAACGCACTGCAGGGATCTGCTGGG